>NC_073302.1:243022156-243372156 GCF_027595985.1 Sorex araneus
AGTGCTACAGTGCTACATATATATATGTATATATACATATACATATATATGCATATATAGAGAGAAAGTAAGCACCAAGGTCAGCATTTAAAAGTTTAGTAAACTCGGGTTAAGGATGAGAATTGGAGAGGGAGAAAAGTAAGTCAAATGTTTAAAGCTAATAGTAGATGAGAGAAAATGAATTTAAACTATGGAAATTACTTTTCTGAAAGTTGGTATATCAAATCCAAGGGGGAGAAGAGGATGAAAGATAAAAATTTTTAAACAACCAGAAAGACTTTTCAAAATTTTTATAATCATTTTTATTTTCAGTTGAGGTTACGTAGCCACAAGACAAAATGAAAAGAAATGTAAATTAGCATATTTGTTTGGGTTTGAGGTTTCATTTGATAATACAAACACTTTAGCTTAAAAGAACTTTTGGTAAACCAAATGTGACTTTGCAATACTAGTCCTATTTAGAAGAGAGGAGGGAAAAAAATGAATGAGCCTAGTGAAAGCCATTCTTCCTAAACAGATTGCTGAGTGGAGTACAGATGGTTGAACCTTCCTGCTGAAATTTGCAGAAAAACACAGTAGATCTGGCAGCTTTTAGAACTGCCAGCCAAATGAAATATGATTACCTCCATATGATTTGTATCAACCCCAGTTAGCAAAGTTACAAGTAATGTTCCCATAGTTCTCTGGCTGTTTGTACTACTGAAGAGATGTCAGATGTTTGTTTTTAAATCAATGGTACTTTATTCATACCAATAGACACAGACCAAAAGACAAAATAACCTGAAAATGTACTTTTTCAGTTAATGTCTGTAGAATGAGGCTTTTTAAGAGGGAGGAAACCACCCTTTCATATGTACTTAAATATTTTGGCAGACTGCCTGACATTTATTTAGTTTTTATTATAATAAATTATTGTTGCTAATACCTATGTGTTATTATTACCAGTTATAGTTTCTCAGATGACACTAGTGAAAGAATTTAGGCTGTCTGTTAAAGACTGGCAGTGAGGGAATCACTTTTATTTCCTATGGAAAGGACAAGACCATCTTAATCTCTCCCGATGGCACCTCCCATAGAGAAACTCAGTAAGTACTTCACAACTGACTTTATAAAATTTTAACTGCCAGACACTGGGGATGTGAATCAGTAGTGAGGCCCTGGGTTTTATCCCTACTCTGCAAAAACAAATAAAACAGATATAAATTTAAACAACGAAGAAAATGAAATTGCTTTTGAAGAAAAGCAACGCGGGGTACAAATTTAAATAGCCACACAAAGGAAAAGTGAAAATGATTTATGCTAAGGACCTCTAAGCATAGAAGTATCTGTCAAACAAGGCCTTGCTTTCTATTTCAAGGCATAGCAGCAATACAGCAATCAAAACTAGCATGAATGAATTTGCTCAAAGCTTGTACTTCGAAGATCACCAGCTGTGGATCTGATCGTGAACCACTGGGGTAAAACTGTTTAGATGGCAGCACTCCGGCGTCACCAAGTGAATTCCAATAGGAAACATTCTTCATAAATAAACTGACAAATTGTGGGTGTCTAGGGAAGAGGATAAATAGTTGGTGGCAGGAGGGCATGTAAAGCTACTGTCTGAAGAAATAAATAATTCTCTAAATTCATCTTTTCCTGGGGCGTGGTGGGAGAGATAAAATATTGATCCTGAGTACCATTCAAATTAATTAATAATCCCACAGGGAAAAAAGAAGTGATAGCTAACCATTTGGTGACTGGTAGAGTTTACAGTTAATCCTGAGTAGGGATCAGCCAGAACTGACAACAGTGAAGGTAAACTGGCTAGTTCTCTCTGCCTGGACCATGTAGATGATCTAAAACTACTAAAATTAGGAGAGAGGGGCCCAAGCAATAGTATAGTAGGTATGGCGTTTGGTTTGCGCATGACAGACCTGGGTTTGATCCCCAGCACCCTGTATAATCAATCCTCCAGGCCCATGGGAGTGATCACAGAGAGCAAAGCCAGGAGTGAGCCCTGAGCACCGCAAGGTGTGGTCCCCAAACCAAAAGAAATAAGTAAATAAAATTAGGAGAGAAAGGATAACTTTCATAAGGTTGTTGTGAAGATTTCAGACAATCAATGTAAAACTCTTAGCTTTGTACTCTGCATATAGTATGTTCTCCAAAAAAGAAATTGGCTAGTAATCTCTCCTAACAAAATGACACATTCTGAAAAACAGAAACTGACCTCAGCAACTTCCGGTTTTAATTGTAACTGTCCTTCCTCTGATAATTTTTCTTACCTTCTCCTCCTTCCCACTTCTAGGTTTTGTGCTTAAATTGATCCAGTGCATCACCGTCCTTTTGCCATACTTGCATTAACCGATTCTTTACCTTTCTCAATTCTGTTTACTGCCAGAGACTTTATTTGTGTTCTCAGGACAGAGCCATGATGCCTGACTTTTAAGTAAGCCCCCATTACATTACCCCAGGGAAGAGCACTTCATATGCTACCCTCTTTGCGATTACATGCTGATGGATAATTTGGTATTGAAATGCCAACTGACTCAGTTAAGATAACTTGGGGACAGGCGTATTTAAGATACATCATTTTATGTAGCTGACTATACTCCCCAAAGCAGTGAAACAAAGTGCAGTATTTGGAGAGGTGTTTGGTGAAAAGAATAAGGTAGTTGTTGCAGGGAGAGGAGGCGTGTATAGAGTAATTTTCCTTCTGGATTTGGTCTTGGCGAGTAGGATAGCAATACTATCTGGCTGGAGCTGTTACAAGGCATCCAATGTGCACATTTCTTAGCTGTGTATGAACAGTATTGCTGTGGGGTCTGCAGAGTGGCCCTGAAGAAACATCCGTGGTGCTCACAATCTGTGCTCCTCACTGAAGAACAGAGAAACCAACCAAGGTCAGCGAGATGCAAAGATTCTTTACTAGAGTCAGGTCGGCTTCTGACTCCCAGACCCCGTCAGAGGGTCGCTAGTGACTTTAAAAATAATCCCCCTTGCTTTAATAGCGCCAGCACCTGTCGTCTCAGCTTCCGAAAGGGAAACGCTATTAATTTCTCCTTCATCAAAGCTGAATTTCGGGTCTGTCTGAACCGTGTTTTCTTCCCAGCTGCAGCTGTCTACACCACTACTGCCAACACGTGGAACAGTGAGGCACCTTTCTGTATGACTCCAATAAGCCACCGCGCCCAAATACGTGAAGAAAGAAAGAACAAACGACGTCAAGCGTGCAGACAGCGGCCACATGGGTGGTATCTTAGCCCACCTCTTCGCCGCATTTGTGGCCAATGCCATGCGCCTGGAAACGTGTCCACGGAACGCCAGGCCTTTCCGAGGCCAGACCTGAGAGCTGCCATTTGCAAGACCTCAGCTGCTGAAAGAGAGGGACAGGTGACCCGAGCGGTGACTTCCTTTCCTTTGGAAGTTTCCAGAGCGAGTCAAGTGGCCCCGCGCGGGTGATCTTCCACAAAGCAATCTTCCTTAGCTTTGTTATCATTCCCGCGGTGGTTGATATTGCTATGCCTTCTGCTCTCCCCTCTGCAGCGCCCACCCCGTGCGCCCCTTCTAGCGCCCCGCGCTCAGCCGGTGGCTGCCTGGCTCAGGCTGCACCCGCGTCCCGCGCTCCGGGAAAGTCCGGGAGGGCGGGGAGTGCGCAGCACGCATGCGCGCCCGGGGAGCCCCGGCTCTCATAAGGGCTCCCCGCGCCGGCCGCCGAGTCGGAGCGCGCTGGTGCCTGGCGCGGCGAGCGGGCGGCCGGCTGCCGGGCCCCGCTTCTCCCGTCGCCTGGAGGACGGGGACACTCGCTTCAGGGCTGCCCGTGGCTCGCACCTCCCGAGGTGCGTGGCGGCCCAGGGCGCAGGGAGAGCCGGACCCAGATTGCGGGGCTCCCCGTGGGAGCGAGCGAGCTGCAAGCCCGAGAGGCGGAGCAGGGGAGTCGGGGCAAGCCGCCCGCCTGGACCCGCGCCCAGCAGCAGCCGCGGCGGCCGCCAGCCGCGCCGGCCCGGGGGATCGCGCGGGGTGGAGGCGCCCTCGCGGGTCCTGGACGGCAGCGTGAGCGGGGACAAGTCCCCGCGGCTGGGCTACAGCGGCGGAGCCATGCGGACCGAGTTCGGAACGGGCGAGGCTGAGCTCTGCGGATCGCTGCACTTGCCGCCCGGAGCCCTGCGCACGCTGCCCGCCTTCCCGGCCCCTTTGGACCGCCCGAGAGGGGACTAAAGGCGGGGAGTGGTGCGGCGGCGCGGGACCCCGTGGTCGGAACCGCAGCGGCGGACCTTCCGGAGTGGACATCCCCTCGGGGATGCACCGGGAGCCGTGCGTCCTGGCTGCCGTCTCCGGGGACTGTGGGTCTGTTGCCCCGAGCGCTCTCTGATCATCCCCTTCGTGCGTGTCCCCGCTCAGGGCGTCCCCTACTGGGCACGCAGCCACCCGGAGGGCGGGGATGGCTTAGGAGCCCCTGGTCCAGCCGCGCGGACGTCGCGGACAGACGAACTCCCTAAGGAATCTTAAGCCAAGAGGTCGAGTTTGCAGGAAGCCCCCGGTCCGGGCTCGCCGGGTTCCCGATCCATCGGGGACCTCCCTCGGCGTGCGCTCCGGAGACACGCCGCCCGTGCCCAAGGTGGTGCCATGTGGGGTGGGCGCCGATCCTGCGTCGCCGCCTCCGGGAAGGCCTCCTCACTCCTGCAGCTGCTGCTGGCCGCGCTGCTGACGGCGGGGGCGCGCGCCAGCGGCGAGTACTGCCACGGCTGGCTGGACGCGCAGGGCGTCTGGCGCCTGGGCTTCCAGTGCCCCGAGCGCTTCGACGGCGGCGACGCCACCATCTGCTGCGGCAGCTGCGCCCTGCGCTACTGCTGCTCCAGCGCCGACGCGCGCCTGGACCAGGGCGGCTGCGACAACGACCGCCAACAGGGAGCTGGCGAGCCCGGACGGGCGGACAAAGACAGCCCGGATGGCTCTGCAGGTAGGGGCACTGGAGGCAGAGCTACGGGGACGAGAGAGGGGCACTGCCTGGACAGCAGGGAGGGGCCAGAAGGTGGTGCTGACGTTCTGGCCTAACCGTGGGTTTCTGTCATTTGGGTCACCAGTCTACTGTCCTGGGCCTCAGGTTACCTTTGGGTTAGCTAAGGCGTGGTTTACTTTGGATATTTCCGCAAAAATCCCCGCATCTTGGACAATGTGGATCTCCGGTCCGGTGGCTTCTGCGTTACTTCCCGTGTCTCATTATTTCCTTAGGGTTCACTTCTAGGAAAGGTTTATCATGTCTTGGGGTACCCGAGGAACAACTGAGGGTACACCCCTGGCCAGAGAGCTGCAGCGTCTCCACCACTGCAGAGGTGGCCCTGGCCTTGCCCGTGACTGACTCACCGTTAGCAGCCAAGCCCTGGAGGCATCTCTCTCTACTGGTGGCTGACAATTTGCCAGCAGGACCTCTGCCCGCTGGACCACCTCCATCCAGCCCTGACTTGGTGCTACGTCAGAGCAGTGCCTGTGCAGGCTCTCTGTGACTCTCTTTTACCCCTAATTCTACATCTGTTCAAATTGCCCAAGAGTTAACTAATCAAGCCATCAGTGCATGCCAAACTCTAAAAAAACTTACCTCTGGGTTGTGCATGTGTATGTGGGTGCTGAGGATGTAGTTGAGGTGCTGTAAGGGTAGAGGGCAATTGGCAAACATGCCACCTAGGAGCACATCTTCCACTTGTGCAGCTGGTGATGTGAAGGCCAGAACTTTCTGCCAGTGGGCCTGCTGAGGTTGGCACTCCCTGCTGTCCATGTGGACAGAACCTCCCCAGGCCCTGGGAAGAGGGCATTGTTTTTTCCAGTGCAGCTCTGCTTTGCTGCCAAAGCATTTTCATTAGCTTACTTCACCTCTGGCTCCACCACCTTGTATCCAAAGAGGAAAACTGAGGGTAGTTCCCAGAGAAGGTGCCATCTTGAAATGCCTGCTCAGCTTTGCAGGGTGTGTGGTCGTGGCCTGAAGCCCAGAGAAGAGAGCCAGAAGCAGAAGTGCTGCCATGCCAGGGGTGCGTCTTAGACCTCTGAAAAGTTGGCAGGATCATGGCCGGGTCTGGAGGCAGCCAGCTCCTTGGTTCTGTCTGATTCGAGAGGTGCTGCTTCAGCCTGCCTTTACACCGTGCTCCCCCGCCCCCCATATTCTGTTCTTAATCAGCTTCTCACTGCATTGGAGGACAGCATTCCCAATTAAGTGGTGCTGAGAGGAACCCCACATTCTTTGCCCCTGTGCAGCTATTTACGTCTCCAATTAAAAATCCTGGAAACAGAATAGTTATTGGCTCACCAAAACTCATTATGTCAACTTAGACTTGTTTCAGCTAATTTTGGGGGTTTAGCATTTAGGGTATTTTTGTGTGTTTTAATAGTATTTTACTTTCTTGGTAGTATATTTGGAACTGTTGTCTTCATTGAAGGAGAGAAATCTTTATGACATGCATGGGGAAAAGCCTAGCTCAGAGCACTGGGGTTAAAGGTAATGAACCTGAAGTGAGAATGCAGCTGGAACCGGCTGCTGTCAACCCAGCTGTGCTACAAGGTCTGTGGCAACTGTCTCTTTGTATGTGTGTGAGATACATTTCCTCCTCCCTGTAGGATGGATTGTGTCTAGGCATGCACACATTTCTACTTTGAACACATTAAAAGTAAAGGAAAATTTCCATCTGCCTTCCATTAATCCCTTATTTTAGGGGGGTATAAAGGTAGTACTCAGGCTTACTCCTGTCTCTGTGCTCGGGGGCCCTCCTGACCAACCCTATGCAAGACTGGAGAGCAGGCTAGAGTTGGCTGTCTACTTCTCCACTGTGCCCTCTCCAGCCCCATGCCTCCCATTCATGTGTTTGACTTAAAACACATTAGAATTTCCCTATGACTCCAGGTGGGATTGTTTTCTAAGATATGGCTTGGACACTATCAGAGACCTACTGGAAAGGTCACTGCCCCAGTGAATACACAGAGAAAGGGCATTTCACAAGTCTGCCCTCAAATGCAGGCATAGCTGGGCTCCTTCTGAGGTCCTCCCCTGACTTTTGTGCTGGGACTGTGATTTTCGAAGATCCTTGAGCACCATTCCCCGGCCTTGTGCATTTTTCAGTCAAATAGACAAAAAGATGGGAAGGAACACATCAAAGATGTGGGTTTTCTGAGGGTACCCTGCAGAAGTGGGGGAGGGGGTTTCTTCATGCTCCTTCCCACCTGTGGTACATTTAACCTCTACAAACCCCATATGACTCTCCCCACAGCTCCTAAAAGATTGCTTCTAAGTCACCACGTTTTTAAATGGGGTTTATTATTGATGGTAGGGGAATTTAATTTTTTTGTGGGGTGCCTTCCTAGCGGTCCTTTGGGGGCTGGAATCCAGGGATCCTGTGGGATCCTGTGATACTTTAGATCTGCAGTGCTGGGGTCCCAAAGGGTCATACGTGATTGGGGGTGCTTCTGGTGCCTAAGATTGAACTAGTGCTTGCCAGGCATCTTCTCTAACCCTTCGAGCTGTCTCTCCATGTGAAGTTTTTCTTTCCTTTATCCTTTATAATTTCATTTTTCAGAATAAACTTCACCTGTTAAGGCTCATGGCCATTGCTTGGCACTTTGCAGGCATTGCCTGCAGTGCACACGAAATCTGTCAGGGATCCAGGTAGCCAACTCATGTCACAACCCTGCTTCAGTGCCTTCCTGGCTCATGGCATGCAGATTCCTCCTGGAACAATTGTCTCTTTGCTGCTAGTCCTTATTCTTAGTAGGCTGTTGGCATGCTGAGCAATGGGCTGGGATCGCTGCTGTCTGCACAGGCCACTTCATCTTGCCCTGCTCAGCATCCCATGGTGGGCCTCTACCACCCAAACTCTGGTCATGAGTGTGGCAGGAGAATGTGTTTGATTTTTTTTTTAACACTACTTTGACCTCTGTGTCTTATAGACTCTTCACAGATGGTTGTAGTCTGGTCTAACGTTTTAATCTATTTGCCTATCAAAGAAGAATACACATACACACACAGAGTAAAAGAAATTTGTAAGGAATGTAAATAACTCTCTGGAATAAAAAGTGGCTTTTACATAATGTAAGCTAATTTCTTTGCAGTGCTACAGCTAGCTATTAGGGCAGACTCCAGTTTGGGCAATTCAGTAATTATAGGCATTTTACAACACTAGTAATCTGAAAACATGAGCCCATGTCTTTGCTAAATTGGTTATTAGCCCCAATCACTAATACAGTTGGGAATTCAGATGTAACTAGGAATGGTTTTGCTCGGAGACTCGGGGCCTCCTCTCTGTCTGAGACCTTGATAAAGGGTAACGCTTCACTGGGGTTGCTGAGGTCCTTGCGGGGTTGGTGTACCCCACCCAAGAATCACGATTGCCTTTCCTTTTCCCGTTCTCCAGTCCCCATCTACGTGCCGTTCCTGATCGTCGGCTCTGTGTTTGTCGCCTTCATTATCTTGGGCTCCTTGGTGGCTGCTTGTTGCTGCAGATGCCTCCGGCCTAAGCAGGAGCCCCAGCAGAGCCGGGCCTCAGGGGGGACCCGCTTGATGGAGACCATCCCCATGATCCCCAGTGCCAGCACCTCCCGAGGCTCTTCCTCCCGCCAATCTAGCACAGCGGCCAGCTCCAGCTCCAGCGCCAACTCAGGGGCCCGGGCACCCCCAACGAGGTCCCAGACCAACTGCTGCTTACCGGAGGGAGCCATGAACAACGTGTATGTCAACATGCCCACGAATTTCTCCGTGCTGAACTGCCAACAGGCCACCCAGATCGTGCCCCACCAAGGGCAGTACCTGCACCCCCCCTACGTGGGCTACACTGTGCAGCATGAGGCGGTGCCCATGACCCCAGTGCCACCCTTCATGGATGGCCTGCAGACTAGTTACCGCCAGGTCCAGGCCCCCTTCCCTGCCACCAACAGTGAGCAGAAGATGTACCCAGCTGTGACCGTGTGACTCAAGGGGCAGGTGGGGCTCGGACCCCCTTTTCCTGATTTGGGAAAGTGGGGAGGATTCTCCACCAGGAAGAGTCCGCTCTCATCTGTGATGTTCACAGCATGATTCCTTTGGGCTTCATTTGCCCCCAGCCTGCCTGAAAACATCACTTTCTGCATTAGTGTTTCTGGATCTGTTTCATATTCTCCTCGGGCATGACTGGTTTGTGATGGAGATGCCCATTGCCTGAAGTTTTCTGTGTTATTTCTGATGTTGTTCAACAGATATGCTTGAACCTTTAAGTGCCCTTGAGGTATGACTGTCAAAACAATTTTGTAAACTGATTAAGGGTTTTTATTCTCTCATTATTATTTCTTTTTGCTTTTTTACTGTACAAGACTAGAACTCTCCTTCTCCCACCTCCTTTTTTTTTTCCTGGAACAATTTTTTTTCTTTTAGTAAAGCACCCAAAGTTCAGGGGAAGACATAAAGAATGCAAATAGTAGAAAAGGAAATTCAGTTTTAACTCTATGAGATTAGTCTTTGATCTCAGAATGTCACAGGCACATCTTAATTGCATTGTAGCGTATATATATATATATATATATATTGCCTATTTTGTGTGCTTCTTGGGGTGTATTTTGTGCTTTAAAAAAACTTGGTGTAGAGATCTTATTATAAAATGATTTTCTACATTGCAAAGATACTGAGAGATTGTATAAGTACTTAAGTAATATGACATTTTCAAACTCTGGGATGATTTCAGTCTTGAAGTAGTAGGTGGTGTAGTAATAAAACAGAGCACCACCGTCTTGACTGTTGCTTCCAATTTTCTCTTTTATAGCGACATCTGGGAAGAAGTAATTTGATGTTTTGTTTTTTTATTTTTAAATATTGCAAACATAAGCTAATCTGCAGTTTCTTCAGCTTCTAATCTGCCCATGTGGTGGAGTGTGGCATTTCGTTCTGCTTAGTGTTCAGATACTTATGTCAGGACTCAGCACTGTATAGTACAGTAATTCTGGTTGTTATAAATGAAGATCATCATTTCAGCTTAGATCCAATGATAGTATTTTCTTGTTTTTCTCTATAAAATTTAAAGGAATGTTTACATAATTTTAGTAGAGTTCTTCAGCAGTAATCTGAGACTTGGGATGATATTTAAGCCACAAATACAATTTGCTCTACAAATCATGAGGCTTTTTATACTTTCATTATCAAAAAAAAATGTTCCGGCAGTAGGGACTCTTTTATTAAAGAAAAATGCTTTGCAAAGAAATATTGCCTTTCTGCCCCTGCAAAGTTCATTCATATTTTCCTCTCCTTTGGAGTCCTCACAAAATACTGCATCCATTAGAGTGTTCTAAATTATAAAATTTAAGTGGATTTGTGTATTGTCAGCTTAAATTTAAGTATGTGCAAGTGAATTTCCAACTGCTAGCAAAACCAGTGTTTCTAATTTAACAAACAGTTGCAACTGTGGTCTGAGATATTTTACACATATATATCTATATATGTATATATAGATATATAGTCTTTCTATCTAACTTTCATCTATCTGTCTTGTGACTGAATAATGTAAACCTATTGTTGGCAATTGATATCAACAAAGATAATCACTTTTTAAAAATAACCAAAGGCAGGGGGAAATCATTTTACTTAATAAATATTTTATGGTATGAATTCCTAGGGTACTTGGGTTTTTATTCATTTTTATTCGACTTGGCATTGATGTATAATTCAGATTGTCTATTATAATAATTCCAGCAGTCTATTATATAATAGAGTAAAATTCCTTAAAAAAATCACAATTATTGCTTTCTAGAACCAAGAGCCTATCTTTAAAAGTAAGCAATATCTGGGAAGTTGCAATGTATGTTCTGTGTGTCAGCTTTATTTTATCTATTCCATGAGAACTATTGAAAACCTCAATGAGACTGTTCTTTTGGGATTACCAGTGCATTTACAGGTTAGTGTGTGTTCCATTTATTTTCCTTGGTGGGTGATTCTGACTTATCTGAGAAGTAAAATTTCTAGGAACCTTGAGGTAAAAGGGACCCTAGAGATCACCCAGCCTATGGATAAGCCAATTTAATTTTTCTTTGGTAAAATGCCAGAGTAAGTACCTTAGGCTTTGCATGCTGTGTACTCTCTAGCCACTGGAGCACAGGAATAGTTTGGAAGCTACGTGAACAAATGAGCATGGGCCATATTCCAATAAAAGCTTATAGGAGGAATCTGACATTTGAATTTCATAGTTTTCACATTTCCCAAGATATTCTACTTTCCATTTCCCCCCACACATTTCACACTATAAAGACTAAGCTCTAGAGTTGTTTAAAAACAAAAAAGAGACAGGTAGGGGGGCCAGGTTTGGCCACTGGGCCACAGTTTGCTAATTCCTCATCTTGTCTGCTCTGACCACACAGGAGTCCTTTGCCACATTATTGAAGCCTTTTTAGAGCCAGAAAGATGAGTGCTTTGGGTTCTCTTGTACAGAGACAATTATATACTTCTTCTTTTCTATGTGGTCATTAAATGTTATTTAAAAATCCAATTTAATAAAGGACTTTTTCACTTAGTGAATTTTACTTTTGCTTTCCCCAAACATTGCATCATTGGAGGCAACGATAGATGTTTTGAAATGTGGTTAAAACTGGAGAAGTTTAGCTAACAAAGTAAAAACAAGTTCAAATACATGGTTTTTAAGTGAACCTTATTAGGGTCCTGAGATTAGTACTAGTGTGATTTGCATCTGGAAGAAATATTTTACTCTGTGCAGAAAAAACAAGTCTCTTACTAGTTAGGAAACTGCATGTTTTCTTCTGTAATTAAACATTTTGTATTGGTCGGTGATGGTTCCAGGTAGCTTCTGAGTCCCTGTGTATAGGACAGGAAGTTAGACGCATTGATTGTAAGAAAGAAGAAATAAACCAGATCCCTGTGTCTTTAAGAGCCCAGAAATTACACATTACCGGTCATTTCTACTAGGCTGGAAGAGTTAAAATTTAACAAGATACCAACATTCAGAGTGACAAGACTACATTATGACAAATAGAGTTTGGTTTCTCACATGTACTCTGCAGCTCTTTTTCAAGTTGGTTTTCCATTCACAGTATCTTCTGAAATGCTTGATTATATTTCATCTATGAAATCTACCATTAAGATCTCAGTTGGTTTTTAAGTTTTTTTTTTAATTGAATCACCAAGAATTGCAAAGTTACTCATGACTGAGTTTTAGGTATCCAGTGTTTCAACACCAGCCTCTTCACTGTATTCCATTTCTCTCCATCAGTGTTCCCAGTTCATCTCCAGCCCTCCAGCCTACCTCAATGGCAGATACTTCTTTTCTTTTTTTTCTTTTTCTTTTCTTTTTTCTTTTCTTTTCCTTTCTTTTCTTTTCGACAGTGTGGTTTACAATACCATTACTCATAGAGTATCATGCATATAAGATTTCAGTTTTGTGCTCCAAATCCTGCAACTCCCTCTTCACTTCACATTTTTGTGCCAAGTTTGGCTGTAAGTTTCCTCCAGATCCATTTTCTGAAGAAACCATGAGAGTTAGAATAAAGTTGATGTGGGGTGCATGTGTTCAGAAAAAGACTGGGCACACAGGAGAAAGTGGAAGCAATGAAAAGTTGGGATTGAAAAGGGTTTGGAATTCTTATTCTAGACTTTTGCTTTGGACCTATTAGAGTAATGCACATTTAATTTCTTTTCCTTTCAAAGGGATTGTCTCCGTTTTTAGGTTGACCTTCTGACCATTCACTCCTTTCGGACTAGCCTTGTCTCTGTTTTTAGACTGCAAATTCATAGTGGTCTTTGACTTTTTCTAGTTTATGGTTTCCTACCACACCTACAGGGATTCATTTGAAAGGTTTAAATCCTGACTTCTGTAATTGGTGCTAAACTTCTCTAAGTGTGATGTTTAACTTCTTTAGCCCCATGCTGCATTATAGAACTGAGTGGGGGGTGGGTGGGGTGGGGGAACAAGAAAAATATGACAATGTGCATGGTTTTTCAATGCACAATCACCAAAAATTCAAAATCAACCACGGACCATATCCAGGGTGTCCCTGGCAATCTTAATGAATGTTGCATTTCTCAGACAAAAAGGGATCATGCTTGGAAAAAACATTTAAGAAGCTCTGGTTTACATCAGGAGTTTCCAAAGTGATCAATACCTCGACTAGAGACACAGCCAAATGAGGTGAGTGGAGGATGGTAGTATCTTCTCAGATGCAATGGGGGTAGTTTACTGTGTGTTCCCTTGTAGAAGGTTGATTTCCAGGAACACTAATTGTTTTCTGAAAAGGGGCAGTAGGCCACATACATCTGGATACCTCTATGTACAAATCAGCATGCATACTTGTTTCTCATTGCTTCCTAAATCCTTAAATGGAATGCCTGCTTCATGTCAGTGGACTTCTGAATTGAGACCATTTTAACTTTACCTGGTCTTTCTCTGGTCAGGCTAATCATAAAAATGTATGCCATGGATTTGACTGCCCTATTTGATGTCCAGTCTACTTGCAGTCTGTGCTTCTGGGGGTAGAGTGAGCCTACTGGCTGGCATTGGAAGGGGGCAGATAAATCAGACTGACCTTGTTACTCATTGATTCATGGAAAGCAAGCTTCTCAGGCAATCTGCCAGTGCGCCCAGCCAAAACACTGTATCAGCACTAATGAAAAAATGAACTTTCTAGGATTTCAAATTAAATCAGATGCAGAATGATCTCTCTAATATGTGAGCTATAAAGAAACAGAGTAAACGAGCAACAAATGAGTTAAGGTGACAGAACTGGAAAGTTGGTCCCTGGAATTGAGCTCGCCTCTGAGGTGGTAAGGTGGGAGGGTCATGGTTGGATAGGTGGATGGAAGCAGACTTTCTGATGGCGGGGGTGGTGTTGGACAGATGTATGCATGAGGCAATTTTTGATAGTATTGCAAGTCATGGCACATTAATAAAAATGAGGGAAAGAAATTAAAATGTTTTCAAGATTAGAATAAAATATTTTAAAAAATGAAAATGTGATCATGTCCCCATTTTGTATATTTCCCTTGTCTCTTATATAGAAGGGGGAAAAAAACCAAAGCTTCCGTGCATAATTGTGTATAGAAGAAACCAAAGGCACAGAGGTAACTGGACCTTTTTTTAAAATCTAGAGAATGTAAAGGCCTGAGAGATAGTACACTTGCCTTGCACACAGCCAACCTGGATTTGATTCCCGGCATCCTGTACATTTTTCCAAGCCTTCCAGGAGTAATTCCTGAGCTCACAGATAGAGATAACCTCTGAGGATCACCAGGTATGGCTTCCCCCCACTAAAACAAACAAACAAACAACAAACCCTAAAAACTGGAAAAGACCGTGGGGTCTCCCAGAGAAGGAGCTGGAAGCCCACCCTATGGGAAGTAGTCTGGACTAGACCACTGGGAAGGGCACTCATTTTATACTCAATTTTGAGATTCCCCTTTCAGTTTCAAATGGCCCACCAAGGGTCAGAGAGAGAGAGAACAGGTTAAGGCACTGTCTTGCACATGGCCAGCCCTGGTTTCTTCTGTCATATCCTATGATTCCCCTGAACCTCACCAGGAGTGATTCCACAACATAGAGCCAGGAGCAAGCCCTGAGTATTGCTGGGTGTGGCCCCCAAAGACACAAAAAAAGGAGCAGCCAGTGTAGTACAAGAAGAAATAAATCATGCATACAAATGGGAACACCAATCCTCATCACTCAGCCTTAATCCTCCTTTTCTTCTCCCTGCTTACATGGCAGAGCCTTGAGGGCTGGTCCATCCAGGGAACTGCACTCACTCTCTCCTTTTAAAACAAGAGCTGAACATCAGCTTTATTCACTCAGCCCATTCAATCCCCAAATACTTAGAAAATGTCTTTGCCTTCTGTATTGTTTGGTCTGAATAGAAAACATGAATGTTATTGTGATTCAAGTGCCTTTAAAGGGTTGAATAAATAAAAGATACTAAAGATTTCAGCAATGATTAAGCTTTCCTGAAATTTACAGCAATGTGCTATGTTTCTCTGCATAGATTTTCATTTGCTTCCTTTACCCTAAGTTCTTCAGAATTGTTTGTCAGTGAAAAGTGGAAAAATAAAACTAGAAAAAGTTGCCCATGTCCAAGGTGTTAGATATGATTTTAAATCTTATCTATAATGCACAGAACCCTCATTAACTAACTCTGGGATAAAAAAAAGTTTTATGTAGGGAGTAGGCTGTGAGATTCATTTTGCTTTTCACAGTTAAATCTTTCAATGCTTCATTTATACCCACAGTTGAAAGAGCTAGACTCAAACCAAGAACAAGAAAATTGAAATTTGTGCTTTTTCAAAAAAAGGACCTTTCAAATAAAAGATGATAAAAGGGGCATACGTTTATGACAGCAGCCTGAAGATTGAGCTTAAACATAAAACTTCAGCTTAATTTTAACCACCTTGAAATGTAGGTATTTCCATTTAGAAAAACCATAGGTTACATAAGACATTATTTACTCAATGGATATAATAGCTGTCAAGGACTGATTGCCATCTGTAACATGTATATAAAATTGCATATGTGGATACATGTGTACACAAAATGATCACAGGAAAATTTGAAACAGAAATAACTTATATAAGCTTATCTCCTCCAAAATCGTTCTCAGTTCTTTTTTTCTTTTATTATTTATTTATTTGTTCTGGTTTGGGAGCCCTGTTTGCTGGTGCTGTGGGGCTACTCCTAGCTCAGTGCTGGGTTGGTGGGGGACCATGTGGTCACGAGGATTGCACTTTGACCCTTGTAGGCAAAGAGTACTCTCAGCTCACTGAGCTTTCTGGCCAGTTGTGTCTTAAGTCTTGACCCAATTTTCTTTTTTTTTGAACTGAATTTTTTGTGTGCAACTCAGCTTTACTTGATTTATTTGTAATGGGTTCTATGAAGTTTCTCTGGAAAAGAATGGCCCCAAGTTAGGGCCGATTCTATTACTTAGGGGACAGTCTTCAGCAAGAACCCGAGTCCTAGCACTATGGTGCATTGGTCTCAGCAAAGGGAATTGATGAGCCCCCACCTCGTGAGGGTAGGGGGAGGGACACAGAAGATGCCACAGCACAGTACTAGTGACAGCCAGTTGACTTTTATAACCCACATATCATTTTACTTCTCTTATTCTATGCAGAGAAACACATAGAGTATATTAATAAAATTTGTCAAATATATAGAGACCCTTCTTAGAGAACTCATGTAGGAGCATTTTTAAAATTTTGATTTCATTAACAGATGAGTTTTCCCTGGATTAGTTGAAATTCTCTGTTGTTTCTAGGCTGCCTAGGAGAATAGTACTGAGTTGAATCACTTCTACTCTTGGTATTGCCTCAGTAGCCTAACATGTGGCTGTATTTCTCTTAAGGGTTACCTTGTAAATTCACAAGGTCAATTTATTGTGAATTTAATAAATTAAATTCTCATTGCTACTGGACCTGGTTTTTTCTGTGAAGACTTCCTGTCTGCCTCAGACATTTATCTGGACCAATTGGGAATATAAGTGGAACCATTTGGCATGCATTTTCTAACATAGATGGAACTGTTAAATATTCAGCCAGCTTAGCCATCATCCAGATCACAAGAGAAACAAAAAGATCCAAATATAGAGGTCAGAAATATGGCTTAAATGATAAAGCACATGTCTTTTTAAAATTTTTTAAAAATTTTTATTGAATCACCATGAGATACTTACAAGCTTTCATGTTTGGGTTACACACAATGATCAAACACCCATCCCTCCACCAGTGCACATTCCCCACCACCAATATCCCCAGTATACCCCCCTTTCCCACCCTCCCCCTGCCTCCATGGCAGACAATATTCCCCATACTATCTCTCTACTTTTGGGCATTATGGCTTGCAACACAGACACTGAGAGGTCATCATGTTTGGTCCATTATCTACTTTCGGCACATATCTCCCATCCCGACTGATTCTTCTAGCCATCATTTCCTTAGTGATCCCTTCTCTATTCCATCTGCCTTCTCCCCTCCGCTCATGAAGCAGTCTTCCAGCTATGGGGCAATCCTCCTGGCCCTTGTATCTATTGTCCTTGGGTGTCAGCGTCACTTGATGTTATTCTGTACTCCACAAATTAGTGCAGTCCTTCTATGTCTGTCCCTGTCTTTCTGACTCATTTAACTTAGCATGATACTCTCCATGTCTATCCATTTATAAGCAAATTTCATGACTTCATATCTCCTAACAGCTGCATAGTATTCCACTGTGTAGACGTACCAAAGTTTCTTTAACCAGTCATCTGTTCTAGGGCACTTGGGTTGTTTCCAGATTTTGGCTATTGTGAACAGGATAAAACACATGTCTTATATGTGCAAGGTCCCAAGTTTGTTCCGCAGTGCCACATCATCTCCAAACACCACCAGCCATGGCTTCACAAAGACAAAACAAATATCACAAAATCCAAGTCAAATATCTGGTCATGGCTCCATGCAGAGATGAGTGTTCTTCTGATCCCTGTCCCATAAGCTTTGAACACGCTACCCACAAAGTTCCTTGCTGTGCCTTCTGGCCCTTGAATGCACTTGGAGTTATGACTGATATGGGTGTCACAGTGATTTCTTCTATTTTTGTAGTTTTGTAGCCTTCGATCATCTGAATGTGACTGAAAATGGCTTACCTATTTTTCTGCGAATGGCTGTTGGGCTAGTTTGGGTGTGGGGCTAAGATGATGAATCCTCTGAAAGACTTTGGAAATATGCCTTTGGAGCACAGAAGTGCTTTGTTCTCCAGTGAATTATAGGAGTGGGTTGCTCCATCTTAGGATATATCTGTATGTTTGCCTTAAAAAATATGGCCACTGTCATACCAGTTATTCTCAACAGAGAGCATTTGTCTAAAGAATAAATTAAACAGGTATTAGGAACTAAAGCAGCAAAATGGGACAAAGGTATCAGTTACCCACCTCCAGTCAGAGGGATAAAGAAAAGAAACTGGGAGCATTTGAATCTAGAAAGCAGGGTTGGAGAGATTATACAAGGGTTAAGGCACTTGTCTGGCACACAATTGACCTCCCCCAGCACTGCCAGGAGTGATCCTTAAGCACAGAGTCAGGAGTAAGCCTCCACCACAGTTACTGTGCTCTTTCCTCTCTCATCCCTCAAAAGAACCTGAAAAGTGGAAGGAGAAGATTTTGCTGGGGGATGTTCCTAGCAGTGCTCAGGGGACAGTTCAGTGCTGGAGATGAAACATGGGCATCCACACACAAAGCATGCACTCAGCCATCAGAGCAATCTCTCAGGGCTCTTGACTAAATGATTATGTAACACCCCCACCCCACCCCTCAGCCAGAGGCTGAAATCCTAACCCCCAAAAGGCACTGGAGATCTTTGGGAGGTGGTTAAGGCTGAGGGTGGAACTTTATAGGGTGGTCACCATAAGGGAAATGAACCTTAAACAGGGGCCTTTCCCAGGAGTTGCTCCCCCAACCTCCATTGGACCCTACTTCCACAAGTGTGAGGAGCCAGGGACGGCTGCTTGTAAGACTCTCCCCCCACTCCCATGACAGTATTTTGTTGGGACAGTCCAGGCTGTCATCTGTGCCATGGGACATGGTGTCAGGTGATTTTTGATTTTGCCTGTCCCAGCAGAATTGTAGCCCCACAGAGTAGGCACCAGGTCCATCCTGCAAAGAGCATCTGATAGTCCTGCCCCTGCGCCCCTCCCCCTCCAAGCAGACGCTGTCAGTAATGCCTGACCTTGGTGACACTGACTTGAACTGCCAAGCCAGCTGGGGCCTTTCCTGGGGAGCAGGGGCCTCAGCAGGTTAGCAGAAAAGTTTCCGATTCTCAACCGTTTGGTTTTCTGGGGGCTGCTTTGTCCAGTCCTTTCGAGGAAGAGGAAACCATTTTCTTTAGAATGCAAGTGCATTGGTGTGTGTTTCATTCTCTCCTGTGCATGTGTGCATGCTTGTGTGCATGCTTATGCAAATGTGATTACAGCAGCCTCCTGTGGACGTCTGAGGGGGTGTCTCCCATGCCTCGTGGTGTGATGTGATTCATGGCTCCCTGAACCACAGCTCTTGGGAGCAAATCCCTGGAACTTCTCAACAGTCATATCGGAAAGTAGAAATCCGTTGGAATGTTTGCCCACTAATGTATCCCATAAATTTACTTATTTTCTTGTTTTGGTGTTGTTATTCTGGGGCCTACACCCAAATAACTCTGGTGGTGCCCAGGGCTCACTCACTCTGTGTTTAGGGGTCATTTTTGGCAGTGCTAAAGCAAGTGTTCGGATGGGAACTGGGAGTTTTCCCATAAACATCTTTGTGGGTGATTGGCAAGCAACTTTTCTTGGACACCGGGAAAGGGAACAAGTGAGCTGAACACATTGTTTTCCAACAACACACTGACTCTGTTTCAGCTCGAGGTGGAGTCACTTGGGAAGATAATTAGCTCATGGGGTTACTCAAACCCTATTTCAAGGAGGTATTTCAAAATCAAGGGTGACATCTCCCATCCCGAGCCAGTGTTAGGTCAGCAGAAGAACTTTAAACCAAGCAAAATATAGGCACAAATGCTGTCTTGAAATTTGTATTTGTGGAGGTATGAGGGTAGGGAGGTCAGGAAGTTTCTGGGTAATGATTTTAAGACTATTTCCCAACGAACACTCTTTTGCACATGGCAGAGAGTAGAGATAACATTAAACTTTGCAAACAAGACCAATACAATGATGTAGAAATTCCTGGGAGAGACCATTCCTATCTTGTCTCAAGCCAAGGCAGCCACTCGAAAGGGAGCTCAGTAAGCATCCATTGCTCTGGAATCTGAAGTCAAAGACCATTTGTTATAAAAAAGAGGCAGACAGCTGTAGACAGATATTTGAGAGAATCTCAATGATTTTAAGTTCTTTTTTTTAATGCATGTGGTCTACTTGAAATAAATGAGTACTTCATGTCTGTAAGCATGCCTGTCTGTTTGGGGCTTTTAGCTTGGGTAGGTGGAAGAATTCATTTTGTCCTTTGGAAACAGAAAGTCGAAGAGACGTCCCCCACCTGCCCCATTACAGTCCTGTACAAACTCCATTTGTTACTGCTGAAACATCCTCTGGAAAGATTCTGATGTGGAGCAAAGTGAAGGCAGAAGACAGCAGAGGCTGGGGCAGGCTCCTGGCAAGCACCCTATTGCTTTGATATACATTTCAATCCCACACATTGTATATGGGTATAAACATTTTGAAAATAAATAGCAGAATCTGAATGTTGTTTCAAAGAATCCAAAGTATTTTTTTAGACAGTCGGCTATTTTAAAGAACATGGCTTTAGGCAGGGACAGAGAGTCCACACTGTCTTCCGCTACTAATGGTCTCTCCATGACTCAAGTTTATGCAGGTGGAGCACCAATGAAGGATTTCATGAAAAAAAAAATCCACAGTAGCAATAGAGGCAGATTAGCAATAGAGGCAGATTTTGTGGATACAACCAAGAAATGGGGAGGGTTAATACATAATTTTGATGTTGATTGTGTTAAATCATTTTCAGCTTAGGAAGAAAGAAAGAAGGAAAAAGAAAAAAAGGGAGGAAGGGAGGAAAGAAGAAAGAAAAAGGTAAGGAAGGAAGGAAGGAAGGAAGGAAGGAACGAAGGAAGGAAGGAACGAAGGAACGAAGGAATGAAAGAAGGAAGGAAGAAAGAAGAGAGAGAAAGAAAGAGAGAAAGAGAGAAGGAAAGAAAGAGAAAGAAGGAAAGAAAGAGAAAGAAGGAAAGAAAGAGAAAGAAGGAAAGAAAGAGAAAGGAAGGAAGAAAGAAAGAAAGGGGGAGGGGGAGAAGGGAAGGGAGTAAGCAAGGAAAGAAGGATGGAAGGAAGGTAGGAAGGAAGAAGGAAAGGATAAAAGAAATGAAAAAAGCAAGAAGGAAAGAAAGGAAAAAGTAGGGAAAGGTAGGAAAGGAGAGGGAACAGGAAGGAGAGGGGTGAGATGGGAAGGGTGATAGTCCCATTGAGACTATAAAAAAAAATCTCTACCTTTTCCAGTGTCCCTGCATGAGGATGTAGTTTCCAAAGGCACAGTAAACCCTGAATGCTCAAAATTTTAGGTCTATAAGGCACTCTCTGGGAAGAATCAGTCAGTCAGGGGCATTGCAGGAAATGCGAGCAGGCAGTGAAGAGGTTTGTCTGGTTCCAGGACAGCCTGGAGCGATGGTCTCCAGCAGGCTCTTACCCCTCTATCCTCCATCCTCAGCTTCTGTCCTTGCTTCAGGCTGGTCTAGCACAGAACTGCCCAAACAAGCCAGCGAGCAGGCTGGGACACACCAGAGTGCAAGGTGACTTCTAGCAAGGAAGCTGTCACCGCCACACTTTCATGGCTGCTGTCTGAGAGTGCCAGCCCACCCCATCAGGCTCTGTGTGGTCTCTATTCAGGGCCCTTGGCACCAGAAGTCAAGGAAGTGGGCACTTCTCTCAGGAAGTGGGCTTGGCCAGAGGTCTGGTATGCTCTTTAAAATAATGTACAACACCTCAAGATCACAAAGGTTAACACTATTGCAGACATGTTATCTAAATTCAGATAAATGTCCACACCATTGTAAACACACACACACACACACACACACACACACACACACACACACACACACATACACATACACATGAGGAAAACTGTCCCTCTAAGTTTCAGAGGCTGGCCTAAAAATCTAAGACAGAATAACAAGTGAAGCATTCCATTTTATTCTTTGTTTTTGTGTATACAGGAGATCCTCAAAAGGAAAATGAAGAGCCCCCTCCCAAGAATCTTTATACATAATAACAATAAACGTTGGGAGGGCTGAAGAGATAGTACAGCTGGTCTTGCATGCAGCTGACCCAGGTTTGATCACTGGCACCATATATTGTCCCCTGAGCCCTGCCAGGAGTGATCCCTGAGTGCAGTCAGGAGTAAGACCTGAGCACTGCTGGGTGTACACCCCTGCCTCCCACATTTATTTATTTATTTGTTTGTTTGTTTGTTTATTTATTTATTTTGTACTACTTATGGGTTGGAGTGATAGTACAGAGGTTGTCTGCTTGCCTTGCATGTGACTGACCCAACTTTAATCCCTGGTACCATATATGGTTCCTTGAGCCCTGCCAGGAATGATTCTTGAGCACAAAGCCAGGTGTAATCCCTGAGCATAGATGACTGTGACCCCTAAACCAAAAAGTGAAAACAATACATGTTGGGGATGTGATGGAACACTGGGACTTGGGCCATGAACAGTAAATTGTGGGTGGGTGACTAACGGGGAGCTTGTGGAAGATCAGGAGTATCCTAGTGGGTCTGTTTGTTCAGCTCAAACGAAGCATCAAAGCCCAGACCCTGGTGACAAGTACAGCTCCTCCCAGTGTGGGGACAAGTTTCTCACAGGTAACTGGACTGTTTCTGCAGGTAGAAGGGATGGAGTGGGACAAAGTGCCCTTTGTAACAGCTCTTTCTCATGTGCCTGCAATCCAAAGTGATCCATATGGGAAAGTGAGGTCATATGTTGGGTGGGCTATTCTGAGCTCCTTCTACAACGATGTCATGGGTTCATGCTTGAAGGTAGAATTCAAACTCCCCCTCTCAGTCTACCAGGAAACAGATGGACAAACGAGAGTGAATACTCAAAGGGAGAAAGATGTCTTTGACGTACAGTTCTCTCTGCACCATTAATCCAAACCCTGTGTGGCCTTCAGAACCTCTTCTCATATGCTCTTCTGCAATTCAGATTCTCTCCTGACATTTAACAGCATATATTTAACATTTAAGTCCTTGGCTCTTGGAGCCTATGGACAGACAGACAGACTCTGTCTGTATCTGCTGACAAAACTCTATTAATGTCTGAAGTCCCTATGACAGTAACTGCTCATTACTGGAAGAAAAAATATTTCAAAATAAAACCCGGCCCAATCATTTACTTTAACAAAACATTTATTTGAAACAGGTTTGTGTAGACATATACCCATCAACAGGATTTGATCAAAGCCACAAATCACTGCATTTTCCCAAACCCTCAGAAAAAAAAATACTGTTCAATGCCCTTCATTTGTATTCACTCCAGGAGGGGACCCAGCTCCACTATTCTGTATGTAATTTAACAACCAGAGGACATTAATAGGACGTGAAAACGGTAACACTTGGGGAGGGAGGGAAGGAAAAACCCTCCACTCCACAGAAGCGCTTCGCTGCTCTGCTGGGAGCCAATTAAACCTGCCCCACAGCTCTGCTTCCCGCTGCCTAAAATCCCGCAGATTAAAACCTCCCTTCCGAGAGACAATATTTAGGGGAGCTGAGCACAGATGTGACAGCAGACAGTGGCGTGCGTGGCTCTGCCAGTGTGAGAAACACACCCATAGATGTTGCGATTCAGACCGCCCACCAGGGGCATGCAGGAATGAGGACCAGAGAAAGCCAGCCCCTGTGGCTCTCTGTCCGGGCTGACCCTGGGGCTACCTCTTCCCTCTGTCCTTCAGAGGGCGACTTAGTGGGCACCGCAGTTGGAAACGGGGAAGAGGAAGTGTGTGAGGGGAGAAACCAGATTTTTTTTTTTGGAGTGGTATTAGTTCACTTGTGGCTGTATACAAGCGAACTAATTTTTTTTTTCTTTTTGGACTGGAGTGATAGCACAGTGGGTAGGGCATTCGTCTTGCACAAGGCCGACCCGAGTTTGATTCCTCCATCCCTCTCGGAGAGCCCAGCAAGTACCCTGCCTGCACAGCAGAGCCTGGCAGGCTACCCATGGCATATTAGATATGCCAAAAACAGCAACAAGTCTCACAATGGAGATGTTACTGGTGCCTGCTCGAGCAAATCGATGAACAACAGGTTGACAGTGCTACAGTGCTTTTTGGGTCACACCTGGCGATGCACAGGGGTCACTCCTGGTTCTACACTCAGGAATTACTCCTGGCAGTGCTCAAGGGACCATATGGGATGCTGGGAATCAAACCTGGGTCGGCCACATGCAAGGCAAATGCCCTACCCACTGTGCTATTGCTCCAACCTCACAAGTGAGCTCATCTTTAGGACCAGCATTGACTCCAAGTCCACATGGTTAAGGTCCACATCCGGTTCCTCAGGCTTGTCCCTTCAACCAGGCCCTGTCTCCCTCTCAGCCCTGTCTCCTGCACTCTTCAGAGCTCGCCTATAATAGACTCTTGATAAGCTCTCGACCTCTCGCTTCCTGGGCAGGCCTATTTGGACAACACTGCTCCTTCAACTTTCTTCTTCCTCTTTCTGTCAGAAATCAAAGCCACCTGACACTTTGTTCCTGATGCTTAAAGCAAACAGGTCTTCTTTCTTCCTTTAGCCAGGTCAGAAAAAAATGCCTTCTGGCTAATCTTGGGGGCCTGTTTTTCTTGGTCGGATGCCCAGAAGAAAGAGCAGAGTAGCTATCTCTGGGGTGGCAGGGGCAAGAGATTGTCCCTTGAAAATGAGCCAGCGTGGGTATAAAAAGAATCATTCTTTTGTCTGCCCCCAGCCAGGGGAGCTGAGGTGTTTGTCAGCATTAATAGTGATGGACTGTGTTTGGGGAGGGCAGAGGTTGGGAAGGGGGCGGGTCACCCCTCCTTCCTGTTTCCATTTCTTTTGTTGTTTCACTTAGATAGTTGTTGGCTTGGCAGTCTTTTCTTCCCACTGAAAAACCACATTCCCGATTCACAAATCAATCATAGTCAACAATTAAGAGCGTGCTTGAGGCAGAGCACTGGTTAAAGGTCTGACATTCATTGAAGCTCTTGGGAGGAGGAAGGAAAGGGAAATGTATGCTTCTGGGCATTTATGGGGCACTGAGTAAAAATAAAGAGGCCAACACAGGGAGTGGAGAATCTCAGGTGTGTTCCTTCAGACCTGTGAATGCCTAGACCCTTGCCTCCACAACCCAGTAAGAACTAATCTGTCTTCCCAAACCTTCACGGAGGAAAAGCATCTCAAACAAGGTGAAATGGTTTCCCCCAAGGATTTCCTCAGACAAGCAAGCACCAAGCTCAAAATCTGTTGATAGGGTGGGGGGCTTTTTCCGGGGTTTTTGTTTATATGATCTCCATCACTGTGTGTCAAGCACTAGTGTAGACAAAGTACTTGATGAATAGAATGGGGCATGCCATCTTTTGACTGGGCCTGATAAAACCCATTCTTTGCCAAGTTATTATTCAGGCTCTGCTTGACCACAGTTTCCCTGTTCACATTTTTATGGATCCCCGGAGATGATGGCTACATTTCACATGCTGCAGCAAATCACTCCTTGAATTACTTTGGGACGATGACCCTGGGCAGTAATTCAAATCCGAGCCGAAATGTGTGCATGTCTTTCACAAGCTCCCAATGAACGCCCACCTTTCCCTATCACATACTTTCACAAACATTCTCGTCTTGAACTTACGGTTCAAGATGTAAATCCCTAGGAACAAGAATGTGATAGAAAACTGTCTCTCTTGTGGTTTTTTTAAAAAAAACAGTCACTGTTATAACAAGTGGAGATTATAGACTATAGCTTTCTTTTAAAAAGTTCAAGCTTAAAGCCTGTAATATATACACCATATGCATTTTCAGTTACCCATACTCACTTTTTTTGTTCGTTATTCATGGCGTCTTGACAAGTTATTACTGGTTTTCACTGCCAACTCCCTACAGCACAACCTGAAGCCTTGTCAAGAAAAAGAATACATCCACAGAGTTCTCAGCCACGCTCTGCTGATGCCTGGGATAAGACTCCAGGAGTGTTCAAGAAACAGCATCTCCTTTCTCCAGAGCATGGGTCATCTCTGCTAGATGATCCCCAAAGCCTCACCACATGTAGTGTGTGTTGGGAATGGGGGAATGTAACGCAAGCACATGATGTCTGGCATATTTTGTGTGGAGACTGAACAGACACGTCAACTGAAGGACCTATACATACCCAAATGATTACCAAGCTTGTTCTCCTCCGCAAGGAATTGCTGGCCCGTCCACCCAAACATAGTTGATTCTACATTCCTGTCTCCCTTCTTTGTGTTTGCTTTCCATGGTTGCTCTTGTTGGCCCTGCTTGGAATTGGGGAATAACTAAACCCAGGACTGATGGCTATGGAATATATTCTTTCCCAGGGAAAAGAGAGGCCAATGGGAGCTTTGCTCTGTGCAAAAGTTGGGCCTGAGTGAATTCTGCCACTTGAGCCCAGTCCCCCAGCCAGCCCGTACAGGGCTGACCAACTATACCCCGTTCCTCTGTTTGTCTCCCACAGTTCGACTGAGTGACATGTTCCATGTGCTATTCACACTGGACTGACAGCAAGGGCATGTGATGTAGGGCAGTGCACTTTGCTCCCTGGGGAGGGATGGATGTGGCACTCTGACCTCAATTTAAAGATAGGACCAATGACCAGGCTCCGAGAGGGCCCGGGCTAAATCTGATCCCTTACATGCCGTGACAGTTGCTCCTTGAAAAGACCCAATTTAGTCAGCTGGCTACAGGAAAGCTTAGCCAGATGAGAATAAATAGAAAGACGTCCCCACTCTCATATTTTCTCCTCTGTGCCTATTTAATTTTTTTACAAAGAGTAGTCTACTTCTGAACCTCTTTGGGGAAATATACTTAAATCTCTGAAAAGGTGAATTATATTTTAGTGTGGAAAAAAAAGAAAAATAAATGAAAGGCTCCTAACAGAAACACACTCTGTGGTTCAAATCCAACTCAGAGTTTGAGAAAGTGTGACATGTTTGACCCGGAGTCCTCTTTGCAAATAAGCTTAGTATCTGCATGGAATCGAAGAGCAGAGACGTGTCATGCATATTCTGCTCTCATTTTGTGTCTTTATTTGTATGTAGGCCCTGTCTTTCTGGGTGTGCAGTAAGGACCTACAATGGCATGTTGGGTTAATTACAGGCACATGCTGGGGTGGGTGGTGGGTGGGTGTGACAGTCTGTTAATGATTCACCTTGCTCTGCTCTGTAGTATTTTAAATGTTTTATCAGCCCAGGGAGAGAAAAATGGCAATTTTCTGAGCTTCGCCTATTAACTGCATGACTCTGCTTTCCCTCAAGCCTTTTCTGGATCCTGGCCACGGCAGAACTGAGGTTTAGTTCTCTTAGTCATTACAAATCACACTCCAATTCTTTCAATGCCCCATGAGAGTTGGGTGCTCTGAGAACATAGCAGTAGGAAGCGAGGTGCATTATTGCCTTAGTTCCTAAGCTAGCGCCACCATTCTTAGAGAGACCCTGTCATTTTAACCAGGAACAGCTGCCCAGGAGTATTTATGTTAAACCCTCCAAAAATCTGGTCTGGCATCCACAGCAGAGAGCAGAGACCATGTCTCAGGCTGGTCATTTATTAGGGGCTGCAGGTGCTTATATGCATGCCCGAAGGTATCCAAGGATCTGTCCAAATTTAGAATGTATGACTTGGTACTTCAAAAGTCAGTGACTAGTGGCTGATTCAGCTCCGCTGCATTGTGCACACACCAAACATATATGGGGCCCTGAGTTTGATCCCTACCACTGCTCCACCTTCTGTGCCTCCACTCAAAAGTCAGTGATTCAGCATTTCCCTTCCTCATCTTAGATTCAGGGCACCTAGCATTTCGAGACACGCCTCTGTCTAACACTGACGGTGTAAGTCTAGGAAAGCTTGCCAGTGTGGAAAGGAATGTTTCTCTGAAAGTATAGAATTCTTTTTCCATTAGCACTGCATGTCCCAATCTCTTTAAACTTTCATGATTTTTTTTTTTTTGGTCTTTGGGCCACACCTAGTGGTGCTCAGGGCTTACTCCTGTGTTCAGGGATCACTCCTGGTGGGGCTTAGGGGACTATACGGGGTGTCAGGAGCCTGGGTCTATGTCCTACCTGCTGTACCATCTCTTGGGCCCTTATTTAACCTCCAGTGGGTCTCCACAAACATCATGGCACCAGCGTGGCTTTTAGTTTTTACAGTGGAAATCTGGGGGGGAAATGTCCTCAGGCCCCTCCTCCCCTTGTCTCAGAATCCTTACTGCTTGCTTCTACCTTTGAGGGTGACCCTTAGTCCCTGCTCTGCATTGGACTTACTCGTGCTGTCTGTTCTAGAGCTACAGGACAGGCTGTGGATTCATTCCAGGCCCACAGAGAACATCCCAAAGTTTCTCTGACTTCCAGGAAAACCAGCGTGAGTTCTAATTTACCTGGATGCCAAAAGGCCAGAAGCTGAGGGCAGGGAAATGTTGAGTGTGGAGGGGCTGCCCAGAACAGGGCAGTGAAGGCTGAGCTCCCAGGACTGACAATTATAAGTATGTGCAGCACAGGTAGGTAGTTGCCTCTAGAGACGGGGAGAGCTCTAGTGTCTGTGTCTGCAGCAGGAGGGCCAGGGCCCATTTAGGTTGTTGCCCACCAGCTGTCATGCACTGAGTACAGTGGACACAGGAGTGCTGGCAGGAAGATGCCTAGGAAGATGCCAATGGGAATGTGTGAAGAAAGATCTGCAAATTGACCACCAGCTAAAGAACTTTGCTATTTCACTGCAATCAAGGAGTTCATGTCAACCTCAAACAAAACTGGAATCAAAGCAAGATAGCGGCCTGTCTGATGTGACGTTTACATGCAGCTGGGTGGGCCTGATCTGTGCTAATAAAACAGGAAGTGAGTGTGCATTTATGAGTGCACCTGAGCCCCCTAATTCCACAAGATGAGTTTCTCATGCCAACATCAAACCTTCTTACTGTTCTTCCAGAACCACTGGTGTTGTTGTATTGGTGGGACATAATGCTTTTAATTTCACACCTCACAGAGCACAAATAAATGCTTCATAACAGTGTAAACAAAAATTAGGCCAAGCGCTGCAGACAGACTAGAAGGGAAAGAACAACTTCCCCTGCGGCATATGCTCCAGGTTTGTGAGGGAAGAGAGAAGAAGCAAACTACTGGGCTAAGGCCACTGAAAAGTGTCTTCCCATGTTTTGGCTGCTGCCGCCAAAGCCACTTCCCATAAAGGTGTGTGAACCCCGGATGCAACAACCCGCCCTCCTTGGGTGGAAGGTGGGGGTGGTGTTCCCATGTTATTTAGTCTTCAATTCCCTCTTGGTAGTGTCATAAGAACGGACTACTTCCTCCTGCGAAACAGCTCCATGTTCTTCCTGGGAGAAGGCATATCCATCTGAGAGGGAAGCAGAAACAGGAGGAGCTGGTTAGCAAGAGATGCTGGAGGGTGGTTGGGGGTGGGGGGAGTGGGGTGGGGGGCACAGTAGGAGGGTAGACTGCTTTTAGTGGGGAAGACCATACTGCATTTCTGCACAGTGGCCCTATTACCTCCAGGAGTTAGAGGCCTGAGACAGGGGGCCCGGGGTTGTGGGGTGCAGTGAGAGCCAAGAAGATGCAGTATCTGGATGCAGCCTGACCAAAAGGAGGCTCTGAGTGGTTTCAGCGGCTGATTATCCTGGTGCTCAGACAGAAGCTTGTTTGTGGGGGGGTGTATCCTCTTGTTTTAGTGGGTAGGGATGCTGCTACTGAGCTCGGGCCAGGAAGCATAAACAATGGTTCACTGGTCCTTGTCTTTCCCACCACCAGTCAAGAGGAAAGGCAAGCTGCCCGACTCCAGAAGAGTCCCAATCTGTCTGAAGCTGGTCGGGTGACTTATGAAGCTGTAAACAGGCCAGGACACACACACCAGGCAGAGCGAAAGCTGGCAGGGCCATCCACCCATGCTGGGAGCATTCCTATTTCTAGATTGGACTAATTTGGACCAGCAATAAGAAATTGCAGTAGTTTACTTTTGTATAAATAAAGAAAAAGATCATAAGCTTAAGTCAAGAGCAACTGTGATGAGCCCTCTAGGCATAGGAGGGCCAGTTCCTGCACTTCCAATCATGATAATGATAGAAATGATGCTGGCCAGCAACTGCTCAGGGCTCTCAGGCCCCATTCCACACGGCACACAACACTGGTAGCTCATTCATTCTTCCCACCAGCCCAGTTAGGTAGGCGAGTGCATTTTTCATACCTCACAGATGAAAAACAGAGGCACAGACTGATTGTTCCAACAAGCCCGAGGTCAGACACCTTGGGAGAGGCAAAGCCATGGGCCAAGTGGGCAGTGTGACCCAGGGGCCACAAGTCGCTCCTCTTAAGCACCTCCTGTGCTTGCTTCTGAAAGCCCTGGAAAGGGCTATCGTCCTTCACAAGGGGCATTTGAAAGATTCCTTTGTCAGCTAATGCTTCTGAGTTAGGGGTGTGTTGGGGACAACACATGCAAACAGCTATGCTCATGCTATTCTGTCCATAAAGTGTGACAATCTTGCATTTAAGCTGTTTGCTCCCTGCCATGTTCTTTGTGTATGTGGGGGGGGGAGGTGGGGGGCAGGGGTGGGAGGGCATGCCTCGAAGTGCACGGGGCTTACTCCTGGTTCTGCACTCAGGGATCACTCCTGGTGGGTTCAGGTGACTATATATGGTGGCAAGGATCGAACCCAGGTCACCCTGTGCAAGGCAAGCACCCTACTCCCTGTACAATTGCTCTGACCACCCTGCTGTATTATTTAAAGGGGAATAATGAAAGTCAGAAATGGTGCCCATGTGTCACCTCCTGCTGGTTGGGGTGTTTATTAGGCATGTGACAACAATAGAGAGTTTCTAGAGTGTAGAGATATCTCATAGCAATTTTTTTTTAAAAAAGGTCTTGGGCTGGAACCATAGTACAGAGAATAGGGTGTTTTCCTTGCATGTGGCCAACCCAACTTCAATTCCCAGGATCCCATATGGTTCTCCAAGCACCACCAGGAGTAATTCCTGAGTGCAGAGCCAGAAGTAACCCCTGAGCATCACTGGGTGTGCCTCCCCCCAAAAATGTCTTCACAGGGGTAGAAAAGAGGAAGAGACTTTAAAGGAGGGCACCAGGACCAGGGACATGGTTCATGGGGACACACATGAATGATGTATGAGGGATCCCCAGTTCCATGACCCCACACCACATGATCCAACAAGCACTGAGCTCTGCGTAGTCCCTAGGCACTTCTGGATATACCCCCAAACAAGCAACAGTCAAGATGTCAATGTGACTCCTCTGTCCTGGAGTGCCTCCTGGGGTGTCAGAGAGCGTTGTCCCAGCTAAGGCCTAAGGAAACTGGGGCTGAGACTCAACCATGGGTATGGGTCATGTGGCAAGGGGTCATCAGAAGCTGGAGGCAACTACAGGGGAAGAGAGGATACACCTTTTCCAGAAACTTGGGGTGCTTCACTCCTCTTCACTTCATTTCTCAGAATCCCATATCCATCAGCCAAAAGCTCCCACTGCCTGCAACTCTGCAGACCCCAGACCTGGGAGCCCCACATCTCCCTTGGCCAGAGTTGGTGGGATTTTAGAATGGAGGATGATCATGAGAGGCAGGAGCTGGGGTGAGGGTGCCTGGAGGGGCATCCCTGAATCACCACCCCAGACTGACCCTCTTTCTCTGAGGCTTGCCTTTGCACCTTGGGTCTTGAGATGCCTCTTGGGCTCTGGAGAGGAAAATGCTGCTTCTCATTACTGAGTCCCCGGGAGCCATTAGGCGCGTGCCAGCTGCAGTGGTGCTTCTGGCTGTAGCTGACACATGCAGGAGCCACTGCCTGGCTTTGTCTCCCTGGCCTGGGGTAGTGGTGGGGTGCTTCTTCAGCCCACCCAGGGTGGCACCAACCCCAGGGATGACCCAATGGCACATTTCACCTCCCAGGTAAGATCACTCCCAAAATGTCTGGAGTCCCCTTTGGGGCTGTCTCCACCCTGTCTCCAAACCAAGCATGGCTTCACCTCACCTGAGGCTGAAAAAGGGGATGAATGAATGGGGTTATGCTGGGGGCAGAGCAAGGATCTCCCTCTTAGAAGTCAGGACTTTGGAAGTTCAGGGGTAACCTGGGAGAAGCTGACATGAGGGAAGATGGTCATCCACTAACCACCACCTGCCAGCACCCCATAGCCTGGCAGACACAAGGAGAGGTCCCGCCTCCCTGCCCCCCGCTTCTCTGCCTGATGAGCACTGAACTGCCATTTGCATCCTGAGGGAAAACAGAGGAAGCTTCCAGCTCTTTATATGCCCACATTCATTAATCTTGAGGAAATTCTGACAGCCAGAGAGCAGTGGGGCCCTGAGAAAGAGCTGAATGGACTCAGCGAGGGAACGTTCCCTGGCTGCCGTCCTAAAGCTTCTGCTCTCTAAATACTAGGGCCAAGCCAGAATAGGAGGAAGGGGGAGCATGTGCGTGCATGTAGGTGCGTGTGTGCATGCATGTGTGTGTGTGTGTGTGTGTGTGTGTGTGTGTAAGGAGATGAAAGGGTAGGCAAATTTCTTATTGATTCTGTCTTCCTCTGGTAAAACATTTGGTGAAGCTCAGGAAAACGTGTCCTTTCTTTCACACTTGGAAGAAAACTCTCCTTAAGTAGCTTTTGTTCAAATCTGAGCACTGATAACATCTCGATGAAAGTAGCAGTTTCCTGTCTAGGAAACAGATTCCTAATAGCTACAGCAGTGGGGAGTACCATGGGGACAACGAGGAGAAGATCTGACTGCGAGGAAGCACAGATCTCTGTTACAAACTGTGTGCTGGTAGCCCAGACGGAAGTGAAAGAACTACCAACACTAGGCTTTTCTTCCCAGTTTCCTGGGAAGTCTGAGGCCCCCAACAGCTGGGCGACAAACCCAGGGGTCCCACAGAGGCCAAGACAAACTGCAGAATGTTGTTAGCTGTTCAGCAGCTTCTCCATTAGAGATGGAAACATTCCAATGTGTTGATCAGGTTCTTCCTAGGCATTCTGAGTATATAAACTGTCTTGTGAGTTGTCAAAAGTCTTTGAATTTCTTGCACTTGGTGAGTTAAGAAACATGTTTAGTAGCCATTTGAAGATATTTATGACTCTGCCACAGCAGTTCTTATTTCTCTCTCACTTTCCATATAGATATTTTGGTTTTTGGGTCACACCCAGCAGTACTTAGGGCTTACTCCTGACTCTGTGCTCAGGGATCACTCACGGAGAGGTTTGGGGACTATATGGGAGGCTGGAGAATAAACTGGGCTGGCCGCATGCAATGCAAACATCCTACCCTCTGTAGTACGTCTCTGGCCCCTATTTATATATTATATTGTACATACAAGTATGAATATATCAGGAGAGAGATCATGTGGTCCTGAATCTCAGCACCCCGTATTATACTACACATGATTTCTATTATTTCAAAATATTTTTCAGAGGAGCAGTGTGGCTCTGTGGATTGCACATTGTCATTTCAGAAACAAACCCACATTTCTCTGTATCTGAATAGAGAAGGTGCTTCCTATACATTGACACAGGACCTCTCACAAAGACGGTAGGAGGCTGCATATTACCAGAATTCCTATTTTTCTCCCCAGAGGTGAAGACAGTCTTCTCTGTATTTGTTTCTGTGGTGCTGGGAAATGAACCTCACACATGTCTGAGCCATGTCTTCAGGTCCCAGAGGAAATAGCATCTTTAGAGAAATACACGAGTTGCCCAAAGTTACACAGCTAGTGGCAGTATACTAGGAAAAACAATATTAATATCTAACACTTATTGGGGGCTGGAGTGATAGCACAGCGGTAGGGCATTTGCCTTTCATGTGGTCAACCCGGATTCGATTCCTCTGCCCCTCTTGGACAGCCCAGCAAGCTACTGAGTATCTTGCCCGCAGAGCAGAGCCTGGCAAGCTACCCGTGGTGTATTCGATCCAAAAACAGTAACAGCAAGTCTCACAATGGAGATGTTACTGGTGCCCGCTCAAGCAAATCGATGAGCACAGGATGACAGTAACAGTGATAGTAACACTTATTGGAGTCCATAAGATCAGTCAGTATTCTAGGCCCGTTATGTACAGGATCTCATTCAAGCTTCCCACTGACCCAGGTGTATTCTCCTCTCACATCTCTGTCAGGGGCAGACATACACGGGACAAGTCGCTTGCAGAACATCATAAGATAAGATCCCAGATCCTGTGGCTCTGACCCCTCAGGGCTCACTCCTGCTATTTCCCGATCAAGTTCTTGGAAACACATTTCCTCATGATCAGAGAGAGTTCTGGGCACCATCTACACTGTGTCCACGGCTCTCTGCCAGTCCTACTGGACTCGCCTCAGTCCTTCAGTGTCTGACACCACCTACCTCCTGGGCAGCAGGAGTGGAAGAATGGGGGTTGTGTGTGTGTGGGAGGGTGTATGGGCTGGAGAGGGAGGCAGCACTCTGACAATCAGAACAGGGGAGCCAGATGACACACCACAGCCCTTGGGTACTGGGAGACAGCCAGCACAGGGAAAATCCAGTCTCTGATGCCCCCTCTGGGAGGTGATCTCCTATTCCCCACACCTCTGGGTCCAGGAGCACCTCACAGACTGCCTGGTGAGCCTTACTCTGCAGGTCCAGCATCTGATACTAAGGGTGTCGGGGGGAGCATCACAGCAGAGTGGGCAGCCCTCCTGGGAAAGGCATAATGGACTCCTTCCCCGGCCCTCCCTGTCCCTCCCAAATGAGCCGCATGCTTCTCTCATCAACATGCTGATGCTAAACCAAGACTGCCTTTTGCTATCTTTATTTTTTTCAAAATTTATTTTATTAAATCACTGTGAACTACAAAGTTATTCATAGTTGGGGTTTTGACATACAATGTTCTATCACCCATCCTGCCACCAGTGTTAACTTCCTTCTGTGTTCCCAGGTTTCCTCTCCTATTCCCCCGCTCCAGCCTACCGCCTTTTAATTTGGGTTATTAAAGCGTGGGTCTCTCGAGTTTTATTGACTCTGTGGTTTGGCTATTTAGCTCTATCATTCCTTAACAACACCGATGAGTCTGAATCCCCTTGACCCCTACCCCCATTGCTTCTTATCTCTCTTCTCCCTTTCCCCTGCACTCTATTTCTTGCTATCTTTGGAGGAAACGCTTTAAAAGTAGCATCACTAACCTCAGGAAAAATAAAGCCCTAATGGGAGGTGGAAAGAAAATCTTAACCACATCAAGATCTTAAGTTTAAGAATTTTTGTTGTTCAGTCATTTGACTGGGTCCCAGGAAATTACCTACATCCAAGCTACACTTGCCTCTGGCCAAGTCCATATATTCCACTTTCAATGTGGGACACTGGCTTGGTAGCTATCTCCCTCCCGATGAGTACTACCCAAGCTCTGCTCATGCCTCTGTGTGTGGGTTGGAGGTCCCTGGAACCTAAAAGGGTCTGCCCATTACTTACGGGGTACAGGCTGCTGGATAGAGCCAGCACGGAAAAGCGTTGGGGGGGTCTTCCTGCTGAGTCGCTTCAGCAGCCGGTCCTTCTCGTTCATCCTGCAGGCAAACAGAACAGCTTCAATGTCCAGCGCACGCTCACACAATTCAAAGGTACTCGGTGAATGACTTCAGGTCATAAAATGAAACAGACGGGGGTTAAATAGCTTCCCTCTGCACAGGAAAAATGTTCCAGTTTCGCAACTGCCCATTATTTACAGTAGATGCTATCGTGACACTTTGAGTGCAGTGCTGGCTCTTCTCAAAGGAACTGGGTACACAGCGCCTCTGAACTCTGCCTTCCTCTAACGGAGGCTATTACAAGTGCCCTTTCATACCAGATGAACCCTTGGCTTCCCAAGACGCTTTGGTAAGGAGTCATCTGTTTCTATGGTAAATACCTTCAAAGCCTCAATCCCATCTGCAGCCACCTTCATCCTAGCCAGCCACCTGTATGCCAGGGCAGAAGCCTGACCCAGGATCCTGGCAAGATACAGGCTGGGTTTTGGCAGTTATTTATTTATTTATTTGCAGAATTTGATATGGAGAGAGAGAGATAGAGATGGAGATAGAGATAGATAGATGATAGATAGATAGATAGATAGATAGATAGATAGATAGATAGATAGATAGATAGATAGATAGAGTGTCTGAGTTATGGGGCCACACCATGCTGTGTTCAGGGCCTTCTTCTGGCTCAGGGATCACCCTGGAGGTACTGTACCCTATGCAGAGCTGGCGATTGGCCCAACCTGAGTTGGTGGTAGCATGTAAGGCAGCAGCCTTAAACTTCTGTACTATATCTTGGTCCTTTGTGTGTATTTGGAACCACAATGAAAATCAAGATGTACCAAGAACTAGGACTCCTTCCTAACTGTCCTGAAACAATCTCCTCCAAACTTACTGCTATAAAGAAATACAAAGCTACCTTGGAAGGCAGTGCTGTTTATTGCTATAAAGTGAAGGTTAGTGGGTGCCTAAAAATTGTCTCAAAGGACTGTGATTTATTTTTATGTTATTTTATTTATAATTATTTAGTCACCATGGAATTACAAAGTTATTCATGACTGGGTTTCAGGCACATCAATCCCTTCACCAGTGTCCACTTCCCTCCATCAATGGCCCTCCCTAGCTCCCCTCTACTGCCTCGCACCCACCCCTTGCCCCCATTTGTTTCTCACCCACAAGTCTGCTTTAACAAGAGATGAATTTTTGGTGTTTGAACTGTGGTTAACAGTACTGTTACTGATAGGTTTTCATGCCTAACACTTGACCACCTTTCAACACTGCCTCCACTTCACTCCCAAAGAGACTAATGGTATATAGGAGTTTGCAAAATCCCTCTGTTGATGGGACGAAATGTTTCTCACAGATGCATATGTGGACAGATGAAAGGCCTCTTCCACCCCCCCCAAAAAAAAATTGGAGACAATGTCTTTAAAGAGGTGCTTAAGTTAAAATGAGATCATTGAGGTGGACCCTAGTTCAATATGACTGGAGTCCTTAACAGGAGGAGACTGGGGTAAAGACACATCTAGAAGAACCAGTTAGGAATACAAACCAAGATGTGGCCACCATATGCCCAGGGCAGAGACCTTGGGAGAAATCACTCAGCTCTGTCAACACCTCAACCTTGAACTCACAGCTTCCCAAAGTGTGACTGAGTTTATTTCTGTCCAGTCTGTGTCACTCTGCTATGGCAGTCCTGGTAAGTGAACCTGGGAATCCAAAGGGTAGGAACCACCTTTTGCGCTAGTCTAAGAAGTTCTCCCAGCAATACAAGAGTCAAGGCTGAGGGAGTGGTTCTTCTGAAGACAGTCACGCCACAGGTTCATCCAAGGACCTTCAAAAGAGGAGAGGCCCTAAGTACTCTAATATAATGAGCTGAAGTTCTATGAGCTGGGGTTCATTTTGCACTTGGGTTTTCAGAAGAGCACATTTTCTGATTATCTTGGTGGAAGAATAATGTTTAATTCATCACCATTTAATGACAAGCCTCAGCTAGCTGACCTTGGCAAAATGTCTCATGGATGATGAGGAAAAGCATCACTTTTTCCCATCCTTTCACACTGGCTCTCCCAAGCCTTGCATTGTCCATGGGCCCGGCTGGGGATGTGCACCAGATGGTGAGCATAGGAGTCGCACTGCCCCTGTCCTAGAGCCCCACTGTTATCTACCCCTGAACAATGGCACCCAGAGAAAGTCAGGAACTAGCAGAGTGAATGTCCAGTAACCCAGTAAGCATTAGCAGGTCATGAGTTCTATCTTTGACCATATGATTCTGTGAATCCACAATCCTGAGGCCTTCCTACACATGGCAAGGGGTCCAAGGAGTCAAAGCTGCCCAGAATCCAGCCTATCATCTGACCTTTAAAAGCCGGCCTGACAGGGACTGGAGAGATAGTGCAGCGGGTAGTATGTTTGTCTTGCATGCGGCAGACTGGGTTCAATCCCTGGAATCCCATATCATACCTCCCCCACAAGTCTTCCAGGAGTGATCCCTAAGTACAAAGCCAGGAGTAAGTCATTAGCACAGCTGAGTGTGGCCCCCAAACAAAAGTAATTTAAAAAAAAACAAAAACAGACCTGATAGTGTTTGTATACTGAGACCTGTGTGGGTGCTTTTTGCATAGTGTGTGGATGGGCGTATCCACACATGTGGGCAGAGTAGGGGCTGGGAAGGAAAGTGGGGACTCAGGCTCCTACCCAGGCTGTCACTTACTGGCTCAGACCTTCCAAACATCTGGGAATCACAACTTACTTCCATCTTTCTGGAAGTATGGAAGGCACATTAATCAAGGGATGTGTGTGTGAACATATTATGTTATATTATATGTAAAGATACACACATATGCTGTTTGTTGGGGATACTTGGAACTTTCACATACTTGGGTGTGGTATATGGTTCTTTGTGCTCTTCCAGTAAGTCTTGCAAATTTCAGCATCAGGCCTAGATGCTACAACTACTTCTGATTTTAATTAGGAAGCAAAAACTCAAATAAAAAATCTTTTACAGTTCTCTGATTCCATTTTTTGCTTTCTACCACTACCACAAGATGATCTTCTATGTTTTATATGTTTATGTATTTATACTTTATATGTACATGTTTTAAAACATAATTATGCTTGTTAATTATGAATGTGTATATACTGACATAATTTGAACATGACTATATATAAGTTATAAATGCATATATATTTATATTATGTACACAGATGTATATCTTCGCCATCTTCAAATCTTCACATTTTCTCCTTTTGGAGAAAATGTGGTTTTTGAACTAACAAAAAACACAAGTGGTTTTTGAACTAACCACAGCATGCTTTAGCTACTACCCTCTTCAAGTCCATTTTTATCAGCTCACCTGTTTTTACATACGACTATATTTCTTTAAGACAATCCCCATATTCTCATTTAATCAATATTTTGTAGACTTTTAAATGACACTCCTTCTCCTTGCATATCCAGTTGTTGGGAGCCAATAAATGTCCTTAGAAGTAAATGAGTCCTTTTTTTTTTTTTTTGCTTTTTGGGTCACACCCAGTGATGCACAGGGGTTACTCCTGGCTCATGCACTCAGGAATTACGCCTGGTGGTGCTTGGGATGCTGGGACTCAAACCCGGGTCGGCCTCATGCAAGACAAACGCCCTACCCGCTGTGCTGTCGCTCCAGCCCCAGAAGTAAGTGACTCTTAAGAAGAAAGAAATGACTCTGTTTTATGGTGATTCCCTTATAATGTAGATGAGTTATGGACTTATTCTTTATGATGATTTTTCTTATGTCTCTATTAGGCCTTATGAATCACCAATTCTTCTATTATTATCTTTTCTTTGGGGATAGTCCAAAAATAGGAACTTATGGATAATATGTGCTTCCCGTTTCTAGTGGATGATTCTTTCTTCTACACATCTCCCTGAGCACACAGTATAATTAATTCATTGTCAATCTAGTGAGTACAATATTTTCAGTTTATGTTTCACTAAAAACGAAGACCCTACAGAATCAGCAGCTTTGCGTATAATGAATGTCCTGTTCTATCTCATATGGATTTGAGATTTTATGTTCTCTCCTCATCCATTCCTGAATTTTCAACCTCAGAACCTCAGAAAAGGTCTCATGCCCTGTTGTGGCCTTCTTGACTCCAGCTCCCTCTTATCATGCTGGCTTTGATGTGTCTCCATTTCTGCTACCTAGGTCTCCTTGTCTTTCTTTTGAACTTGATTGTGGATTGAATGCCTTTCTTTGTTCATATTTCTTTCCTCCACTATTTCTATGCATTTGGAAAAGTTCTCTCTAAGTCAGCTCAGTCTACCGTATTGACTCTATCTGGTTTCCATGAATAATTTATATTTCCCTGACCCAATTACTGACATGATGGCTACAGAACAAGATCATAGAATTGTTCTTTCCCATGTGTTGCTGTCCTTAGAAACAACCTTTAATGGGAACTTTAAAGATAAGAATGGATATGACAGAGTTTCGGATATGAAAATAATGCTCCCGTTTACAAAAACATCTTCCTGGAGGTACACAAAACACTGACTTTTCAGTGGGCTCTAATACTAAAATGTCAAGAAACATTATTTACCAATTCCCTTTCTTCTTGGAGGAGAAAATATCACTGTAAATAATCATTATTATAATTTCTCATAAACAGAAGTGTTAGAAAAACAATAATGAAAACAGGTGATAAAACTAACTTCCTATAGATTTACTTTCTGTCATTTATATGTTATCATATCTATGTACTCACAAAGACGTAGAAAAAAGGTAAAGAGTGCCCAAATATTTACATTGATCTGAAAAATGAGTAAAGATGGAGAAAAGGGCATAAATTAGTATTGGAAAGAAAAATTTGGGTTTATGAAAATTTTGTTCCAAACAAATAAGAGAATCTTCAACAAAATTCAGAGAAATAAATTAAGTGTAATAAAAGTATTATACATGATGTTACAATGTGGAATTTATCCCAGGAATGAGAGGACTATTCAAAAAGACAAATCAATATCATATATTCTATTAATTAAGATGAAGGAAATATCATGTAGTTGTCTCATTTGATACAATCCAACACCCTTCTGTGATTAAAAATACTGAGAAACAAGAGTGGAAATGAAATTTTCAACAGGGTAACATCACATGTAGTGGTGAAGACTGAAAGTTCAGCTCTGGTGAATAGCCAGACAAAGCTCCCTCTTTTGTGATTTTTGTCCAACAAATTTATGGGAAACTGCAACCAAACTTCTATGGATTTTTTCTTTTGCATTAATGGAAACATATGTCCAAAGATTCATATGGAATTGCAAGGGATTTCAAATAATCTTGGAAAAGATAAGGTAGGAAAGTTTTCACTCCTGATTTTAAAGCTTAATATAAAGTGACAGTAATAAAAACAGTATAGTACTGGAATAAGGAAAGATGTAGAAATCAATGTAAAATAATTGAGAGTCTAAAAATAAATCCATAGAATTTATGGCTGATTGATTTTTGTCTAAGATGTTGAGATCCTTTATGATGGGAACCACAATCTGTTTGGCAAATAACTGACTTTCTACACGCAGAAAAAGAATAAAGTTGGATACTTAGAGTCTATAATTAACAATAGACTCAAAATTGATTAAGGCCTAAATGTAAGATAGTGACCAGCCCTCTAAACATGCTTGTGTGTGTGTGTGTGTGTGTGTGTGTGTGTGTGTGTGTATGCGCGTGCACGCACACATAGGAGACTCCAGAGGAAACTGAGTTTCTGGAGCTGAGTAGAATCTGTTCCAGCCACAAGCCCCTTGGGAATCTGCAAGAGGGCATGTGTCTGAAAGATTGGAAGGAGAGGTGAGTGCCTGGAAGCCAGCCTGAACCAGAGGTGCTAGAAATTTTGGGCTTGTCCTGGGGTTTGTCTCCAGGCAACCGAGGGTCTCTTAGGTGGTTTGCGGCTGAACTTGTTTATCTGGCGTGTGAAGATGATAGGGAGTGACTTGTCCTTTCCTTTTCCTCCATAGACCCCTTTTGGTTCAGAAGCCAGAATTCCCTCACCAACTTCTTATCTAGGGGAAAAAAAGGGGCGGAAGGGGAACATTCTATTGCTGCAAGGATTGCTGGGGGTTGGAGGTGGGGGATTCTGGGAGGTTCCACCACATGTATACTCTGTCAATGATGGACTGGTTGTGGTGGCTGGAGAGCTCAAGCACTACCCAGGGTGCTCTGCAAGATATGTGTCAAGTGACGGTTGAGGGTGAGGGTGTATTTACTCTGGGACAGCCCTTCACACTGTGCTGTGGGAGGTGCCACAATAATGCGGACACCCTTGTTTGGGACCTGTTTGGGACCAGCTTTCCTTTCTCTACCCTACCACACTCATCTCCATCTGGGGTGACCTGGTTCCTCTGTCTTTGGGGGAGACCTGCTTCCATTCCACCACTATAGTGCAAGAAAAAGGGGTCAACAAAATGCATGTTGCTCCCTGCACTGAAAACCATCTGCCTCAGAAATGCATATGGAGATCAACAGGACCCCTATCCCCCAAATTACAATGAATTTTAGAAGGAAACACAGGAGTCAACACACATAACTGAACTTGGCAGTGACTTTTTAGATAGGACAACTGAGGCAACAAAGAAAAAATTAAGTGGACTTCATCAAACCCAAACACCAGAGTCTTAGAAGAAATTTTCAAGAAAGTAGAAAGACTACCACAAAATGAAAGAGTTTTCATGAATCATCTGATAAGAGTTGAGATCCTGAACACGTGAACAATTCTAACAATGCAACAGCACAGAGACAAATAATCTAATAAAAACGTGTGTAATAGTATGAGACTAATACCCAAGGGCAATAGAAACAAGGTCTCGGAGGACTGGTCCACAGTTGGAAGTTTGTCGTAAGTGTGTGTGTGGGGTGGGGGAGAAAGGTCAGGATAGAGAAGGGACCACTATGACAACAGTAGTTGAAGCAATCCCGCTGGACAAGAATGGAATGTTATAAGGTAAAGGGATATACACGATAACTTCTCAGTACCTGTATTGCAAGCCATAATGCCCAGAAGTGGTGGGAGTGGGGAGGTGAGGGGGAGAAGGAGAGAAAGAGAGAGAGAGAGACAGACAGAGAGACAGACAGACAGACACAGACACAGAGAATTGCCTGCCATAGAAGCAGGTTGTGGAGGTGGGGTGGGAGGGAAAAGGGAAACTCGGGACATTGGTGGTAGGAAATGTACACTGATGAGGGGATAGATGTTGAATATTGTATGACTGTTATATGACTTAAACCCAGTCGATATCAAGTTTGTAACTGTATTTCACTGTGGTTCAATTGAAAAAAATGTGTAATGAACTCAAATAGAGGTGGATCCAAAAAACAAGCACAACTGGCCAACAAGTACATGAAAAGTATCGAACATTATTGTCTCAGGGAAAACACAAAGTGACTATACATAGAACCAACTAGATGACCATAGAAACAAATGAAAACTAGAGCATAAAAAGGATTGGAGCAGATGAGGGCCAATACAAAGCCGTGCACATTATTGGCAAGATTGCAAAATCTTTCACTACTATTCACCATAATTACTGCAGCACCTAGCAATTGTACTCCTAGTTATATTTCCAAAAGAAGTGAAAATGGACTCAAATATATTTTGATGGAAAAAACCCAAATGCTATCAAGCTATAAATGGACAAATGAGTGTGATATAGCCATATTTAAGAATATTAGTCAGCCCATAAATGAGATGAAGTGCTGACAGGGGTTACAGCATGAATAAACCTTGAAGACATTAGAATGAGTGAACAAAGATAGACCCAAAGGCCACATTTATATTCCATTTATATGAAACACCCCCAAGCATCTCAGTTCATATAAATAAGATTCCATTTATATTAAACATCCCGAATAGGAAAATATACAGAGACAGAAAGAGGAGAACTGGCAACCAGGGCTGCAGGGAAGAGAAAGTGACTGCTAAAGGCAGGTGAGGTTTCCTTTGGGGGAGATGAAAATGCTCTGGAACAAGACAGAGGATTGTGGCACAACACTGCAAATGTACTAAACTCTAATGAACTGTATGCTTCAAAGTGGTCAATTGTATACTATGCCAATCTCACCCCAATTATTTTTAAAATGCAGTTAAAAAAAACAGTGATGGGGACAGGATCATGACTTGATGAAAATTCCTTCCCACCACCTGACTGTTGGCCAATGTTGCCATGGTCAGCTGTGGGATGTTGAAATTAAAGTGCTTTGATTAAGTCATCTTGAATTAAGCAAGTGTGCCAGCTGGGTTCTACAGACAGGAAAGGTGATATATAAGCAGAATTTGCCTGTGATGTCTGTACTCTCCTGACTCCCCAGCAATGATGGTGAAATCTGAATTCACATAAGTCTACATGAACAGACTCCACATAGAGGATGCTTAGTGCAGGGGGAGACGCTTCTGGCTCAAACAATGAGTGGTGTTTAAGGAGAATTCAACCACTGGCGAACAGCAGACACCGGGGAACAGCAAATTATGTTCACATTTCTATTAGGAAGTTGTTCCTGCAAAATTCACACAGGCATAATTTCCAGCAAGCAAAAAGATGGGGAAGAAAGTAAATAATTTCAAATCTGACTTGTGGGTCTTGTCCATAGTTGCAGTTGGCAGGAGTCAGTTGACACCACAACAGGAGCCAAAACCAGTAAGTGTTTTTAGAAGCTTATTTTTAAATTATTGCCAGTCAATCTTCAAAACATAAATCTGACCATCTGACAGATTCCTTAAGAAAAAAATACTGTTTAAAACTTGTTTTTCTTTCAGATATCTGCTAATTTATCGAAAGCTAATTTTAAGAATTCAAACAATGAGATTTCAGACCATGAGATTCTGCACTGGTAACTTATTTTACATATTTTAATCTGAGCACAAGGGCAACAGAAGCTTTTGGGCTACAGTAAATTCCAGGGCCAGAGATATTTAAAAAAAAAACACACCTTATCTTAGTTAAATGCACTTACATAATGAAAGAGAATTAGAATATACAAAAACAAAATATGTTTTCCAGTTGGTGGCAGGGATACTATGATGCAGTAGCTTTTCCTAAATTATTCTCTTGCATAGTAGTAATCTTCCATCAATACATACTCAGCCTGTTCTAAAACTTAGGCTGGAGAGATAGTATAGCAGGAAAAGTACTTGTACTTGCCTTGCAGGCTGCCAACCCGGTTCCATCCCTGGCACTCCATATGGTTACCTGGGGCCCTGCCAGGAGTAGGCTCTGAGTAATACTATGAATATTCCCCAAATCAAACCACAACAAAACAAAACAAAACAGAAAAACTTAATTTATTCATTGGGTCTCCAAACAGATTAGATATTGTGTGAGACTTCAGGCTGAAACAAAGTTGTGTGAGACACAAGTCTCTGTGGTGATCTCTCCACAGCAACCTAATGACAGGAAGTGAGAAGAGCCACTGGGGAGCTCCAGCAGTAAAACGGGCAAGACAAGAGCCTGGAAAAGGGTCAGAAAGGCATCAAGAAGAGCTGGCAGGAAAGATACATCCCAAAGAAATGAGAATAGGCTTGGATGGAACGACTGTGAAGAATGAGATCTGTTGGACTTGAACAACTCTGAGTCTCCAAGTGCCCCTGAGGCCTTCAGGAGAGAAGTCTAGAGAGAGCCATGATGGAGACTCCACTAGAGTTCCAGGCCCATGGAAGGCCAGGAGAATCAGAATGTTCCATCAGGAGAGATATCAGGATGCATCAGGAGAGGGTCGATTCTTTCTATTTGGGTCTATGTAAACACTTCCTCTGTATTCTCCACATCATCACCAGGGGCTGGACACAGAGAAAATAGTGACTCCATAAAACTGCATTAGCATGCCCCGAGGGATAGTATAGCAGGTAGGGTGTTTGTCTTGCACACATCCAGCACGGGTTTTGATTCCCAGCATCCCAGATGGCCCCCAGAGCTTTGGAGGTGTTATACCTGAGGCAGAGCCAGGAGTAACCTAAGTATCACCAGGTGTGGACCCAAAACAAAAACAACAACAAAAAAGTATACTGGTGATTTGTATTTACTAGTCTGGGTCAAGACTCGCTGTCCTTTGTTTTGGGGTCACATGGTAGTGCTCCTGACTCTGCTCAAAGATCACTCCTGGTGGACCTTGGAGAACCATATGTGCTGCCAGGGGTTTCTAATAGCAACCAAGAGCAATTCCTATCATTCTTAAAACAATGATGAAATAGGAATAACGTCCCAATTCTTTTCCAGAGGAGGAAAGCACACTCAAAAATCTAGAAAATAGTTGAGCAAAACACCTCTAGCTTTATAGGCAGGGAACTGTGTTACGCTAAGAAAATAATTCAGGCTACAGGGACAGTTGGAGGACAGGCAGGCTGCAGGCAGCTTAGAATTCAATATTAATAGGAATTCCATTCCAAAAAATAAAAGAGATGGATTCCTCTAGTTTTCTGGTTCTTGTCTCCTCTGACGATCAAAATTGGGACCTAAGGGTAGAAAAAATTATATGAGAAGAGGGTGGATTCTGTTCAACACAAAAATTTTGGATAGTGGGAGGAAGGCCATAGGAGTGAAAAAGGTTATGTTGTGATTTTCAAGCAGGACCTGGAAGATTTCCAGTAAAAAAGGAACATTTCATCCAAGTTGTCTTCTCCAATGGCTAGGTAATGGTTTAACCTAGAAATTAGCAAATTTGTATCCTTAGAATAGCTGGGAATCCAAGATATTCCTGGCTCTGTACTCAGGGATCACTCTTGGTAGGGCTCGGAAACCATGTGGGGTAACATGGATCAAAACTGTGCGTGTGCATACATGACAAGCACCTCACCCGTAGTACTATTTTTCCAACGCCCTATCTAGGAATTCTTGAACTAAAAGTGACTCGGGGTATATGGGAAAAGCAAAAAGAAGACACATGCAATCCATTGCCAGTGGGTTGGCTGGAGTAAAAAGTCAGTATCTCATATCAGTGATAAGTAAAATAAACCAGGGCAGTCAGAAGAAATGTTCAGAAAGTGCTAGCTGGCAGCTAGCAGCACACTATCCTTTCTTCAGAAATAGCAACTCTGGTAAAACCCATAAAAATGACTTCTGCATATTTGCAATTACATTTAACTCTCTCTCTCTCTGTGTCTCTCTGTCTCTCTCCTCTCTCTCTCTGGATTCTGGCTACACCCAGCTGTGCTAAGAGCTTATTCCTGGCTCTGCACTCAGGGTTCACTTCTGGCGGGGCTTGGGAAACCACAGGGCTGTTGGAGATTGAAATCGGGTTCAATGTGTGCAAGGCAAGTGCCCTACCTGCTGTACTATCACTTTTACCCCAGCATTTTCATTACTTTTAAAGCCCATTTCAAACTTGGAGCTAAAGGGTCTGGAAACCCAGAAATGCACCCAAATGCTCATGAAAAGTCTATTTGTTCTGACCCAAAGGTTCTCAAATGTTTGGCCTATTGCTCTTTTTTCAGAAAAAAAGTCCTTAGCTGCCCCAGCCTTCAAAGTCTATATTCAAGTGTACAAAAGAATGTGTTTCCAGTTGCCTCTGAGGCTATTACTGGCCCCTGTACTGTTGGTGTTTGTGGTGAGGGAGGAAGGAGGGTATTACCCACTGGGGAATTACTGTTCTAGCCAAAGGAGCAGGAAAGGGGTGATCTAGGAAGACCAACCCTTTAGACCATAATTGTTACTCTTCAACCAAGTACCCAGCAAATACATGGTCCCACGGGCACTTATGCCAACAAAGTGCAAGCAGGGAGTCTAGAGTTCCACCCCTGCAAACGTACAAGAAAGTGCCCCAAATCCTGGCTGGGGTGGTGACAGAGGTCACTTAGGGAACTGGGACATTCATCTCTGACAATTGATCATGAGGTCACTGGCCCCCTGGGGGACTAGCAGAGGCCACAAGGGGAGCTATGGAGGGCTACCACCAATCAGTGAAACCGAGGCATTCCCCACCCTGCAACAGTTGCTTCTCGTTGCTGAGTTATGGTTGGTGTATGAATATCTATTTGGATTTTCTTCATTGTCAGGTCACTGCAAGGGCACAGTCCTGCACCCTGATGGTATCCAGAGAATTAGCAGAGATCAGGAACTTCCATCTCTACGCAAAGGCTGGCAGACACTACAGAAGATAACCCAAACAGGAATCACGTAAAAAGAATGTTTAGATTTCATCTGAAAATCACTTGTTTGAAATATCTCAAATTGAATGTTAAAATCTCATCAATAGAGTCAGTGCTAAGATGATTGTGACAGGTGAAATAGTCTGACCAAGAGTTTATTTATGGCTTTTGGGCCATAGTTGGCTCTGTGCTCAGGGATTACACCTGGTGGGACTCAGGGGACCATATGGGGACCATATCAGGCGATCAAACCCGGGTCAGCCACGTGCAAGGTGAATGCCTACCCTCTGCTTTGGGCCCACCCTGACCAAGAATTTAAAGCATCTGCAGTACCTCAGTGAACAAACTGAAAATGAATTTGAAGGAAAAAGGAAAAAGGAAAGAGAAGATATAAAGAATTTACTACAAATATTAGCACATCCAAAATACAACAGTTTAAATTACAAATCTAGTTCAAAGAATCCACTGCAGAATAGAGGGGGAAATGAATAAATAAATCTGTCTTCCACCCAGAAAATAGAATAGCAGCAATAACCAATAGGAATAAAAGACAAAACAGGATGAAGGGGAAAGGGAAAGTGTTAGGGACCGGTGGGAATATAACAGAAAAAAAATAACATTCATATCTGCAAAGTACTAGAAGAAGAGAGAGAATGGGTCTTAGAAACCATTATGGGGTCTGAGCAGGTACAGTGGTAGGGTATTTGCCTTGTATATGGCTGACCTGGATTAGATTCCTGGCATCTCATATGGTTTCCCCGAGCCAAGCAGGAGTGATTCCTGAGCACAAAGCTGGGAGTAAGCCCCGAGTATTGCCTGGTGTGGCCACCACATGCTCCCCCCACCCTCCAAAATTCACTAAGGAGATACCTCAATAAAGTAAGAAAAGATGTTCCATATGACCCAGCAATTTCACTTCTTGACATCTACATCCCCACCAAACACAAAACATTAATTTGAGAAAAAGTGTTCGTTACAATGCTTAGTATAATAGCCAGGATATGAAAACAACCCAAATTTACAATGACAGATGAATGGATTAAAGATGTTGTGGTATATGGACACAATGAAATATTACTCAGCTATAAGAAGAGATGAAATCATGCAGTTAACTGCCACTTGGATAGATGGTGGTGGTGGGACAAGCAAAATTCATTAGAGTGAGAAGGACAAATACCACATGATTCCACTGATTGTGACATATAAAGAGACAAGATTTGAATAGTGACAAGCCCTGAGTCTCAAATTACAAAACTCAGATCACCAAGTAGTGGGGAGAGCATGGGGAAAAAAGGAAGGAGTGGGCTAGAAGTGACATAGGACATTAGTGGAGGGTATTGGGCACTTTGGTGATGGTGGGGTACAATAACTTTATACATTGACACCATAAACATTAAAACTGTTGTAACTATGTCACCTAAAGTATGATCAAATAAAATAAGGTTTGAAAGTCTGCCAAGAAAAATGCTTTCAAAATTTTTCATCAGCTCTCAGATTTATGAAAAAGCTGAGCAAAACTTTTTAACTATTTCTGAAGCTGAACAACTTCTAAACATGTTAAAATCAAAGAAATCTAGCTAAAAATATTTCACTGTCACACTGTCACTCTCATCCCGTTGCTCATCGATTTGTTCAAGCGGGCACCAGTAACGTCCCCATTGTGAGATTTGTTGCTACTGTGTTTGGCATATCAGATACACCATGGGTAGCTTGCTAGGCTCTGCCATGTGGGTGAGATACTCTTGGTAGATTGCCGGACTCTCCGAGAGGGGTGGAGGAATCGAACCCGGGTCGGTTGTGTGCAAGGCAAACACCCTACTGCTGTGCTATCGCTCCAGCCTACCTAAAAATATATTAAAATTAAACTTCTGTAGAGATAGTACAGTGGGTAGAGCACTTGCCTTACTCCCGGCATCCCATTTTGTCCCCTGAGCACCACCAGGAGTGATCCCTGAATGCAGAGCCAGAAATAAGCCCTGAGCACTGCTAGGTGTGGTATACCCACACATTAAATTACATTACATTAAACTTCCTAAGATTGAGAACAACACAAAATCAAAAACTACACGAGAAACAACACTTCCCCTATAGGGAAAAAGGAGTTTGAAGGATAAGAACTTCATTTAGAAATCCTTGAGGCTACTGTAGCAAATTTTGTAAGAGCTGAAAGAAATAGTCAACTGTTGACTTAATCACTATCACTATCACTATCATCCCGCTGATCCTTGATTTGCTCGAGTGGGCCCAGTAACGTTTCCATTTGTCCCAGCCCTGAGATTTTAGCAGCTCTCTTTACTCATCTTTCCCAATGTGCCACATTAGAGGCTCTTTCAGGGTCAGGAGAATGAGAATCATCATTGTTACTGTATTTGGCATATGAATACGCCATGGGGAACTTGCCAGGCTCTCCCGTGCAGGCAGGAAAACTCGCAGTACCTTGCCAGGTTCTCTGAAAGGGAGAACTAGGTTATAACATGTCAGCTTCTGGGGGCTTGGTTTTATAGTCTCTGGATGCTGGCCATTGATGGGATTACACGGTGCCAGGGTCAGTTTCTGGCTACTGAAAAATGGGGGATCTGGGTGGAAGAGGCCCAGTCCCTATCCGAGTAGGCTTGGAGATCTCAGCCCTGTGTGTGTATGTGTGTATGTGGTTGACTTAATAAAAAAAAATTTTCAGTGATGAAAACTCAATACATTCTCAAATGGAAGAAAAAATTTATCACTTCAGAACTTTCCTAGGAGAACAGTTAAAGCATATTCTATAAGCAAAAAAGGAAACGATAAAAGGAGATATTTTGAAATATTTGTAAGAATATGATAAGTACAATATTGGTGGAGTGGAGTGATAATACATCAGTAGGGTGTTTGCCTTGCATGTGGCTGACCCGGTTTCGATTCCTCTGTCCCTCTTGGAGAGCACGGCAAGCTACTGAGAGTATCTCACCCACATGGCAGAGCCTGTCAAGCTATCTGTGGTGTATTTGACATGCCAAAAACAGTAACAACAAGTCTCATAATGGAGATGTTACTGGTGCTCGCTTGAGCAAATTGATGAACAATGGGATGACAGTGCTACAGTGCTACAATATCGGTCAATTCAATAGGATTTTCTTTTCTCTTGAGTGCTCCAAATTTTATTTCTCAAGTTAAAGCAAAATTTACAGTCTGACATATGTATCTATATAGAAAAAAATTCAAGTAAATAATATTATGTATGAGTTTGGGTAAAGAGATGTAAAAGGAGGTAAGGTTTTGCGTTTCACTCAAACTGGTAAAATAATAGCACCAGTAGATGTGATCAGTTATATAAATATATAATTCACTGTCTGTCTGTCTTCCCGTTGCTCATTGATTTGCTCAAGTGGGCACCAGCAAAGTCTCCATTGTGAGATTTGTTGTTACTATTTTTGGGCATATCGAATATGCCACGGATAGCTTGCCAGGCTCTGCTGTGCGGGCAAGATGCTCTCAGTAGCTTGCCAGGCTCTCCAAGATGGGTGGAGGAATTGAACCCACGTCGGCAATAAATTATTTAAATAAATTATAAATTATATAATTATATTATATAATTATATATGTAATAGTACAAGTAGTAAAAATTTTATGCTACACAAAACAATAAAAATATAATATATAAATTAAAATGCAATTCTAAAATGTTTACATAATCACAAAGGTATATAAAAAAGGAAATGAAAGGGCAGAAAAAATAAAAGGTAAAATGGTAGATGTATGCTCCCACATAGTATAATAACTATAAATGATCTTTATATAATTGGCCTATGATTTGTAATCTGTTTTGCCAGTCTGAGTCATTTGTTATAAGTTTATAACTCAGTTCATTATAATGATATAGAAAGAAAATAAAGGGAACGTTAATCAAAAAAGAAATGTTCCTTTTGTTCTTATGGATGTGGCCCAGTCTCTGTGGTGTGAAATGATATCTCGTTGTTGTTTTAATCTGCATCTCCTTGATGATTAGTGATGTAGAGCATTTTCTCATGTGTCTTTTAGCCATTCGAATTTCTTCTTTGAGAAAATTTCTATTCATTTACATTCCCCATTTTTTGATGGGGTTGAGAGTTTTCTTCTTGTAGAGTTCAACCAGTGCCTCGTGTATCCTTGATATTAACCCCTTATTAGATGTGTATTGGGTTAATATCCTTTCCCATTCTGTAGACTGCCTTTATATTTTGGTCACTGTTTCTTTTGAGGTGCAGAAGCTCCTTAGTTTAAGGTAGTCCCATTTGTTTATCTCTGTTTTCAGTTGCTTGGCCAGTGGTGTGTTATCTGTGAAAATACCTTTAGCTTCAATGTCATGGAGGGTTTTGCCAACCTTGTTTCCCATGTACCTTATGGATTCTGGTCTGATGTTGAGATCTTGAATCCACTTTGACCTGACATTTGTACATGAGTAAAATGCAAACACAATAGTTCATAAGTTTGTAACTGTACATCACAGTGATTCTTTAATAAAAGATTAAAAAAAAGAAATGTTCCCTTTACTAGACGAGCAGGCATAAAGCTAATATCAAATGAGGTTAATTTTAGAGTGAAGAAATAGGGGCTGGAATGACAGTACAGCGATATAGCGGGTAGGGTGCCTGTGTTGTACATGGCTCCGATCCTAAATCCCCAGCATCCCAGATCATCGCCTGAGCACTACCAGGAGTAATTCCTGAGCACAGAGCCAGGATTAACTCCTGTGCATCACCAAGGGGGTGACCCAAAACTGAAAAATAGAAAAGGAAAAAAGAGAAAAAGAAAGCACTCACGAGTTAGTATAGGATGTCAAATAATAATAAGGCTGAGCTATTCAGATCATGTGGCCATCATAAATGTCTGCAAAACTATGTGAAGCAAAAATGGATGGAACTGGAAGAACTAGTGAAATTCACAATTACAGCTGGATGGTTCAACACTCCTCTCTCAAAAATTAATAGTATAGTGAGAACAAAATCCACCAGGAAATTAAAATACCCTAAGACATTCTCAACCAAAAGAATATAACTGACATTTATGGAATATTTCACTCCACAGTATCTGATGATCTTGGCTAATACACAATCAAAATCTCCAGCCACAGAATCATGAGCTAAATAAATGGTTATGGTTTAAAGGGGAAAATCCCAGGTAGCCAATGAATATGCAGCTATCACAAACCCAAACATGTGACTCCAGAGGTAGGATGGTCCATGTACACAAATATATAGAAGAGCTTCAATCATAATTTTCCCCCAAAGTGGAAATTGAGATATTCTTCAACAAGTGAGTGGTTGACCAAAGTGTTCCCTATATGCCTTAAACACAGGTCAGCAATGAAGAAACCTTTGATACACACTAACAGGTTGGACTAGGCTCCTGATGTATAAAGAAAGAGAAAGAAACCACTGATACACACTACAGGCTCTACCAGCCACCAGATAATTCAGGCTGATGGGGGGGTGGGGGAAGGTCACTACCAACAGGTTACACTCTGTATGATTCATTTATGTAACATTCTAGAAATGACAAAACTATAGAGAAAAGCGATGAATGGTTGTCGGGAGCCAGGGAGAAGGTCATAAGTAGATGTGGCTAGGAAAACACAACGTGAGTTTCCCTGTGGGGAAGGAAATGTTCCGTGTCTTGGCTGCCTCCACGTTGATTTCCTGACTGTGATATTGGACGGCGTCTTTGCAAGATGTTACTGTGGGGGGAAACTGAGTAAAAGACACAGGGGAATTCTATCTTACAACTGCAGAGGAAGCCACACAGATTGCCAAGCTAAAGAGACATCTCTCTCAGTTTGAACGCAATGTCCTTCCTTCTATTTCCGTTTCTCTGATGCTCTCCCTTTCCCAGTCAAGCTACATTTGGGGGTTGGGGGGTGAGAGACACTCATCAGTCTCCCACAGACCCACTGCTTCAGGGAGAGCCCATCCACCACAGCCAGAGCCGTCTGCCCGATTAGTGGAGCACGCACAGTGGAATCTGAATGACAGCCGCGGCACATATGGAAGCCATTACCTCATTCCACAATGTGAGATGAGGTAGTGAGACTCTTAAACAGGGCTGAGCCCTGGGATCCAGGCGGCAATCCTATGGAGAGGTCAGGCCGCAGTCACGGGGCTGTGAGGAACAGATAAATTAGCAGGGCGCCCAGTTGACCCAGAGAGGCCTCAGTGAAATGCTGTTTTGGGGGCTGGGAAAGTCCCAGGTGTCACGAAGCAAGGAAGGAATAGTCCCGGCTTCATGAATTTCTTGATGAGGGCCTTTAGGGGGAGGGACAAGACAAAATAACATTATGGTGGTGAACCCCAGGCTAATCAGGAACATGCGGCTTTACAGTCAGGAAGTTCTGTTCAAACTCTATTTCCACCCATTAGATGGTGTCATTAACCTGCCCAAAATCATATTCTAAGAGCTGGCTTCCTCTAACAGCCATTTTCCCACTATGCTTTCCTCCTTCCCTGTCCAGCCTCTGAGCCATTTCTGGGATGTTCTAAATAGTTGCTGGTCAGTGGAAGCAAACATAAACAAATGGGACTACATTAAACTAAGAAGCTTCTGTACTTCAAAAGAAACAGTGACCAACATACAGAAGGAGCACACAGAATGGGAGAGAATATTTACCCAATACCCATCTGAAAAGGGATTAATATCCAGGATAATACAAGATACTTATAGAATTGTATAAGGAAAAAAACCTCCAACCCCATCAAAAAATGGGGAGAAGAAATGAACAGAAGTTTCCTCAAAAAAAAAAGAAATACAAATGGCCAAAAGGCACATGAAAAAATGCTCCACATCACTAGTCATCAGGGAGCTGCAAATCAAAACAACAATGAGATATCATCTCACACCACAGAGACTGGCACACATTCAAGAGAACAAAAGCAACCAGTGCTGGTGTGGATGTGGGGAAAAAGGGACGCTCCTTCACTGTTGGTGGGAATGCCAACTGGTCCAGCCTTTCTGGAAAACAATATGGACAGTCCTTCAAAAACTAGATATTGAGCTTCCATATGACCCTTCAATACCACTTCTGGGAATATATCCCGAGGATGCAAAAGAGGACAACAGAAAAGACATCTGTACCTATGTATTCATTGCAGCACTGTTCACAATAGCCAAAATATGGAAACAACCCGAGTGCTCTAAAACAGATGACTGGTTAAAGAAACTAGTTAAAGAAACTTTGGTACATCTACACAATGGAATACTATGTAGCCATTAGGAGAGATGAAGTCATGAAATTTGCTTATAAATGGATAAGCATGGAGAGTATCATGCTAAGTGAAGTGAGTCAGAAAGAGAGGGACAGACATAGAGGGACTGCACTCACTTGTGGAGCATAGAATAACATCACATGAGGCTGACACCCAAGGATAGTAGATACAAGAGCCAGGAGGATTACCCCATAGCTGGAAGACTGCTTCATGAGCGGAGGGGAGAAGGCAGATGGAATAGAGAAGGGATCACTAAGGAAATGATGGCTGGAGGAACCAGTTGGGATGGGAGATGCATGCCGAAAGTAGATAATGGACCAAACATGATGACCTTTCAGTGTCTGTTGCAAGCTATAATGGCCAAAAGTAGATAGAGAGTATGGGGAATATTGTCTGCCTTAGAGGCAGGGGGAGGGTGGGAAATCGGGGGGTGGGGGTATACCCAGGATAATGGTTCTGGGGAATGTACACAGTGGAGGGATGGGTGTTTGATCGTTGTGAGATTGTAACCCAAACATGAAAGCTTGTAACTATCTCACAGTGATTCAATAAAATTTTAAAAATTAAACAAGCAAACAAACAAAATAGTTGTTGGTCACAGGGCCTTTGCACATCCTTTTTGTTTGGGATGTTTTTGCTGTGGGGTGTCTCTCTTAGCTCACTCATGCCAGCAGACCAAAGAACCTTCCCTCCTCCTCAACCCCTACAACTATGCCCTGTTTTGTTTCTCATTATCATACTTTTCACCAGCTCTATGGAGGCTGGAAATCCATTTATTTAAAGCATATAGCCATATGCCTGGCTCCCAAAACACAGCTTAGTCATAGTAGATGCTTATGAACTATTTGTTAAAGGATTGAAAAATTAGGAGGTTAGAATAAATGCAGGCTGGGCCCACTAATAAAAACAGAGACAGGGACTGAGATGGTGATGGCAGGACCCTGCCACCCCTCTCATTCCAAAGGTCCCACAACACATCTTCAGAAAGAAAGAGGAAAGAGCTGGTATGCTGACTTTCAGCTATCTTGTCACAAGGATTTGATGACTTGTCTCAAACCCATTTCCAGGGTCCAGCACTTACTACCAAGGCTATTTTCTAATGTTACCAACAACAACAGGGAGACTTCTCAGACAGAGAATCTGGTGGAAGAATTATTTCCTTGTATAATGGAAACCGCAGTTAGACCAAGATCCAAAGTTTATACTGGTATACAGCCTCAGAGGTGAATTAAACATGGAAAGAGCTAGAGTGGGGCAGGGGTGAGTGTGTGGTGGTGGAGGGGGGGAGTTCAATGCCAAGGGGTCCTCTGAATGCCTACAAGTTCTAAGCCCAAAGCAATACAACTGAAACCCAAGGCCAACCGGTTAGCTTCGAGCTACAGTCAATCATTAGTTTCCTTATTTGCTTCCTTTTACTCTCTGAAAGCTCCTATTGGTGGAGTGCTCCTAACCACTTCTAGTCTGTCATTGCCCAATTAATTTTTGACTCAGACTCTCAAACATTTTAATATACCTAAGTTGATTTTTTAACAAGGATAAAGGGACGTGGAGGTGTTGAATGAGGGAAGAAAAGAAGGATAATGGAAAGGATTATCCATTCCTGGAGAAAAAATTTCAGGATAATGGAAAATTTTTGATAAAAATATTTTAATTATTAATGTTTAGACATTATTTAACAGTGTGGATATATCCAGATGAGCTAAATCACACTTTGACTGCATACTATTGAGTGTTACAGCTTCTGAATTGAAGTATGTAGACAATTGCAAACTAGTATCTAGGAAGACAAATATTTACAAATATGGTCATTCTAGATTTGATAAAGTAAATGTAAACCGATGCCATGATTCATTCCAATGAAAATACCTACAAAACTAATAAGAGCCAATCAGCTCCCTATAATATGAATGTGCAAAATTAAAGCATGATAACCTAATATTTACATAAATATCAAACTAACAATTAGATTACATATTGCCAATGTCCATGTAAGTACACCAAGAAGCCTCCCCAAGTAAAAGGAGAAATCCAGAGGCTAAATTTCAACACTTTAAAATGGCACATTGAAAGATAGTAATGAGTTCTGGTCACAGACATTAAAAGGAGGGAAAACAGCAGAGGGTGATAGAGATAAGCAGAAGTTAAGCCAAGCATTAAGGACAGTATTTCAATAAACAAAGCATGCTGGGCTGAAATATAACTTTCCACTGCTATAGTTAGCAGCTTTCTCATATAAAACAATGAAAATTAAACATGACTTAACATCTAACATATGAAGGCAAGAAGATGGAACTAATGTCTTTTTTTTTCCATTTTGGGTCACACCGGCGATGCACAGGGGTTAACTCCTGGCTCTTTACTCAGGAATAACTCCTGGCGGTGCGCAGGGGACCATATGGGATGCTGGGAATCGAACCCAGGTCAGCCGCGTGCAAGGCAAACGCCCTACCTGCTATGTTATCGCTCCAGCCTCACCAATGTCTTAATAGTACTTTTTGTTATTGTTGTTTGGGGGCCACATCTGGTGGTGCTCAAGGCTTACTTCTGACTCTGTGCTCAGGGACCACTCTGGGTGGGGCTCAGGGAACCACAGGGATCAAACCCAGCTTGGATGCATGCATAGCACAGTACTATCACTTTGGCCCTTACCAGTACTTTTTAAATAAAATTTCTTGACTATGAACTTGGAATTATATGAAAAATAAATTACCATTTGGAATTTAAGAAGATTTAGATCTGATTTGAAACTGTTGATATCTTTATTTTTTTCTTTAAACAAACAGCAAACTTTCCAGTAGGCCCGTTAAGATTCACGACAAAAAAAATAGCTCTCCCTGCATCATCTCTCCTCGTTCCCTGCACAGGCTCCAGTGCACATGGAGTACAAGTCTGGGCAATAAAGATCTGACCTTACAGATTCAAATAAGCATCCTAACAAACAGAATAATTCAAAGCAGGCTGCAAGGCTCCTCAACTCGATTGTTGAAGGAATTAAAGAAAGATGAGCTTCACCACCAATTAACCTCCTAAATGCTAATTACAGATAATGAAGGATCAAGGTGCCTGGCACCAGCTGGCCTTGGATTCCCCCCAGTTCACCAGAAGTCATAGCAGTTCTCAGAGAGGAAAAGGACAAAGTGAATGCAGGTGCCCGCTCCACATTGTCTTCCGGGGGGAAATGCACAACCCAGTCGATAGGGAATACAGTCAGCTCCCAGAGTAGAAATGAAAAACAGAACTGGTCTTCAGTAGGAAGTTTGCCACTGGGGCAGGGGTAGGGGTGGGGATAAATTAAAGAAGGGAACAGTAGGACAATGAGATGGGGAAAAGTGACTGCCACTGAGACAAACTTGGGGGCGGGGGAATGGTGGGGTGGGGGAAACTGGGGACATTGGTGGAGAGTAGTTGAATGATTGATGTTGGAACAATATATGCCTGAAACTCAATCATAAATATCTTTATAACCATGTAATTCACAGTGATTCAATAAAAAAGAAAAAGAATCAGATAAAGGGACTTTGTAGATCTCAGCCCGGAGTATTTGTAGCACTTCTCTGGTCATGTGAGAATTTCTCAAATTTTATTACAGTCTATGGACAACTTCAAAAATTGTTTCTGATGGGCAGGAGAGATGTACAGAGGTTAAGGTATTGACCAGGGTTTGGGCCCTGGCACCTCATATGGTCGGTCTCCTGATCACCACCAAGAATGACCCCTTGAGGAGATGCAGATCAAAACAACAATGAGATATCATCTCACACCACAGAGACTGGCCCACATCCCCAAAAAAACAAAAGCAACTGGTGTTGGCATGGATGTGGGGAGAAAGGGACTCTTCTTCACTGCTGGTGGGAATGCCGACTGGTTCAGCCCTTTTGGAAAACAATATGGACGATTCTCAAAAAATTAGAAATTGAGCTCCCATTTGACCCAGCAATACCATTCCTGGGAATATATCCTGGAGAGGCAAAAAGGTATAGTAGAGATGACATCTGCATTTCCATGTTCATTGCCTCTCTGTTTACAATAGCCACAATATGGAAAAAACCAGAGTGCCCGAAAACAGATGATTGGCTAAAGAAACTCTGGTATATTTACACAATGGAATACTACGTAGCTGTCAGAAAACATGAAGTCATGAAATTTGCATATAAGTGGATCAACATGGAAAGCATCATGCTGAGTGAAATGAGTCAGAAAGAGACAGACATAGAAAGATCGCACTCATATGTGGAATATAAAGTAGCTGAGAGGTACAAGCTTACAATGTTGCAATTCCTGGCAGACATTTCTCTGGACTTAGTTACTAAAATACTAAAATACAGAAATCCAAAACTATGCTGCTGCTTGTGCGGCCTCCTGACCTCATATCTCTTCATTCTCAGCAATGGAAAACAAATTACCAAATGCTTTCTTTTCAGCAGATCAACTTTAGGGGGGAGAAACTCCAAATCAATAATAGTGAATTTTTTTTTGTTTAAATATTGAATGTAATCAAAGTAAAGTGAAAGTAAAGTGAAATTTACCAGTTACACATGTGGGGTCGGGGGCTGGGGAGGTGGGGGGAAGGGGGGAGGTATATCGTGATTCTTGGTCGTGGAATATGTGCACTGGTGAAGTGATGGGTGTTTGAGCACTGTATAACTGAGACTTTAACCTGAAAGCTTTGTAACTTTCCACATGGTAAATCAATAAAAGAATTTAAAAAAAGAAAAGAAAGACCCCTTGAATGCAGAGACAGATTTGACCTCTAAGCACTTCTGGGTGTGACTCAAAACAAATAAATGAATAAACAGAAAAAATTTGTTTGGGGTTTTGGGTTTTGTTGTTGTCATTGCTGTTTGTTTGTTTTTGGGCCATAACTGTTGATGCTTTGGACTTACTCCAGTCCCTGAGCCCAGGGATCACTCCTGGTGGGACTCAGGAGACCATAGAAATTATTTGAGAATCTTTATGCTTCCAAACAAGAAAACCTTGAAGAAATAAATTCCTATAATCGTCCAAGGCTGAACCAAGAGAATTTGAAATACCTGAACAGACCTATCACTATGGAGGAAATTGAAATGGTGATCAAAAATCTCCAAAACAAAAGCTCAGGCTTAGATGGATTCACTCTTGAATTCTTTCAAACCTTTAAAGAGGACCTACTGCAATCCTTTTCAGGATTTTCCAGGAAATTAAAGAAACATATGTATGCCCAAAGAGTTTCTTTTTTTTTTCCCAAAGAGTTTTTATGAGGCAAACAAACCACTTTTATACCAAAAGTAGACAGACAACACCACAAAAAAAAAAAAAAGAATTACGGGCCAATATCCCTCTGAACGCAGATGCAAAGATCATCAACAAAATGCTAGCAAATAGAATTCAACAACTCATCAAAAAATCGTACACCATGACCAAGTAGGATTTACCCCAGAGATGCAAGGATAGTTTATCATTTGCAAATCAGTCAATATAATATGCTATATCAATAAAAGTCTTCCTCTAAGATCAGGCACAAGATAAGGTTCTTCACTTTCACTACTTGTATTCAATATAGTACTAGAAGTATTTGCCATAGCAGTTAGGGAAGAAAAAGATGTCAAGGACATCCAAATAGGAAAGGAAGAAGTCATGTTCCCACTATTTGCAGATATAATACTATACTTAGAAAATCCTAAAGATTCTACATAAAAACTCCTAGGAACAATAGATTTGTATAGTAAACTGGCAGGTTACAAAATCAATACCCAAAAGTTCATGACTGTCCCTTACGCAAACAATAAAAGAGAAAAAAAAAGAAATTAAAAAGAATCTCATTCACAATTGTGCCTCATAAAATCAAGTACTTCAGATTCCACTTTACTAAAGAGGCAAAGTACCTATACAAAGAAAACTATAAAATACTACTTCAAGAAATGATAGAGGACACTAGTAAATGGAGACACATCTTTTACTCATGGATTGCAAGGATTAACATTATCAAAATGGCAATACTCTCCAAAGCATTATACAAATTAAATGCAGACACTCTAAGGATACCTGCGACATTTTTCAAATAACTAGATCAAACACTCTTGAAATTTATATGGAACAATAACCTTCCATGAAGAGCTAAATTCTTGGAAAATGAAATTCTTGGAAAATGAAGATGGGAGGCATCACCTTCTCCAACTTCAAACAGTATTATAAAGCAGTAGTAATTAAAACAGCATGATACTGGAATACAGGCAGACTTACAGATCGGTGAAATAGAGCTGAATATCCTAACACAAGCCCTCAAATATATGATCACTTAATCTTTGATAGAGGAGCAAGAAATGTGAAGTGGGGCAAGGAAAGTCTCTTTAACAAATGGTACTGAGAAATCTGAGCAGCTACATCCAAAAAAATAAATAATTCAGACCTCTTTGTAACACCAGGCACACAAGTTAGATCACAATGGATTAAAGACCTCAATATCAGACCTGAATCCATAAGGTACATGGCAAAACACATAGGAAGAATCTTTCATGATATTGAAGCTAAAGGCATCTTCAAAGATGAAACACCACTGACTAAGGAAGTGTAAGCTAAGATAAACAAATGGGACTGCATTAAACTATGAAGCTTCTGCACCTCACAAGGAACCATGACCAAGATACATAGACAGCCCACAGAAAGAGAAAATTATTTACCCAATACTCATCTTTCATCCCTGTAATATTTTCTTTAAACAACCTCACGTTGTTCCAGACAGGACTCCAAGCAGCTCAGGAGTCTGCATTGTGTTGTTTCAGAAAATTTCTTTTTGTTGTTATTTGTTTGAGGCCACAACCAGTTGTACTCAGGGATTACCCTGGCTCTACACTCAGCAATTACACTGGTGGTGCTCAGGAGACCATATTGGATACCCAGGAAAAAAAATCCAAGTCAGTAGCATGCCAGGCATTAACCTACTTATAAGCTGTTGTAGCACTGTCGTCCCATTGTTTAACGATTTGCTTGAGCAGGCACCAGTAACATCTCCATTGTGAGACTTGTTGTTACTGTTTTTGGCATATCGAATACGCCACAAGTAGCTTGTCAGGCTCTACTGTGAGGGCTGGAGCGATAGCACAGTGGGTAGGGCATTTGCCTTGTATGCGGCTGACCTGGGTTCAATTACTCCATCTCTCTCAGAGAGCCCGGCAAGCTACCAAGATTATCCCGCCTGCACCGCAGGGCCTGAAAATATATAAGATACTGGTAGAATTTTGCAAGAAAAAAACATTCAATCCCATCAAAAAATGGGTAGGAAAAATGAACAGAAACTTCCTCAAAGAATAAATACAAATGGCCAAAAGTCACAAGAAAAAATGCTCTACATCACTAATCATCAGGGAGATGTAAATCAATATAACAATGAGATATCATCTCACAATAGAGTAAGTAAAGGGACATACAGGTTAACCTGTCAGTACTTGTATTGCAAACCATAATTCTCATAAGGAAAGAGAGAGAAAAAGCAAGGAGAAAAGTACCTGCCATGGCAGCAGGCTGATGAGGGGGAAGGGGGATGATGGTAGGGAAACGGGGGACACAGGTGGTGGCAAACATACACTGGTGAAAGGATGGGTATTGGAATGAAGCATGACTGAAATCCAATCATAAACAACTTTGTAATTGTGTATCTCATGGTGATCCAATAAAAAGAAATACTGTTTCTGAGGGGCTGGTACAATAGTATAGCAGGTAGGATGCTTGTCTTGCATGCTACTGACCTGGGTTCAATCCTGAACATCCCAAGCATCACCAGTGTAATTCCTAAGTGTAGAGACAGGAGTAACCCCCGAGTATAGCTGGATGTGACCTCAAAACAATCAACAAAATAAGAAATTTATTCAAACAACACAATGCAGAACTGCTTGGATTCCTGTCTGGAACAACAGGGGGTGGTTTAAAGAAGACATTATGGGGGTGAATGAAGTCCTGAGTATTCTGGGTCTTGTCCTGCATCACATAGTGGGAAGTATTTTCCCCTCATCTTTCTTCTACCTCCTCCCATGTAGAAGAATGTGCTATTAGTGATTAAGTCTTAGGGTAAGAAAAAGCCATGGGAGGGGTGGGGTAGGAGGAGAAACACAACAGGTCCCTAAGAATATCACTGTATTCAACAACATTTATTATATTGCTTGTTGATGAGAAAGAAGAAATCCAGGCTTTTACTGAACGATGTTACCTGAGGACCTGGTTTCCTTAGACTCTGCTTCACCTGTGTTTTCTCATATGTGGAACATAAAGAAAAACAATAAAGGAACAAGAGATGGAAAATGCATCAGACACTGAGAGCCAAACCTACAGACCTGAGTTTCCCAAGAGGGCGAATGGGAGGGATGCGGATACTGGTGGAGGAGGTGGAGTTGGAACACTGCATGCCTGAAACTCTATTATGAACAAGATTGTAAACCTCTCAGTGCCTCAATAAAATCTTTTTAAAGGTGCTGATTCTCAAAATGTGCCTTACTGGGTGTCCAGATGTGCGGAGCCACAGCCACTTTACACTGGAGGCTGAGCATGAGAGCAGATGGCTGCCATACATGGCTGTCAGGAGCCAGGGCCTTTTCCCAGCTCTGGATCCAGCACTGCAGGGTACTACTAGTTGTGGACACTGAGGTTGACATTACGCCAGCCAAGGTTGAGCACACATGAGAATTTAAGCTGGGTCCTCCCCATCTCATCACTCTGTGACAGGACTTTTTATTGACTCACTGCGATGATCGATCTGGAGTTGGACCAGAATTTCATTTTCCATGATCCAGTGCAGGTACTTACAGCTTCAATATCTATAACCAAGCAGTTGGGCTACAAGTCTGAAACTGCTTCTTAACACATATCAGCAGCATCCAAAATAATGTGGACCCATTCTTGTTAGCAGGAAGTAATTATAAACAGGGGCCTTTCAGATCAACTCTGGGAAGAGAGCAAGCTTGTGGTCATTTTTCCAGTGTGGCCTGGTAGCAGCAGTGTGAGAATGACAGGAACCACAGCACAGATGTCCTGTGTGTGTGTGTGTGTGTGTGTGTGTGTGTGTTGACTGTGAAGAGTTCAGATATTCAGGCAGAGACAGTGTACATTGAGTTACCCAGTGCCATTTGAAGACAGTCCAGATGGTCCAAATCTGTAACCCAGGTTGCACTGAGCTAAGATACAAGATCCCAGTTCCATGTGGCTAGAGGCCAGGGGTGGCGCTTTTGGCATCTGTCTCAAATGCTGAGATAGGTCCTCAGAGATGTATCTTTAGGGTGGAGCTGAGGAATGAAGTCATACGATGGTCGTTTTCCATGATTTCCAAAGGAAGGTTCACTGCAAACTAACAAGCATGAGGATAAACACTGTTCAAGGGGCATTTCAAAGATCAGTAGCTTTTTTCTTTTCTTTTCTTTTCTTTTCTTTTCTTTTCTTTTCTTTTCTTTTCTTTTCTTTTCTTTTCTTTTCTTTTCTTTTCTTTTCTTTTCTTTTCTATTTTGGTTTTGTGTTTGGGCCATGCCCAGCGATTCTCAGGGCTTACTCGTGGGCTTTGCACTGAGTTATCATTCCTAGCGGGCTCAGGGAACTATGTGGGATGCCGGGGATCAAACCCAGGTCAGCTGCGTGCAAGGCAAATGCCTTATCTACTGTACTATTGCTCCTGCCCCAAACCATTTCTTTCAAAGTCTTGGAATAAGATGACCATGCACAGCATTGCCTGCTCATGCTTTCTAGTGTGGAACAGAGCACTCACTGAGAAGAGCACCTAGACTGCCCCATGGGAGGTGATTTCCACAGGCCTATGGAGATTATTTGGCTCTTGGTACCCAGCTACCTACACAAAGATTCCTTGCAACTGATGCTGGAACTGTTTTGAACACTGTTGGGGAGATCACTGAAATCCAAGCACAGAATGAGGCTCTGCCTCTAGCCTGTTAGACTAAAAATTCTTTTTTCAGCTAAAGAATGACAGCTTTCAGGGTTCAGTGAATCTCCTAAAAATTGAGTGTGAAGAGGTCAGAGTGACAATGGGTTAGGCACTTGCCTTGCACATGGCCCATCCCCAGCATCACAGATGCTCTCCTGAGCCCTGCTAGGAGTAGTCCCTGAGCACAGGGCCAGGAAGAAGTCCTGAGCACCGCTGGCTGTGGTCCTAAATCTAAAGGGAAAAAAAATGAATGTAAAATCCACATGTAGGAAAATGAAGCAGAAGTTTCATCAATGCTATCACACACGAAGCAGACACGTTATGTTGCCACAAGTACCTAAGTCTTTCCCTCCACTCTGAGGAGGCAGCAGAGGAAGATGGCTCTGGATGATTCCATCCCACATGGGTGTGGATTCTGGTCCCCACACCCAAACCAAGGCACCAGGCATTGTCCTGATTCTTAGGACTGCCTTTGCATGGTCCCATCAAGGTAAACAAGAATTGGTTGTCTTGGGTAAACTTTCACTGCAAGATCTCAGGAGTGAGGGTGGGGTGGGATGGGGGAACTGTCCTGTGATCACACCAGGTGTGGGGCTCAGATGACAGTGAAAAATCCTGGGAGCCAAGAAAGGAGACGGTGGTTCTGAAGCTGTCAACCCTGACTGCCTGCAGAGCCCCGTCCAGACACAAGGACTAGGGGCTTCTTCCAGCCTAAGGGGCAGAGTGAATCGAAGTCTCTGTTATTGCAACTAAAAGCATTCTCCACTGACACAAGAATTTTTGTTCCCAAGTAACAAAAGGCAGACTTGAAGGAAACCTTGAAGAATGTCTGCTCATTCTTCAATGAGAATTTAGAAAGCCTGGGAAGAGGGAGAGTAGAGCAGAGAGATAATTAGGTTTTTTATTCTTGGCCTTCTAAACTGTTAGCAGTGATTTTTGTTTGTTTGGTGGGGGTGGGGGTGGGGCAGTGCTCATTTCTGGCTCCATAGGGGGCTTATTTCTGGCTCCATGGTCAGTGATTACTCCTGGAGGGATTCAGGGGATCATAAGGGTGCCAGGGATTAAACCAGGGTTGGTCGGTCACATGTAAGGCCTTAATAACTGCCTACTTCCAGAACCTTCTCTCCAGCTGCCTGGAAGTTACTTTTTAAAGAACAATATTTTGGATGTAATTTCTAGTAGCCATCTTGGATTTATCATCTTTTGTACTCATGAACTTAACAGACATTATTTTGACAAAATAAGCTTCTCCTTAGGCTATGTAGGGGAAGTTGTGTCTCCCACATAAGCAGTGCCAAATCTCCTCTTACGGCATCTTTGTACAAGTGCACTTTTGATTGTTTGGAGCTTCTCGTTAACATAGCTACTACGCTAAAAGAGAAAAGTGAGATCAGGGTTAGTGAGTTCAGCAAGTAGGACGCGTGCCCTGCACTCAGCCGATCTGGGTTCAATCCCCGGCACCACATATGGTCCTCTGAGCACTGCCAGGAGTGATGCCTGAGCACAGTGCCAGAAGTAAGCCCTAAGCACAGCTGAGTGTGGTTCAAAAAGCAAACAAGAAAACCAGATCAAAGAGAGAAAAAATCAAATGAGAGAGAAAGAGAGAGAGAGAGAGAGAGAGAGAGAGAGGATGTGAAAACACTATAATAATGTAAGTTGCTCTAACATAGAGGTGAGGGGTGATTTTCCAAGATTCTCAGATAAAATGCAAATAAACCAATACACCCTTACAAAGGAGAGGAACCTCAGAGGTATAAACTTGAGAGGGTTTCTCCCATTTCTCTAAGCGCGTGTTCTAACAACTGGAGTCCCACACTGTGTTTGTGTGCCCTAGCTGTGCTTGCAGGACTGGGAAGGGGTGGGGCAGGGTATCTCATGCTTTAGCTGCAGTGCTCATGCACACTTTGGTTGCAGTGTTCATAGGGTCATGCATTCTCTGTTTTTGGTGCTCACATTCCATTGCTTGTGCTGTGCTAGAGATCCATGTTTTCACTGGGACTTTGCTCAGCATGTGGGGTGCTGGGGGAATCAAACTCTCAATTTCAGGCCTGCAAGGCAGGGACTTGGCCACTGAGCCAAACCTAATTGCCTTTGCATGGACAAACTTCAAAAACATCGGAGAAGAGGGACCTTGTGGTTCTTTTGAATATTCACATCAACTTTCAATCTATAAGTCTTTCTGAGTTGAGGCTCTTGATGACTCCCTGTGGCTTACAGAATAAAGTCTCAACCTTACCACAGGTCATATGAGTTGGCCCTTATCTATTTCTTTAGCTTCGTTTATTATCATCATGCTGGATTGTTAGCCTATTCTTCACTGAATTCCACCTCTGCTGACTCATTCTCTGCAGCTAGGATTTCCCTCCCTTGTTTCACCCCCTGGTAGCATTGCAGCACTGTCGTCCCACTGTTCATCAATTTGCTCGAGCGGGCACCAGTAATGTCTTCATTGTGAGACTTGCTGTTATTGTTTTTGGCATATCGAATTTGCCACGGGTAGCTTGCCAGGCTCTGCCGTGTGGGAGGGATACTCTCGCTAGCTTGCCAGGCTCTCCGAGAGGGATGGAGGAATCGAACCCAGATTGGCCATGTGCAAGGCAAACGCCCAACTTGCTGTGCTATCCCTCCAGCCCAGGTGACTGAGTCTAATTTGTACAGGGCAGCTCAAGCAGTTTCTCTATTGTTCTATTGAAATACTTTTTACATTGTACCCCCAATCTCTATCCATCTGACATTATTGCCTGACCCTCTTTTAAAAATTTCTTTACCACCCCAGTATGACCTCTGGCAAAATCTGAGAACTCACTACATGCTCTTGCCCGGTTTAGCATCACCATACTGAATGACAACTCTGGCACCTGGAGTGAGAGTATGCACGAGAAAAACAGTGCCTGAAGCTTCTCTGAAGTCCTACTCTTACCCAAGTGACTCCCGGACATTAGGAAGCAAAGACACCACGCGTCCATAAGGGAAACCTACTTTTGTACTAGATTCATTAAGGATTTGTTCTTTTAAGCTTTTTAAAAAAAAATATCATGATACTGTTTGCTCCACTCTCCTTTCTTACCCAGCTTAACTTCGCACCAGCAGGCAGGATTCTTGGCCCACTGAGCTGATTTTCCTTTGTGTGTGGAAAACTCACGTGTAGAAGAGATGCTTTATGCAAGAAGTTTGTAAGCATTTGTACATAAATGGTGATTGTGAAGGGCAACTTTAAAGGCACACTATGTCTTGTACTGTTCATAGAAGGGTAGACAAAGTTTTGGAAGGACCAAAGTTTATAGATAAACTTTGCTATAAATTCTATGATCTGGGTTTTCCTGGTTGCTGTTTTGTCGTCTTTTGTGGTCCTTGTGAGTGTAAAAGGAGACGAGAAAAACTGCTCCTATAAGTACACTTATCTTTATCAGTTGTTAGAAATGTGGTAATACTTGCTGCCGATACTGACATGAAAGAGGCACCATCGAGAGCAGCACAGAAAATCGAGATGGATAGGCAGAAGGCACACCTTAGAGCCTGCTGGACCCAGAGAGGTCAGCCGTTGGACAAGGTCCAACAGAACTCTAAATGAATAGAATATAAAATAACATAATATGAAACTGACACACAAGAAAAGTAGAAACAAGGGCCAGGAAGATTGCTCCATGGCTGGAAGCCTGCCTCATGAGCTGGGGGAGAAGGCAGCTGGAATACAGAAGGGATCACTAAGTCAATGATGGTTGGAGGGATGGATCAGGATGGGAGATGTGTGCTGGAAATAGATAAAGGACCAAACATGATACCCTCTCAGTATCTATATTGCAAACCATAATGCCTGAAAGTAGAGAGAATGGGGGAAATTGTCTGCCATAGAGGCAGGGGGAGGGATGTTTTGGAGGGGGTGGGAAACTGGGGACATTGGTGTTGGAAAATGTGCACTGGTGAAGGGATGGGTGTTCAATCATTGCATGACTGAAACTCAAACATGAAAACTTTGTGAGTGTTGCTCATGATGAATCAATAAAAAAATAATACGAGAGAGGAAAAAAAAGAATGGAAGTCTGAACACAGAAACCTTGTGCTTGGCAGTAGCTGCTGTCTACTTAAGAAAGAAGTTCATGCGAGGGTTTCAGGAGTGAGATGACTCTGATATCAACTTGACGATCATATCCTGGGAGATGAGTTCATAAAAAGAGAGAAGAGAGTCACCTCCAGTAGAGTGGGTAGGGCGCTTACCTTGAGTGTCGCTGATCTGGGTTTGATCCCCAGTATCCCATATGGCACCCTGAGCCTTCCAGGAGTGATTCCTGAATGCAGAGCCAGAAGTAAGCCCTGAGCACAGCAGGGTATGCCCCCCCCCACAATTTTTTAAAAAGAATTGGAGATTTAACATATATAAGTAAGGATGTCTGCTGTGTCTAATAGAAGAATTCCTCAAGAGCCTCAAGGAAATTTCTATTCTGAAATCAGATGGAACACTTTGCTCATGCACACTTCTTACAGAAAGAGCATAAACAGAAATTGGCAGTTGCTGAGGACCTATGAGTTTTCTTGTTTCCAAAAGCTAAAGAAGATAAAGTGCAAAATAGGCCAAAGAACAACAGAGGTAGAGTTCCCTGCTAGCTAAGTTGGGGCCGCATGATTTGTGGATGTTAGGAGGAGGGGTCAAAAAAGGCTTGGAAATTTGTAGCCATGGCCTTTCTCTCGCTTATCCACTCAAATCTTCACTTGACTCTTCCAAAAATTTGCCGTGTCTTAGTTGCTCTTTAGCATGGAATCCTGTCGATGTCTGCTCACAGGACACCACCAATTTGTCCTGCAACACAGTGACAACATAGCTCACAAGCAATCCAGCCTCTTGCCCCTTTACTTTTGGGGCCTTTCATGTCTTTCATCTTCTGGAGCGTGTGAAAGACGCAGCATGAATTGGGAACATGCAAAGGGCTTTGTCTCTGGCCTGTGGCAACTTGGACACTTCTCCAGCTTTCAATAGATTTGTGGAGATGGGGAGAAGAGAATAGCTTGGACAAGGAGTCCAAAGTGCTCTTGACAAAAGTGCATTCAGCAAGTTCCTGTCTTGGGTTCTTTGAAAAAACAAATGCTTTCTGAATAGATAGGACTTAGTCAAGAGGACAAAAGATCTGGGCAGTACACTGACGCTTTAATAAACCAACAACTATCATGCTAGAAATACCTTGAATATCTAATATTGCTTCCATCCATCTGAAAGCTTGGGTGGTCCTTATGAAGTGACAAAAACAAATATGTGTTACAATGAAATCTTTCTACTATTTTATTGATGAAAAGTGTTATTAACTAGTAAACTTAACTAGTCAAAATCTTTGCAAAACTCTTGTTTAAAATATACTTAAACATTTAATACCAGAAATATAAATTGCTCATTTTATATTCCTAAATTAGGTTTCTAAGTGATATTAAAATGTTTCATTTTCTAAAAAAAATGTTTCATTTTCTAAAAAGCACATTCTTGTCAAAGCTTCAAAGTTTTGTAATGAATATACAGAACTGAATGTTTTCAAGTTAATTTGCTTCTGTAAAGATCTCACATGAAAGTTTCTTATAGTTGACCTTATGCTAATAGTTTACTTATTAGGAAGGTTGTAATCGCATGCTTATATTTTACACAGCTTTATTCAGTGTTCATTTATAGAGAGTAAAACTGGCAATTAATCTGTTCTCTGCCATGTGCACTGCCTGACTTACATTGCCACTTGCATAGACCAGTTTATAATCAATTCTTCCCATGAAGCTATTCCATAGAATTTCGGTGCTTACATAAGCCATAGATCACTTCTTCATAGGACTTGTACATTTATGACAAGACACACAAGCAGATTTACATTGCTTATAGATCATATATTATGAAATATATCTATAATATAGAATATCTATAACATAGAATTTTTTGGGTGACTATTATTTTATACATTGAAAAGTTAATATAGTAATTAGGAATTTAAAGAATAGATATATTTCATATTAATAAGGAGAACTGTCCAACATTGTTAAAACCGGCAACTAATCTTTGCTCGTAATGGCTTTTCTCAGTACAATCTAAAAGAAAGTAGAAAAAATTGGATCTGGAGATGATACAAGGCATCTGTCCTTCACAAGTGATTTCAGTTCAAGATTTAAAAAAATAAGCTCATTATCACCACTCACTGACTTTTGTTTTTGTTTTGGAGTCACACCTGGTTATGCTCAGAGATTACTCTTGGCTCTGCACTCAGACCCACTCCTAGTGGGTCTCAGGGACAATACAGGATACTTGAATCAAACCCAGGTCAGCTGAGTGCAAGGCAAGCACTCTACATGCTGTACTATGTTTTTGGCCCCACCACTCAGAAACTTTAAATTAAAAATACCATCTTAGAATCAATTCATATGAATAAACGATTTCTCTTTTACTTTTTTTTTTTGTAAATGATGTCAGGACTGCATACAAGACATGTTCAACTGTCCCCCTGTTTCTCTTATCCTTTACAGCTGAAATGGGATGAACCCCATTTCACTTGACTACTGAGGTAGTAGACATGCCTGGCATATGGTAGGTCCCCGCTTTAGTCGTCGGCACTGCAGACCCCTCCTCCCACAGTACTACCAGGCACCATCACCATACCCAACTACAACGCTAGAAAATAAAATAAAATGGTGGGCACATAATCTAGAAAATGGGTCATGCATATCATGGCCCTTGCTTAAACCTGCTTCAGGACTCTGGTGGCAGAAATCCTGACCCTTGACGTGGCCCACAGCCCTTCGTTCTCTCTGACGACTTTTGCTCCTACTCTGTGGACACATGCCACACTAAGCATGTCCCTGGCTCTTAGGTCTTCCCACTGGCTCTTTCAGTGACTCTATCCAGATTTCCTTTTGGTAGGGGTGGGGCGGGGTGTTTTCTTTAGGTCTTGGCTGAAATCTCATCTTGAGAGATGCTGCTGATAACTCACTTCTTATCATCCACTCCCCATTATAAACTGACTTCATTTTCCTCAATAGTCCTCACTGATTCCTAAGAAAATTCATTTGTTTGCTCACTGTCTGTGGCTCCAATTATGCTCGAGCTCTATCACACAGTGGGAACCTGTCTCTGTCAATCTAGGCCACACCCTGACCTGGCATGATACAGTTTTTTAAAATCTGCTGCATTAATGAATTAAAAAAATCTCTCTTGTATTGGACTAATCACTGATTTTATGTGCTATGAAGCTAAAGTGTTTACTTATCGATAAGTGTAAATTCCCACTTACCATTCCTAAAGTTCCTTAAACCAATCCTAATTCCTAGAGAAAGAGAACAAAAAAGTGAATAATCATCTTGTCTGGCTCCTTGTAAGAGAAGATTTAACTAGGATTCACTGATTGGCTCACCCCTAAGGTCTGATGAAAAGTGGTCCTGCTTTTCTTGCAGGGGTGGGAAATGTTGGCCTATGGGCCAAAAAAAGTCCACAAAATCCCATGGTCTGACCATGGTACATGACAAGGCAGACAAGAATGCTTCGTGTCTGCTGCCTGACACCAATCTATTCGCCTGTGTGGGGACCTGCAAGTGATATTATAAATATCCAAATGACCCCTGGCAGAAAAAAGGTCCTCCACCCTTTAGGAAAATAATATGGGATTTCGCAAAAAATTAGAAACAGAACTAACATATGTTCCAATAACTCCACTTTCAGGAACACAATACTAGGAAAACACTAATTTGAAAGGATGTATGCACAGCTTATAGTTTATTGCAGGACTAAATATAATGGTCAGGATTTGGAAACAAGTGCCCTCAATAGATGAGTGGATGAAAAAGCAGTGTCTATACTCACAGTGGAATACTATTTAGTTACAACATAAAATTGTCCCTTTTGCTACAACATGGATGGAACTGGAGTGTTTTGTGTTATGCAAAATAAGTCTGAAAGAGAAAGAGAAAGACCAGATGATCTTATTCCTGCACAGTAAATAGAGAAACAAAGCAAAGGAAGAGACAATTACCTCAGGTGGGGTGTGAGAGGGAAGGACTGTGAGTTGTTGTAAAGGAATATAGACACTTAGTGGTGGGTGTGATGTAGTTACTGTGCCTCTAAAACATATAAACACATTCTTTCAAACCAATATTCCCTTAATAAATACCAAAAAAAAAGGATGGGGGTGGGGTAGAGGGCATTAATATGACATGACCCTGGAATACAAAGATGCATGCACTCTTGGAGAACTTACGCAGGACACACATTTTCCTGCCTCATCACTAGAGAATTTGCTCTGAGATTTTCATAAATCTATGGTTTAACAAAGTATTTCTTTAAATCTTCTCCTTCTTCTCTGGGTTTTCCCCATCATGATCTCAATGATGGGACAGTCACCTGTGACCTAATGGTCCTGAACTGGCTTTCCAAACCTCAGCTGTGGAGAGAGGAACGACTGCACTCATGATTGAGATGGGCTTTGGACGTGGATGGATACAGTCACCACAGCCATCAAACAAATAAGAATTGTACAGCACCCAGCTCTTCAGGTTCCTTTATTTTTCTGACAGTGTGAAATATCTGGAGTGTCAGCAATTTTTCTATATGCAAGACAAAAACAACTTTCACACTTGTACATTCCAGGTGCCAAAAAGTCTACACCTCCCCACCACCACCCCAGCCTCCCCTGAGGATTTAGGAGTGGCTCACTCACAAAAATGAGCAAGAAAATTTGGCTGTTCCTGGCTTATGGTTAAGTGAAACTCAATTTCAGAAAGGCTGTGTTTCTGGTCTTTCCTTCTGCTCTGGCTGGAAGGTTTAACTCCCAGAAAATCCATCACAGCTGGAAGTCAGGAAGAAAAGGGAGTTAAACTGAAAAGGAAACAACTCACTGATAATGAAGTAGAAAAGTGATTAGCCAAAATCTTCTAGGAATCTCTTGAAGAAATAATCCCTGCTCGGAATCTGGAGTACCACTCATATTATGTGGCCCATGCAATGGAAAAAGCAAGTTTTCCATCTATTTGCAAAATGCTTCTATTGTTACTCAATCATTAAATAAAACTAATTTTGAGGGGGGAAAGGAGTTAAGATAGGAGTTAAGATATTTCACTCAACTTTTAAAGGGATGCACTAGTTACTTGTTGCATTCACTTCATTTGAGAAGGGTCTGATTGGCAACTAGAGAAAATCGACATACAACTAATAAGTCATAATATTTTTAAAAAAGGATCAGTTTATCCGTTATCCTGCAAATATAGTCGCAGGGCACTGCCTCACATGGAACCTGCCTCCACACCCTCATCTCCCCTTCTTCATCACCGGAAGTGCACTGTTCCTTCCCAGGCATTTCTGGAAGATGTTGTTCCCAGGCATTTCTCCCTTCAGCACAGCAGCAGCGAGTGGCCTTGCTCCTAGAGACATTTCTAGCACAGCTGAAGCGCCACTTATGTTGAGTTATAAATCCTTTTCTTGCCTCATAACAAGTGATGAATGGTATTTATGCAAGATTTCATTTAGTTATCGAACATCAGTGCATAACAACAAAAACAAATGAAAAAAGCACTCGGGATTTAAAAATCCATAAAACAACAGAGAACCAATTATTTTCAGTTGACACAGGCGGCTCAGGCATTAACCAAATGCTAATTAGGCGTTTCACTTCCTTGGGAGTTTATTTTCCTCATCCTCTTCTTCCTGTGGCCAGGATACAAACAGTCCTGAGAAATCCCCACTTGGGTAATCCAGTCAGCCTTTCTGTAATTTCCTGGCCCATTTACTCCCTTTTGTCCCACTAATGCATTTCCTCACCTGTTCCTGAGTATTTGTCAGCAAAGCTAGAGATTTAACTGGCCTCACTGGGGAGTGTTGTTGACTCTTCAATTGTTCTCCTGAGAAACTCCCTCTGTTGTCTATATTAGCCCCCTTTTAGGCCTTGGCCAAGGCTCTTCCCTAAACAAGCTTAAATGCATTCAATTAATTTCTTGTATAGGTTCCTTTAAGGTGATTACGCCTGGAAATCCTCTTTCTCAGTAAGGTGTCTCTTTCTTGAACCACATCAAAACAGCGAACAACTTCTATGGAGCCTCTTTGCCTTTATTTGCTCTGAAGTTGTCAGGTTGTTCAACTTCTGTATTCCATTAGAGCAGGTTTGGACATTTAAGGATTTTGAAGGCAACAAAGCGAAAACTCGTGTTTCTCAGCACCCCCAGAGTTCTCCCAGCTGGCAACTTTATCACAGGGCAGCCTTTCCGCCCTCCCGAGACCTCTGTCAGACTGGGCTGTCCAGACAGGCACTCTTGCAGGTCTCTACCGCCTGCCATCTGATGGGGATGACATTGGAAGCGTTTTGAGCTAAGCAATATCTCAGCTTGGTGGAAAGAGATTTGGGGTTGGAAATGAGTCCCGCTCCTGTGAGGGCCACTGAGCATTGGACCCCACCTCTCTGAGGCTGCACAGAAGGAACCTGCCTCTGTGGCATGTGGTGACAATCATTATTAGCAAAGCAACAGGAGGCTCATTTCTGCAAAACTGACAAAAAACAAGAAACCCCTTGAGCTTAAGAGTGACTTAGGCACAGCATACAAACATCACACTGGGGCCTTGTCTAGATCTTGGGGAAAAAAAAGATAAAATCCCAAAAAGACAGGGAGAGGCAATTGCCAAAAAATCTATTTAAGGAAATGGATATTGATTGAAACCAAGGAATTGTTCATTTATTGCATTAATGGCATGGGAGTTACAGTGTTTTTATGGAATAACAGAAACAGGTATACTATGGATCGGTCATAATACATACTTAGCGTATTCTGTGATGTTTATAGCTATAGGCTAAAGCCAGGATTTGCCTTTTATGCTTCAGCAAAGGAAAATAAGCTGTGCAAAGGGGCTGCATGGAGCAACTCTGCACAGTCTGGCAAGCGTTACCTAGGCACTGAGTTTATAGGCATCCATGGTGGCAAGCTGTCTGCTCCTGCCTGTGTACGCAGTTAAATCATTTCGAAAGCCTTTAACAATGCATGTGTTGAGGGAAGCCCAGGCTGACAGTGTTGCGATGTGGAGGCATCACAGACAATGGCACAATGTCAGAGGGCACATCTGCAGCGGAAGCACTTGTCTCTAAGACTGCCCATCCCTTGTAGGGCAGAGTCTGTTCCCTCTGTCCCTGAATCTCCAGCACTGAACTCAGTCCCAGTGTCACCATATAAAACCAACCCATGGAGAAGAACTAGAGGCTAAAGCATCAGAAGAACGAGATCATGCAGGGGGACAAGGGAAAGAATGCAGTGGCCAAGCATCACTGTGGAAGGGGAGGGATGGGACAGTGACCTGGTCTGCACTGGGTTTAGCAGGCAGATAGCCAGTAGTTTTGGATCTGCAATGGGTAGGAAATTTGAATATCATAGAGTTGTGCTGTTTTGGGTTTTGGCTTTGGGGATACACCTGGCAACTCAGGGCTTACTCCTGGCTTTGCACTCAGGAATTACTCCTGGTGGGGGACCATATGGAATACCAGGGAATTGAAACCAGGTTGGCCACATGCAAGACAAACATCCTAACCACTGTACTGTTGCTCCTGCCCCATAAGGACCACAAAGTTTTGAGCTGTGTGGAGTGACAGAGACTAGCCATGGGCTGGAAGGTGGCTTGATCACCCAGAGACACTCAGGCCTGGACCCCCACCAGGCAGGAAGCTCGAAGGGAAGCAGGTGGAAACAACCTGCTACCTGGGGGGAACAGAGGAGCCCCGAGGAAGGTATGGACGAGGTGATTCAGAAGGACACATTGGGGAAGAGGACACAGATGTGGGGAGACAGCCTGTCTGGTTCACCCTTCTTCACAAATGAGAGCTGGCTGAAGTCCAGGTTCGAAGACTGACTTGGGAAACTGCTGGAGTTTTGAATTCTTCTTACACCCCCATTTCCAAACTAACTGTGGTTTGCCCAGTGTAGGCCCTCTGTTCTTTGTCCAGTCTGGAAGGAGGGGCATTCTGATGAAGCACACCAGAAAATCTGTGGTACTCTTGTCTCTCAGTGCACTGGGGGAGTCCCTAAGTGTCCAAGGGGTCCATGAGTATTATTTAGCTTCAAAGGAAGAGGACACATGGATGACACATATTTTCCAAATATGTAGGCACATGCAATCTGGATTTCATATGTATGATTTCCTTTGAATCTCAAGGCAAATCTGTGATAAGAAAACTGAAGTTCAGAGACATTATTAAGCCTGCCAAGGTCACACAGCTCAGCAAGTGGCAGGGGCTGGAATCCAACCTGGGTCCATCTGTCTACAATCTGTTCTCTCCTCTGCCTCATGTCACAGCAGTGGGGTAAAAATGAAGCTGGAAGTAAAATAAATCTTAACCAGGTGTTGGAAGCAGATACTTGCCACCTGGCCAGGAGAAGCTCAGCAAAATGATGGCATAATTTCCTATCCCTTTCACTAATAAAGAACTAACAAATGTTTTAGGGAGAGGGAAGACATGCATTGCCAACAGTTAATATGAAGAGGGAAAAGAAAAGCTGAAGTTGCCTAGCAAAAGCTCCCTAAAAAGATGTCAAGAGAATGGAGAGATAGTACAGAGCATAGTGTGCTGGCCTTGCATGCTGTGACCCAGTTCATTCCCCGCACCCCATATGGCCCTCCGAGCACTCTCAGGAGCAAGTCCTGAGTACAGAACCAGCAGAACCCCCTGAGCATCATCAGGTTCTACCGCCTTGCTTTCTTCCCCCACCCAAAACCCCAAACAGAAAAAGATGCCCAGCTTAAACCTCCATTTCAAAGGTCTGGCAGAGTGAGGGCTCTTTGCTAAGATAATCCGCTGTGCTCAGTAGGCTCTAGAGAACTGCCACTGCGCCATTCTGCCCCACAGTTCTAGGCACAGGCCTAGGCGCCCCTACCTTATTAATCTGGCCCAGCAAGACAAGTATTCTATGCCTTTGTGACCAAAATTCCTAGAATTGGGGCTGAGTGAGAGTACAAGGAGTAGGATGCCTGACTTGCTCGCAGCAGACCCAAGTTTGATCCCCAGCTTCCCATATGATGTCCTGGGCTGTGCCAGAAGTGATCTCTGAGCCAGGAATAAGTCCTGAGCACCACTGGCTGTGGTCCCCAAACCAAACCCCAAACTAAACAAGTAAAATTCCTAGAGTTGACCGCACTACTCCCTTCCTGGGATAGGCAAAAATTCTATATTTTTAAATTATCTTAATATGACGGGCTCAGTACATTTCATAATTGATCAAATATACTGTATGCATTTTAAAATGCTTTTTATGTGATTTGCTTGGAATATTTTATATTTAATTTACTTTTGAATATTTGAATATTTATTTTATTTATTTTATATTAAATTTACTCCCCCCCCCCAAATTGGGTCTATGTCTCCTGCTATGTCTCCTCCTCCTTTTTTAGGACTAACTAATCTGTACAAGGTAGAAGTTTCCTGCCTGGAGCAGTCCAGATAATCTGTGTCCCCTACAAATGCTAGGCAGAGTCTCTTGCCCCCGCGCCTGGCTGTCTTCACTAGGGCCCCTCGGAGGGTGGGGGGTTGAGTTTCTCTCCCCGCCCTGAGCAGAGCCCCCACAGCAAAGTCCTCTGGAACTCAGCCATAGCTATACTCAAGGCTGCTCTCCACACGTTCAGATGAGCCTCATGCATGAAGGAACCGGCAGAGGAACACAGGTGTGCAGGACCCGGGGCTGAGATCTCCAAGCCTGCTCGGACGGGACTGGACCTGTTCTGCCCAGATCCCCCATTTTCCAGTAGTTAGGCAGTCACACCCAGAAGCTGCCCCCGGCGCTGTGTAATCCCATCAATATCAACATCCGGAGACTATAAAACCAAGCTCCCGGAAGTGCGCAAGACATCTTATAGCCTAATTCTCCCTCTTGGAGGACCTGGCAAGCTACCAAGAGTTTCCTGCTTGCATGGGAGAACCTGGCAAACTCCCCATGGCGTATTCATATGCCAAAACCAGTAACAATGATGGGTCTCATTCCCCTGACCCTGAAAGAGCCTCTAATGAGGCACCATTGGGAAGGATGAGTAAAGAGAGGCTTCTAAAATCTCAGGGCTAGGATAAATGGAGACCTTACTGAGACTGCTCGAGAAAATCGACGATCAACATGATGATGATGATGATGACGAGGAGGAGGAGGAGGAGGAATGCTAGACGGGCCTCACTCTTTGGAGGCCTCCGCAGTGTCTGTGTGACCTGTGGACTTTCTTTCAGTAAACTGACTTTACTCTCTCTGAACTGTCTCCTGGTAAATTCTTCTACCACTCCATGGCTTGGCCCAGAGGGATCTGGGTTGGAGTCCCTCTTCTGAACCCCTTAAAACCTGTTTCTCAAAGTGTTATAAAGTCACAATTAGAGAAATAACCTATAATCAAACTGGTGGAGTTTTGTCCTGGCTTTGGTTCCTCTTTAACTCAGCTGTTGTACCAGTTCTGATTGGGAGATGTGACAGTACTTAGCAGCTACTCCAACATGCTCGCCCCCTTCCCTCTGTGGACATGGTTGTGGCTGCAAGGGATGCTGTTCCAACGCTGGCATCCTGGCTGTTGTTCCTGCTAGGGACTGCCTCTCCAGCTGGAGGGCTCATGCACACCTTAGGGGTCGAAGCCTTTGGTGGTGGTATTCACATGACTCATGGAGGGTTCCACAAGCATGGCTCTGGAGCTCACAGATTTGTCAGCTATCGTACCCTCTGCTGCAGTGTGGGTGCTATTTCGACTCAGTGCCAGGGTCTTCCTGATGCCAGTGCTGCAGGTACCCTGCTTCACACAAGGCAGGGTTTGGCACCACGGAGTCATTTCCCAGCCCTGTTAAATACTTGTTTGATGATCAGAGGAATCCTATGTAAGACTCACAGACACACAGTGAGATGGGTGCTCCTTGCAGAGTGGATACAGGGACTTTGTGCTTTTTCCACCTCATTGGTGCTAATCACCAGGTGTGGAGGACTGAGCTTTTGTTTGTTCCTGAATTTTGCTTGTGTCTTCCAGACTCTGTATCCTAGTTGTGGCAAATGACTCTCCAGGGCACTTCTCGGATCACCAGCCCTGCCTGAGCAGAGGAAGCCTGGATGAAAGGTAAGCCCCGGAGAAGTGAATCTAGTTTCCCTCCTGTCTCCCAAGAGGCCACCAGGCTGTCTGGACTCTGCCTGTATGGTGTGTGCGAGTTCAGCCTCTGGGGTCACAGAGCCCCAGTGCATCAGAACATAAAACCAAAGGGCAGATCTGGTGATAGCTCACTGCCAGGTCACCCCCCAGTCTCAGTTTCAGGCTGCATTTCCCGGGGGCAATGAGACCTACTCAGGGAAAGCACTTAGGGGAAAGAGAATACCCTCCACCTGGTTGGTGAAAGACAGGGGTAGCGGCTAGAACTCTTTGACCTTGGAACTGGAGAAAACCAGCCCAGGCCCACTGCCACCCTCTCCACTAACTGTGATGAACAGTTAGAAGGTCTCCAACATACAAGAACCTCCTTGTTGTTTACTCAAGACCAAATATGACTGGAACACTAGATGCACCATCAGCCAATTCATTCACCTTTCTGATTCACTGTGGCCTCTGAAGCACCAAAACACCATTAACCCACACCACAGAAGAAAAACACTTTAAGGGAAAGTAGTCTGTTACTTTACATGACATTTAAGTTCTCTCCTTAAATTATTATTGTAAAGATATGTGGATCAAGGACAGATTGTCTTCAATTAGGGGGAAAAATTATATGAGGCCCACTTTGGGAATCACTGTATTACTGTCATCTCATCGATTTGCTCAAGCAGGCACCAGTAATGTTTCCATTGTGAGACTTGTTGTTACTGTTTTTGGCATATCAAATATGCCACGGGTAGCTTGCCAGGCTTTGCCGTGCGGGAGGGATACTATCAATAGATTGCTGAGCTCTCCAAGAGGAATGGAGGAATCGAACCCAGGTTGGCCTTGTGCAAGGCAAACGCCCTACCCACTGTGCTATTGCTCCAGCCCACTTTGGGAATAAAGAGAAGGAAAACTCACCAGAACAATAAGACAAAAGATTATTCCTCTTACTTCCAATTTTTAAAGGCAATACAAAATAACAAGATTTTATTATCTTAAAATTGTAAGATTTTATCATAACGATAGAGTAGCCTATACCTGGTGTCAGAATAATCTCAGGATAAAGGCTGCTAGGAAGATGATTTTGGTGGAGGTATTTTGAACAACTGAACAACTGAAATATTCACATGTGCATGGTGTCTCTAAGGCACACGTACAACACACCAAGAGAAATGCTTCATCAAGAAAAGACAGCAAAAGAGAAAAAGACAAACAAAAATCAAGACAAACATTTCTGTTCATTACCTGAAGCAACACATCTTACCATTCTTCAGCCTACCTTTCTGGATATCTAATTCTTCCATCTCTTTCTTTCTCACTGTCGTGATCTAAGTCAGGGGAATGGGCTTATTTCTGCCTAAATTATGGCAGGCTAATTCTGCCAAGCCAGATTTGTCAATGCAAAAGTGGGAAGGCACGTGGAGAGAATTCTAGCGGAAATTTACTGAACAGTGGAACAGTCTGGGAGTTGGATGCCATGAAGTAAATGTTATTTTGTTGTATGGCTTGAGGGCACAGAGGGACACTGTGGATACCGAGCTACCTCTCAATGCGTGATTTGGCACTAAAGCATGTTTTCAATATTAAGGCATTACGACTTTTTGTTCCATTCCTTATGAGTACATTTCTCTTTTTTTTGGGGGGGGTCACACCCGGCAATGCACAGGGGTTACAGGGCTCAGCACTTAGGACTTACTCCTGGTGGTGCTGGGGGACCATATGGGATGCTGGGAATCAAACCCGAGTCGGCCAGGTGCAAGGCAAACGCCCTACCCGCTGTGCTATCACTCCAGCCCCAATGAGTACATTCCTAAGGGTACGTGCTAGAGTCTTTGCCATTGACTTAGACCTGGGCCTTATGACTTGGCAGATGTCCTTTAACAGGCCCAAAGAAGGTTTTCAAAAAGGAGCTGCAAAGGTTTCCTGGTTAGACGCACTGAGGAGATCTGCAGGGTGGACGCTTTGCCCCCACTGAAGGCACACTGGGCCATGGGCCATGGTGGGTTGGGGGGACAACCTGCCTCTACTGTTCATCTTTGCGTGGGGTGCGTGATGCTGAAGCGCCCAAGTTGCTCCCTCTTTGAATCTACCTGTGCTATTTTTAAGTCTTGAGATAAGTGAGCTGCTGAGTGGAGGCCCAACGAGCGCCTGTGTTATCTCTGCGGGCTGCTGAGGCCTCGGCAGGCGCTGGGATACCAGGCTCCGGGACCAGCACTGGCTGAATGTTCCTCACTGCCACTCTGCTGACATATGCTGATATCTGTGCAGTTGGTCCTCAGTAAGCACCTCTGAGTGCCAGACCCCTAGCTACACAGATACCAAAGTGAAAAGCACCAGACAGGGGATGGGGAATAAGGAGCCGGAAAGTGTGAGGAAACACGGAAGCACTCAGGGTCTCACACCAAAGAAGACTGTAGACCCTTGAGTGGGAAACGGGGGATTGAATCACAGCCCCCCATGCACCCCAGCACCAGAATTCCAGAGAGTTTAGGCAGGTGTAAAAGACACAAATAAAGGTGATCAAGGAACAGTTGTGAGGCCGCTCTCCAAAGGCCAGGCTGGACAAAATGCGTCTCTGGCAGAGAGCAGGGCACCTCCATTATCTATTTTGCAGATGGACCACCCAGAAAATCTGGGAGTAATTAGGAGAGAGAAAAACAAATGCCGCCCACCCCCAGCCAAAACGGTAGAAGGTGTGGCGTCCCCAAATTATCTTCTGCGGGGAACTCAGTAAAAAATGGGCAGGACACAGGGGCTAGAAAGAGGGAGGGGTGCCAGCAGAACCAGAGTGAGCGTACATACACTCTTTCACACAATCCATCAGGTAGACCACGTTGTGATAGACACAAAGTGATGAGAAAAGCTATTTTAAAATGTAACAGGCAGAAACACACACACACACACACACACACAGACAACCTCTGTCATGTGTTATTCATTTGAACATTTAAAAGGGAATTTGTAGTGTTATTTTTTGTTTTTTTGGTTACACCTGGTGATGCTCAGGGATCACTCCTGGCAGTACTTGGGGGACCATATACAGTGCCAGAGATTGAACCAGAGCTATGCTTTGTGCAAGACAAACATCGAAACCTCTGTACTATCTCTGTGGTCTGTCAACTTTGAGTAGGATAAGTGAGCTTTTTTGGGTTGTTGTTGTTCATTTTGTTTTATTTTTTTTTTTGCCGAATCTGGTGATGCTCTGGGGCTATTCCTGGCTCTGTACCCAGGAATCACTTCTGGTAGTTCTCAGGGGACCATATGAAATGCTGGGGATCAAACCCTGGTTGACCGTGTGAAAGGCAAGCAAGCATCCTACCATCTGTACCATTTCCCTAGGATAAGTAAAATTTACAGTGACATTCTTTTCTGTTTGTTTGTTTTGTTTTGTTGTTACAACGGTGATGCCCAGGGCGCTTACTCCTGGCTTCGTGCTTAGTGATCACTCCTGTTGTTGCTTGTGTCACCATATGGGATGCCGGGGATTGAATCTGGGTTGGCAGGGTGCAAGACAAGCACCTTACCCACAGTACTATCTCTTTTGCTTCTGACATTCTTCTTTTTTTTTTTTTAGTTGATTCTCCATGACATACAGAGTTAGTTACAAAGCTGTTCATGATTGGGTTTCTGTCATACAACATTCCAACATCCATTGCTCCACCAGTGTACATTTCCAACTACCAGTGTCCTCAGTTTCACTTCTGCTATCCCCCACCCCAAGCAAAGTGGGGTTCACAGTTGCTTCTAAGATAGCCCATAGCTCCAAGTGGCACACGCCATGCTGAAAACTGGCAGTGACGGCATTGCTGCCAAGGGTCAGGTCAAAGGCTGTGGGGTCCCATATTGTTTCAGAAACTCCAAATTATTCCTGCCCCACATGTTCATCATTCTGTCTTCTTTCTTTCTTTTTTTGGGGGGGGTCATACACGGTGAAGCACAGGGGTTACTTCTGGCTCTGCACTCAGGAACTACTCTTGGCAGTGCTCGGGGGAACATATGGGATGCTGGGAATCGAACCAGGGTCAGCTGCGTGCAAGGCAAATGCCCTGCCCACCTTGCTATCATTCCAGCCCCCATTCTTTCTTCTATTACTGAAACACGGCGTCTCTTTCTACTCCCAAGGCCAGGCAGCAAGTCAAAAGCTAAAACAGAATGCAAATGTGGCCTCCAGATCTGACGGAAAGAGTGGGGTTTCTCCCCTGAACCCCATTCGGAGCCTTCACACAGTCGTTCCTCTGTAGGAAATGTCTCCTCACCACTACCGTCTTCCAAATCCTGCACATCCTCCAAGTCCTGTTTCCCACCCGTTTTCTCAATGTGTGGTCAGTCTTGATTTCTCAAGCCAGATGGAGGGGCTCTTGTCAACGTGCCATTGGGCCAGGCCTGTTTTCAGGCCCCCTCAATGCCAGGGGACCCCAACCCCATTAGAGCAAGCCTGGTAGGGTGTGTGGTTAAGGCACAGTCTGTCAACATTTTACTCTTTAAGCTTTGAAAGGAGTTTTAGGACTTTTGCTTTGAAATGTTCACTTAGAAATGAGGGATGCTTTTTCAGCAATACTGTTTATTTGCTCCTTCTTGAAGTATAATAAAAGCCTGCAAGTTGTTTTCAACTCTGATGAAACTTCCTGTGTTTATTAAACTTAACAGTTATTAAGATTAGTGTGCAGTCTGTACTCTGAAACTTTCAGAGACTTCCCTTTTGAGTGGCTTCCCTCTATTTTTAGGATCCATGTATATGATTTATTTATTTATTATTTTTGAGGTTTAAAACATTTTGAGAATCTTATAGGTGCCAAATATCTAATGAATCAAATAACCCCATCTCAGGCTTTGACCATGTGCTCCCCTGTGTAATGATCATACACAGATCTGTCATAGACCTTGATCTGGCCTCAAATCATCATTTTAAGGCTTGTTTTTTTCTTGTCAGCTGATAATGTTTTATGATGACCAACACTTTGACTGTTCAATGAATTCTAACAGATTCACTTATTGAAAAATAAGAAATAGAAACACATAAAACCAAAGCTTCAGCAATATACTCTGCAACACTTTTCCTATAATAGCTACAAGTTATTTCAAATAATATTTCTAGTACTGTAGGAATGAGTTTTCCTTAAAAATAAAGCAGTATGGGGCCGGAGCGATAGCACAGCGGGTAGGGCGTTTGCCTTGCATGCGGCCGACCCGGGTTCGATCCCCGGCATCCCATATGGTTCCCCAAGCACCGCCAGGAGTAATTCCTGAGTGCAGAGCCAGGAGTAACCCCTGAGCATCCCTGGGTGAGACCCAAAAAGAAAAAAAAATAAAGCAATATCTCCATTGCTTTGAGAGATGGCACAAACAAACAATATAAAAAACACATAGTATCTAATTTCTGGAAGTGTTGAACCTTCTAACTTTCATTTGAAATGATTTCCATTTTATTATCAGTTAGCTAGTGATTTTCTTCTAAGCACTTCTAGTGGAGGTGAGCACCTACTTTTCAGACTTTCCATAGAATTGTTGCCATCCGATTACCCTGCAGCATTCTTTATCCCGTTTATCTTCTACTAAATTTTGACCAAATGAGGTCTGATAACATTCTAACACGTGATTAACTTCCACACACACCCAGCTGGAGAGGAGGTGTATGCTCCATGGGAAGTAAGTGCATGCCACACAATTATTTTCATGGACTAGAGGGTTAGCTTCTGTGGAACTTTCTCAGTGCCAGAAGAAAGTAGTAATTTATTAAACAAACTAACTAACCCCTGTGCGCCACCCCCACCCCCGCTCCCCGCCTCCAGAAGTGAGTGAAGAGGACTTGGACAAGATTTCTGTGAAGAGTTTAGGACATTAATTGTTCAACATGTCAACTTTGTACTTATTCATTCATAGAGCGATTGGGGTTCCTATGAACTAGCTTTTAAACAATCTGGCAACACTGCTAAACTGGAACATATTTTTCATTGTGTGAGAATAATGTTACCACTTCTATTTGCTATATGTATATTGATTTGTCCTGGTCCATACCTGCCCCCTCTCCACCCCAAACAGCCCAACTTTAACTCCAGGTAGACTTAAGGACCCAGAAAATGGGATTTTATGTTGCCACAGAGTGCAGTTAAGATCTCGCTGTGAGTTCACTCAGAAGAAATGAGCAGACCATATTCTTGCTGGAAAACTGAGAACAAAAGGAAGAAAATGAAAACAGAGGAAGGTCTGAGAGCAGGAGCAGGGAACGCCCCCTGCAGACACTCACCTCTTCCCATTGCTGCCGCGGAGCATGGCCTTCCCCAGCACTCTCGACTTGGTTTCCAGCTCCTGCACCTCTTCCAGCAGCGTTTTCCTGCAGGTGTGCTTGGCTCTGTGTTACAAAGAGAAGGGAATGAGAGGAGGGCATAGGGTTAGCCCTGTCAGAGAGATTCGTTATGTCCCTTTAGAACTCTATTCACCAAGATTGAGGTAGGGGTCTGGCCCTCAGGGGAAAGTCACAGGACAGTTGTGTGTGTGGCAGGGGTACCAATGTCAGACTCTGGGAGGAAGAACATGCACAGACCATCAGAATCTACCACACCTGCTGTGTGTTGGACTGATATATGCATGAAACAATCATAGTACTGTATTCACAACAGTATTAGAAATCACAGTACCTCCACAAAGATTTTTCAAAAGGGAGAAGAGGAGGGGAAGGGGAAGAAGGAGGAGAAAGAGGAGGGGAGGAGAAGGAGGAGAAAGATGAGGGGGGAGGAGGAGGAAGAGGAAAAGAGGAAGAAGGAAAAGGAGAAGAGGAAGAGGAAGAAGAAGAGGAAGAGGAAGAAGGAAGAAGACAATGAAGAAGAAGAAGGAGGAGGAGGAGGAAGAAGAGGTAGAAGAGGAAGAAGAGGATGAGGAAGAAGAAGAAGGAGGAGGGGGAGGAAAAGGAAGAGGAGGAAGAGGAGAAAGAGGAGGAGGAGGAGGAGGAGGAGGAGGAGAGGGAGAAGGAGAAGGAGAAGGAGGAAGAGAAGGAGAAGGAGAAGGGGAAGGAGAAGGAGAAGAAGAAGAAGGAAATGATGACAAATGACAAGGGAGGGGGAGGAGGAGGAAGTGGAGGACGTGGAGAAGAAAACAACAGTAACAGCCCTTGTTACTGACACTCAGTGGATTTGGCCCAGAAGGATCCAGTCACTCAGATCAAAGATGGGACCTGTGGATATTTATGGGCCTGTCTCTAAGCTTTTCAATGTGGAACCTGAAGAGGCTTTAAATCATCACCAGAGAGGACACCAGCTGGTTCTTTGCCCCTCCTGTGATCAGGAGCCCAGTGTCAGCTGACTACCTCCCCCCCTTTTTCTTTCTTAAAGTAGAAAAACAGCCCTGGCTATAGCAGAAGTGGGATTTGGGGAAAGAGGAGGGTTCCTAGGCAATGCTCAGGGGATCCCATTGCTGCTGCTAGAAATAGTTCAGTGCTCAGGCCTGAGGATGTGGAAGTGTGGACCCTGTGGTGATGGAAAACATGAAGCCCACACCTGGTGGCACTTGGTAGAAGGGCATGCGGTGCTGAGGTTTGAACTCAGGTCATACAGAGCTTGCACCTCTGGCCACTGGGCTGTCTCCCTGATCCCAGGAATAGGTTGGTTTTATTTCTTTGGTTGGGGACCACATCTGGCTCTGAGCTCAGGTATCTCTTGGGTGGAGGCTCGGGGAACCGTATGTAGTGCTGGGGACTGAACCTGACTGAACAGGTTGGCCTTACCCTATACTATTTCTCCAGCCCAGAAGTGAGATTTTTTTTGCTCACTTTCATGTTCTTCATGCCAAATCCTTGACCTAAAATTTGGTGTCAACACACATCCCCAGGTACCCCCATCCTTCCTTCACAGAGACAAGTTAGGGTCCTCCAGAGCTGTATCTCATGATGTGAAACGACTGCTGAGAAAACTGGAAGCAAGTTGGTCTTCAAGAGATCAGCCCGGAAGTTTCTCACCAGATGTAGTTACATGTGCCTTTGTGCAATGAAACCAAGAGCAATGCCTTACAACATTCACATCATTAGCTGATATCAAGTTCCTCCTAATCTTCAGACTAAAGGCAGAGTTGCTGGTTGAAAAACAACCTAAGTCCATGAAGTAAAGGGAATTCACCAATTAAAGGTACAGATTGAGGGGATAAAAAAGGATTCATTACTTGGCAAATCAAGCAAGTCTCCATCTTAGGACAAGCTCTGCATTCACTTGATCCCTAGAGAAAAACATGGGAGGATCCTGCTGTTCTCTCAAAGAGAGAAGAACAAAAATCAAGCATCTGAGTAAGGAAGTCGAAATCAATAATGGGAACATTCTGAAGACTAGGTAATTTCAGTGGAATCACAGATTCCTGCCCCACTTTCACCTTCCAGAAAGAAAGTCTGTTAAAATAATATTACCCCGTCATCCCTGAACACTCGGAGGTAATCAGTAATGGACTATTAGGACTGAGATACTGTGTGTGAGCCCACCAGTCCCTCCCCTCAAAGTAAACAAGGGAAGTGAACCCCAAAGCTCTAACACATAATACCTTCAACACATCAAAAGTGTCCTGCCATTCTGTGGCGATAACGTACGTAGTTCAAAGCAGAGACGATGGAATTTTAATTGAAACAGCAAATAAGGAAATGTTGAACATTTTGCTGAAGAGAGTTAAGAGGACGCTGAAATTTACACTGTTCAATGATGTTGACTTACTGTGCCTCAAACTTTATGTTTCAGTTCATGGGCTTATGGGGCTATATTGATAAGGTAATAACTGTGTGCCAAGTTCAATCTCTATCTGATTCACCTGAGGGGACAGAGACCCCCATCCTCTCGATGTCTGGCTAGTTTTTAAGAATAAACATGTGCTCACATGTTTACAAATTGTTTCCATCCCACCACATCACCCACCCTGCCTTCAGACTCCCCACCTCCCCATCTGCCCTCCAGAGCAGAAGAGTTCAGTAACCTCTGGACAACCTTGGGGGGGGGGTACTTCTGGGATGGGCGAATATAGTGACAGTGAAAAGAAGCTGAGATAAGGAGACTCTTCATCATTTGAAATCTAGAACTTATTCCCTGCCCGAATCACCCTTCCCTTTATAAAAAAATCTGACCCACCACATTGTAGCTATTGGTCCTTACTCAGTCACAATATTGCCTCTGTGGGAAATTATCAGAGCATATTCATGCTACCTGGCCCTGTGTCTGTGTTGCAAGCAGATAAAGTTATGAAAGAATCCAAGAGTTACTTAGCAATTTTATAGTATTCCCTTAGGTGTGTTCTAATGGACTTGCTTGAGAACCTGAGCACTGAGCACTGGAGAACATAGAATGATTACACGGGCTACAGTTACTTTCCCTGCAAACAACCCTGGAGTAGAAAGGATGCTGTCAATTTACAAGTGTTTCCTCACCACCTTTACCTAACAGGGCCTCCATCAGACAAACAATTCTTAAATCTCCCCTGCCAAAGTCCTCTTGTGAACTGATTAAAACCCAAGACTTAAAGGTCTCAAAGGCCCATCTTCAAACACTAGTTACTGGCTAGCAATGTAATGTAAATCTAATGTAATTTAGGCTCTCGGACCCCTCTCGTCCATGGTGTGGATTTGGCTTGATGATTATTCTTGTTTGTTGGGCTTTGGGGGTCATACCTGGCAGACACACACTCAGGGAACCATATGTGGTGCTATGGATTTGAACCAGAGTTGCAGAGACATAGTCACAGGCCAAGCAGATGCCTTGCCTCCTATCCCATCCCTCCAGACCCTAGTTTGATTTATTCTGAATCATGACTTGAATATATCGACTCCTCCTGTTAAGAGCTCTGCCTAGGAGCTGGCTTCATCTAATGCCACATAAAGACCAGGCTCTTATGAAGAACCAGGCAGAGGTGCCGAACCACCAATAAGCAATTGTTGGTGATGTTGGGACTGGCCTAATGTTCACTCTGGGTTACTGCAGACTTTGAAAGGAAAGAGACTGACTCAGAATCTTAAACTTTTCTTTTTTCTTGTTATTTGGGCCATACCTAGCTGTGCTCAGGGTTTACTTCTAGCTCTTTCTTTGCTTAGGGATTATTCCTGGCATGTTGGGAGGACTGTATGGGTTTCTGGGGCTCAAACCTGGGTCTGCCACATCCAAAGCAAGCTCCTTTCCCATTATGGTATCACCCCTGGCTCCTGAATCTTGAACTTTTTATATTTTGCTGATTTCTGAACCTCTTTTCCTGAACTCTCTCTTTTACTGGGAGAGGTAGCAAATTAAAAGGAAATTCACATCTAACAGTGGAGAAAAATGTAGGTATAATGGGTTTCAAAAGCAATTAGTGTGGTTAGAAAGTCTTTTACTTTCAACTGAGGCCCATTTGTATACAGAAATTTCTTATTACCTTTTCTTTCCATTTTACTGCCTCGCTGGGATTATAATCAGGAAATGAAGTCATTCTGGAATTGCTGAATGTATTGTGTGATGACTGAGAGTACGGGAGATACAGGCAGATAAAAGGAGACGGGTTCGTGCATTCAGTGGCCTTGGGCTTTACATTCTTTTTATAAAGCAACACTAACAAATTTCTCCTTGCTGAGTTAAAGTACATGGCAGCTTACCTAAGCGTTCTGTCATACGTAAACATTTTGGAAGAGAACAAGCGAGAGAATATTAAAATAGTTCTGGGCAATTTAAACCTTGTGCTTCTAATAAAAATACTCATTAGCCAGGTATCGCATATAATCAATCAATTATTTTAATAAAAGATGTGTTAGTTTGGCCCCTCATGCCAGTTCTGGTCAATGGGATGACAGTAGGTATTTTATGGGATCCAAATCGGATTCAAGATAGTCCAACACTGGATCTTCAACCAGAAAGTTGATAGACTCCAGGGGAAAAGAGGACCAAATTCAGATTCTTTTCAGGTCCAGGTCCTGAAAGGGGAGAGAGACTTGGCAAAGGAAGGCAGAAAGATGGAGCGAGTTGCTTTCTTAAATTTTCATAGAAACACATGTTAGTAGGCAGGTCTGTCTAGTGCTGGAATTAAAAAACCACTAAAATTCAGATCAAAAAGTCCTTCAGATGGGTCTGAGGCAAGCTCCCAATAAAGTAACACTATCACAGAACGTGCTCTGTGGTGTCTTAATTCTCACTTCATTGAAAATTGTTCTTGGAGGCTGGGTGGATGTAGCTCAGCACTAGAGTGCTTGCATGTATGTGTGAGACTCTGGGTTCCATACGTAGAACCATATACACACAAAAATTAAATAAAAACCAAACCAACAGGGGCTGGAGACATACTATAGAAGATTAGTCACTTGCCTTGCGTATGGCCTACCTGGATTCTATTCTCTGCAACCCATAGTCCCCTTAGCACACCAGGATTGATCTCTGAGTGCAGAGTCAAATCAAGAGTAAGCTCAACACCTGCCCCAAAGAGACCCCGAGTCGCCGCCCACGAACGGCTCCTAGGGCTACTGATCAAACTGCTTAACGGCCATGATCCCAGAGACTCAGAAACAAATCTTGGAACCCAGTGGCTTTTGGCAGAAATGCATCCAGACTTCGAATTAGGTTACCAGTGTCGGGCCACCCCAGGTGGGAAAAGGTGCCATTCCTCTGCCTATTCCCCCTCGAAGTTTGGTGGCCACCATCTTCCAGAGGCCAATGGACAGTCAGGTATGGGCCAGCAGTGACGAGACACATGGGGCCTCACAGAATGGGGATGGAGCTTTTGGCAGAAATCCCTCCAGTTTTAATTATTAAAATTTCATAATCCCAAAGATCACATGGCATCATATGCTATTTATAATCAGCAATAGAAAAAAAATTGTCTAATGTTGCCTTTTTGGCAGATCTGAGTGTTGGGGTAAAATCCCAAATAATAATGGTGGGTCTGGTGTCGAAATATTGAATGTAATCAAAGTAGAGAGAGAGACTAATGTGGAAATCACCTGCCACACAGGTAGGGGGAGGGTGTGAGATGGGGGTATACTGGGGTTATTGGTGGTGGAAAATGTGCACTGGTGAAGGGATGGGGTTCCATCATTGTATGACTGAGACTTAAACCTGAAAGCTTTGTAACTGCTCTCACAGTGATTCAATAAATAAATTTATATATATATACATATATATATATATACATAATAGAGTAAGCCCAATCATCACTGGGTGTGACCCCACAACCAAGATGATAAATAAAATATTATAAATAAACCATCAGTCTTATTTGCAGTTCAAGGAGCACATCATGCTTCAATAAATATTTGGCAATTTGAACCAAATGGTGGGTGGCTGTGGATAACTGAAATTCGTATTTTTGTTCAGGCTGCAGGAAGAAAAAAAATACTGAATACTAAAGTTAAATTTGAAAAAACAAAATTTACCGTTAAAATTTGGGACCTCATCAGAGGAAAGCAGCTTATACATGGTTTCCCTTCTTGGGAGAAGCTTCTGAGCTTGTTTCACTCAACAATAACTATTTCTGGCTGTGAGGAACAATAGGATAAAAATTGAACCAGCCAGCCTCTGCGTGGCCCCAACAGCACATTTCAAGCCCCTGTCTCTGTTCCTATTCTGCTGGCAAGTTTCTTGAGAAGGAAGCAACTTTCACTATTTCCATATGCTGGAGGTGGATGCAGTGTCATTTGATTTATCCTTGTTAAAATGTAAATGGCATTAATTCAGTGTCAAGGGAAGCCCAATACAAGCCCCTGTTTGAGTGAAAAGCTAATTTGCCTCTGTGTGTCTGGAAACTTTTGCTTGGAAGGTGCTGGAAAAAAACAAGAAAATAGACAAGAGAACAATTTCTTTGATAATCAACATTTTTTTTCATATTAACCTAAATAACTGAATTAAAAAAGATGGATTATTTTTTTTCTTTTTGGGTCACACCCAGCGTTGCTCAGGGGTTACTCCTGGCTCTGCACTCAGGTATTACTCCTTGTGGTGCTTGGGGGACCATATGGGACGCTGGATTGAACCCAGGTTGGCCGCATGCAAGGCAAATGCCCTTCCAGCTGTGCTATCATTCCAACCCCCAAGATGGATGATTTTATCATCAAATAACTCTTTGATTTACTTTGATTTACTATACTCAATCATTGTAAATTGAGAAGCAACCTGAATTAGCCAATACATTATTATATTTACCTAACTTGATAAATTAACTTGATAATCCTGTGAAGTTGAAGAAAGATTGTACCTTAGCTGGGATATGTAGTACAAGAACAAGTTACAAATTCACATTTTATTTTGGGGGGAGGTATTTATTAAACACAGTTTTAACAGATAAAATGGAAGTCTTGCCCAATCAAGACATTTTAGAAACTGGAATTATTTAATTTTGACTAACAGTTGCAAAAGTTAGTGAACAAAAAGAAAAATCACCAATGTGCTAGAAAATTGTCTTACTCTCTCTGCATTAGGTACTGTCTACTGTCAAGATATTGCCAAAATAAAGATTTCCTCTCCCCACCCCCCCAAAGCCTTAACTGTCAGGCAAGAACAAATCTCACTGAGTGTAGGAAGAAGGGAAAGATAAAAATAAAATCTGATATATTTTCCTGGAAGGTTTGGATAAAAATCTTAGTTTTTTTCCTCAGGACCCCCAGATAATTATGCTTTCCTCAAAGTAATGCCAATCCAGAAATCTCAATTTTCAGAGAAGTTGGCAACCACTGACAAGAGACATCTCCTTTATCCACAAAATAAATACATTTATTTTTTTTAAATAAAAGGACACCACCTTTCTCCACAAAATAAATAAATAAATAAATACATTATCTCACTTGTAGTGGTTTTTTTGTGGATGAAATTGATATTTACATTATCTTAGAATTCAGTTGCTTATTTTACAATGCTTACTTCAAATGTTTTTCAGATACTTATATCTGAATAAGAAGATATTTTGAAAACAGAAATTTGACACATATCAACAAAAATAAACTATGAATCACTTCCCATTCAACTCGTGTAGATGATTCCACATTTGTGACTGATATTCCCATAGCACTAAAAACTAAAGATCTAGAATCATCATATATGAGTGATTACTGCAGTGAGGTACTTGGAAAAATGAAGAACACTTCATTCTTATAATGTGAAATTATACACAGCCATACAGTTATTTCTTTTAAGTGTGGGATTTAATGCCAGGCTATCTTCGTGATTATTAGCATGAATGCTTATGTGGAAGGAGAAATGGATTTTGAGTAACCTGGTGAAATGGGTCTGCACTTAGAACTTCTTTCTCAAGAATAGGTAACATCCTTATAGACCTTCACTTTGTTTTTCTTTGAGGCACTTCTTTTCTAATTCCAAGAGAAGCACAGATGAATAGCAAACCCACTGTCCTTTACAACCTTTGCTGGTAGGTGGCAGGAGTATTTCTTTTTTAATTTTTGGCCAAACCTCCCATTCGTATGACTGTGTGCATGAGGGAGAATGTGCAGGACAAGTGAAGGCATAGCTGGGTAAGACTTTTAGGGCTACTTTATTTTCCACTTACGCTCTCCAGGCCACATCTTCGATCAGACACGCGGTAGGAACCAGAAATAACCCCAACCAAAAGTATGGGGAGCTCAGGACCATGGTTGCCTGCAAGACATATAAATGACACATGTATTGGAGATTTTTCTTTTGAAACCAGTGAGATATAGTATAATCATTATGAAGCATTCCATAACACAAAAGCAACAGAAAGTATTGCATTCAGGGGTGGTTCAGGAAGAATATCCGTAGAGGGATGGCAAGGGAATGTTGAAGGGGTGACATCCTCTCCACAATCATCAGCTTTTAAACCCCCTTTCAGCCTTGCATATCAGGATACTGCCCTTTCTAGGGAAGTGCTGGCATCACCAAACTATAAAGTTTGGGATCACTTGATTTCACTGGACTTCTCTCATTCACTATATTTAGCCTAAGCTCATGATCCTTTGATGCTCATTCATAAAACCACAAGAGTCTCTCTTAATCTCAGAAGAGATTCGAGAGAAAAACATTATGGTACATGTCTTCAAGGGAGTCAAAATCAGGTGGTATCATGTTGCTACATGATATGTATGTAGAAGTGCATATGGCCACTTCTGGGTATGCAGTTCCTCAGAAAGGGGATTTTTTCAGTGTACACATATTGTTTGGTTGTTTGTGGGCTACACCTAGGGGTACTCAGGGCTTACTCCTAGCTCTGCTCTCAGGAATCACTCTTTTTTTTTTTTTTAAATTTTATTGAATCACCATGTGGAGGGTTACATAGTTCTCAGGATTATGTCGGTTATACAGTTCTCAAACACCCTTCACTTCACCAGTGCCCATCTTCCATCACCAACCCCCCCAGTATACCTGCCGCCCCCTCCCACCTCCCCAGTCCCAACCCTTGCACATGATATGTTTCACTTCGTTTACGCCTTATTTCGATTACATTCCATGTTTCAACACACAACTCACTACTGTTGTTGGGGTTTCCCCCAAAAAAGAAAAGCAGTCCTATTGCCAAGGAGGCATTTGATAGTTCTCCATTGCTAAGAATATAGAGATATTAAGTCCCGCTGTTTGTTACATAGTTTTTCTTTTTCCCCCTTGCCCCGCGCCACCGAGTTCACGCCTGTTTTAGTAATCGCCACGCTGCCTGACAAGGGAAAAAAAAACCGAAAAGGATGGTTATTTCCCGTCATCAGCAGGCGTGGGGCTCTGGCTTAGTTGATAGACTTGTAGAGTATCTGCAAGCAGTCTCTGGAACCGAAGGTCTTGCGCTGGTATCGGCTCCGGCTCGAGATTCCACCAGCGTCCCGCTGTTCCTTGTACATAATTTTTCCCCTTATATCCCATTCCCACGCCACCAGGTCTGTTTGCTTAATGGACATCACACTGTAGTTGATGACACACCGCGTTTCTTCCCGAGAAAGAAGAAAATTTCTTCTCAGCCAGCGTGGGGATATAGCTTAGTTCAGTCTAGTGAGATGGCTACCACTTTGATTGCCTTCAATATTTCAGCAACAGACTTACTATTAGGATCTCCCACAAAAGTCCGCCCCATTAGAAAGGAACCATTACATATTGCTGATGCTAAGATGACATTAGGTCGCGCGGCCGTGGCCGTGCGGTTTTGGGTTTCTGTATAAAGTCCAGGGAAAGTACAACCAGAAATAACATCACTACAAACTTTTACCCTTTTATGGTGCTCATAAGATGGAGAAACCTAGAGAGAGGCTCGGCGTCTCCGTTTTGCGCTCAGGAAAACCGCGGCCCCTGCGCTGTGCTCAGGAGGGAGGAGTTGAGAGAGAGACAGGTTAAAAGAATTGGGGGATGCCCGGGTCCCACAGCTTCAGCACGCCGTGGGGTCTCTGGTCCCATGCCGGAATTAGTTCAGTGGGCTGCTTGGAGTCCGAGGGCGCTCCCTCGGGCCCCTCCATCATGCTCCTTCCACAGCCGGGTCCAAAAGCATGAATCACTCTTGCGATGCTCAGGAACCCATATGTTGTGCCAGAGATCACAGCTGGGTTAGCTGCATGCATGACCATGCCCTATCTGCTGTACTATTGCTCTGGCCCCCAGTGTACAAATATTTGTAGCTTAGATCTACTTAGAAAGGTCTCCTTCCTCCACTGTGTGCAATTACTGTATATTCAAACATTTATTTTTATTGGTAAAGTTAAATGACTTCACCAATAAAAATAAATCATGGAGTACAATCTGTATTATTCAAGGACTCTTACATGTAGCACAATCCTATTTGATGGTACTTCAAAGGATGACTAGGGTAGTGGAGAAACTTCTCAATGAAGTTTGAGTGGGCTAGTGGGCTCAGCCAAGGAAGATGGTCAGAATTTCAACAGAGAGGAAGAGAGAAGACAATTCTAGATATAAGAGGGAAAGCTGGAAAGAGCAGTGAGTAGCTCAGCTTTTGAAGAGACTTCCTTGTTGCAAAAGGTCTAAATTAAAAAATGAAGCTTTGGGGCCAAGTTAGATGTCAGTGAGAAGCTGAGAAGATAACTTAGGGCAAAAACCACAATGTTTGTCTGGAAAGATGGGCCACTTGGAAAAGTTTCACCAAAGTTAATATTTGACTAAACATTTTCCATTCATTGTATTTTCCCTCCTAAAATCTTAGCCATTTGACAGTCCTTAAAGATAAGACGCTTTCCTCTAAGTTATTACAAAGAAGACTAGGAAGAGCAGAGGGACTGGAACACAACCAATGTCACAGCAGGGACCTGGGAGATTTGAATCAATGGGAGGGGACAGGGCAGCCCTCTTGATACTGCACAGTGACCACACCACCTTGTTAGTTCATCAACCCCATCTGAGCAGGGCTTGCCTCTCGGAGCCTGTCCTGCAGTTTCTCTCTCTATACCCCACGTGGCCACAGTTGGTCTTTCCAGCCATATTCATACCCAGCTGCATTTCTCTTGCTTCTGAGTTCCTTTCCATAACCCTATTTGGGTCATCAGAATTTTAGGATGGTAATACTGCGAAGCACTGAGGGTCAGAGTCAAAGAGTGGAATTCCAATTCTGGCACCAGAGAACTTGATTCTTTTTCCCAAAAGGAGCTGCAGATATAACTTCAGAAGCATGATAAACTGAGCATATCTTGTCATCAATTACATCTCTCAGAGTTCAACTACGTAGTAGTAAGGAAATGTGTAATAAAACAACATTCACAAGAATCTCAACTATTAAAGAAATTGATCTAGATAGCCAAGAAGGTGACTTATGAAATGTACTGTAGCCCTTAAACACTATATGGGCTGTGGTGCAGTAATTAAAGCAATAGCATGCATAATAGCTGACATAAAGATATGTTAAATTCTATTGCTAATAGAAAAAATATGGGGTTCTATAGACAACCTCTTGTAGGGGTTGAGGCCCAGGGAGTGTGGAAAGGAAGCACAGCTGGCCAAGATTTTAATCTTAAACTTGACATGTCTCTAGAAGCAGTATACCCACAAATTAATGCATCTTATAGTGCTAATGATTACACATGCGCTACATATCAATATATAATTTTTATAATCATCTTTTGAGATTTCCTCATCTTAAAGACAATTCCAGGAGTGGAGAGATAGCCAAGTGGATAAAGAGGTTGCCTTACATGATGCTGACCTGAGCTGTATCCCTGACATCTCATGTGGTCCCTTAAACTCTGCCAGGCATGATTTCTGAGCAAAGAGCCAGGGATAAGCCCTGGGCACTATAGGCAAAAACCAAAGGACAATTTTATTTATTTATTTTTATTGAATCATTGTGAGATGGACAACCACAAAACTATTCACAATTGTGTTTCGATCATACAATGTTCCAACACCGATCTCTCCACCAGTGTACATTTCACACCACCAATGTCCCCAGTTTCCCTCTCATCATTATTCCAGCACCCCTCCTCCTGCCTACCTCTATTACAAGCACTTCTCCCCTGCCCTATCCCTCTCTCTGTCTCTGTCTCTGTCTCTCTCTCCTTTTGTTCATTATGGTTTGCAGTAAAGTACCAAGAGGTCATTGTGTTTGTTCAGGATGTTGAGCAACAACATTCTTATCGGGAAGGTATATCTTGAGTATCTTTTTTTAAATTGGATGGCAGCTTTGGGGTGTGGACATGAGTGGAGGGGCTTTCGGAGGTACAGTGGGTTGGGGAGAGGTAGCCCATCCCGACTCTGAGAAAGCCTGAAGATTTCGGTCATAAAACCTGCATACCCGAATTTTCAGCAGATTAATATCTTGGTGAGGTCTGTCCCAAGACAATGGAGTCTGGGGCATGGTGGTGCTTTAGTGGGAACAAATAGCTGCTGGGGGCTTTCTTTGGGTGGGCACCAGGCAACCTGTCTCCTTCTGATCTACCCCAGTCTTGCACAAGGTCTAAGATTAACTGCAGCTTTTGATCTCTTTCGAGGTTTATTTATGAATCTCTGGAGAGGCAAGTAGAAGAGCTTACATGGTGGTGCCAGAGTTAGTTTATGGGGGTGACTGTCAGTGCTTTCAGGAGTATAGGGAAGTAAGGGGAAGTCGCCTATTCTGACTTGAGAAAGCCTGGAAATTTCAGTCACAAAATATGCATCCCTGAATTTTCAGCAGATTAATATTCTTGGTAAAGTCCGTCCCACGATGTTGGAGTCTGGTTGGGGGCATGGCGGTGATTTGGATTGTGGGAGCAAGTGGCTGCCAGGGGCTTTGCTCGGGTGGGCACCAGGCAAAACCCTCCCTCCCCCAGTTTACCCGGTCTGTTCAGCCTTGCGTGGGTTCAAGATTAACTGAGAATTTTGATCTCTTTTGAGATTGATTTATGGGTCTATGGAGCAAAGCCAACAAATGGGCTTGTATGGCTGAGCTGGAGATGGTTTGTGCTCATAGCTCCTAAATACCTAACTTTGGGTGGTTTTCAGAAAACATGGTCCTGAGTTGTTAGAGTTTGGCCAGAGGTAAAGCTGCAATTTGGGGGTGTCAGGAAGGCTGACAGCAGCATCAGGTTGCTAATGCCCTCACCCCCCATGTCTAGGTAGACACAGCAGTGGCATTGTGTCTTTGGGCTGCAGTGGCGGCAGCAGCCCAAGTCCGGGCAAGGACCAGGACCAAAGCCAAGGCTGCTACTGTTAGTGGCTCGGGTGCTCTGGGTAGGCCGTAGCCACCAGTTTGGCAGAACCTGCCCAGGAGGCACATGCCCCCATCCTCGGTCTCCAGGTAGTTGGCCCTCAGGGAGGCCCTCATTACAATATGCTGCAGGTGGCACTGGTGCTGCAGGCTAGTCCGAGAAAGAGGTGGTGGTGGGGAGGCCCCACCAGTGCAGAGCTGCCTGAGCAGGCCTCTCGTGATGAGAACTTAGGCACTCCCCAACTCTGGAACCTGCACTCTGTGGTAGTGCCAAGTTGGATGCTACCCCTCACTCTAAAACTTCTGCTGCCAAGGCAGTCGGCTGCCCATAGCACCGAGAGCTGCGATAGCTCTGTCAGCTTGGGAGCCTGCTGGGCACCGCCACCGTCTTCACCCGTACTGCTCCGGTCGGTGGGTCGGTGCTCTACCTCAGGCACCAATTTGGTTCCACTTTTAAAGTCACTCTTTTTGAGAGAAAATACTTAAAGGGTGCTTACGTTCATTCACACATAACTTTCATGACCCCATCAGCCCTGCTGTTCAGAGAACTGTGAGCCCATGCCACTCTGCCAGCTCTCCTGCCGCGCCACTGCTGTCTTCTCTCTCCATATCCCACAGGACAATTTTAACACTCAGAAACAATGGTGTCACCAGACCTTGATAGACCAACCCCTTTATACAAACATCTATATCTTTACCCATCTCTGTACATTTGTAAGTTCTGAAAAAAAGCATGGAACTGAGAAGTGTGATTGCTGTCTTTAATTTTCCTATCTCTTTGGTGATTTCTACTCCCTATTTTTTCTATAGAAAACATATATTACTTACATAAAAGAGAGCTCTAACTTGGCCCTCTCTCTTTCATCTGCTTCTAAACAAGTGATAGGAGGCTTTAGATCAGCCAGCAATTGTGCAAGTCCAGCTTTCTGCTTCCAATCCTCCTGCCCCTTGGCTGTCAGGTCACCAGCTGCCGAGAGCATGGAGCATCTTAGGTGTTGCTCTCCTGGAAATGCCTAAGATGTCGCCTAGTTTACAGAATGAGGACTGTTCAGAGTAAGCTGTGTGAACAGCTCTGGGTCACCTGCGGGGTGTGTTTTTCTAAGACTACAGTCTTTTAAAGTACCCTCTTACAACAATACTGTACCATCTGCAGACAGAGTAGTCAGCACAGAAGGAAACACTTGGAACTTTCCTGTTGGAAATGTGAAGTCCTAACCCAAGTTAACAAAGGTGATATGGAGACTGGGAAATGTTGGTGGTATCTTTTTAAACAAAACTAACTTTTTGTGTGTATTACCAGAAAAGCATCTACCTTCCTGATTTTCACAGGTTGAATGAGGCCCCAAGATCCTACAATCTTTGTTATTGTCACAGGTTAAACCATTTCAACTGCATTAGTGTTCTTGTTCTCAACATAACAAAAAGTGCTTACTGTGTTGTGTTAGGTGACAAATGGCGACTTAATTACTTACCAAGTACCAATAAGGCTTTTTAAATAATTATTTTTCATTGAACCACCATAAGATATTGTTACTAAGTTGTTCATGATTAGAATACAGTCATACATTATTCCAATACTCATCCCTTCACCAGTGTACATTTCCCACTACCAATGTCCCCAGTTTCCCTTCATCCACCCCACTCCAACCCCACCTTGCTTCTATGACAGGCATTTCTCTCTCTCTCTCTCTCTCTCTCTCTCTCTCTCTCTCTCTCTCTCTCTTCTCTCTCCTTCCAGGCTTTATACTCTGCAGTACAGGTTCTGAAACTTATCATGTACATCCCTTTAAGCACTCAGTTCTTGTCCAGAGTGATCGTTATCAACTATCATTGTCATAGAATCCCTTCACTATCCTCACTGTCCTCCCCTTGTCCTTCCACCTGTGGGCCAGTCCTCCTGGCCCTTAGTTTTACTGTTCATAGGCATTTGTCTCATATTAAATGTAGAATTTTCTGATGTGCTAACAGTCCCTTTTGGAAAAATGCATCTCCCTTAACACATCTTTAGCTAGCTATGATTATTAACCATTTGGGTGCTAAATGCACTACAACTCACTGTAACAAACTGGATAGAAAGTGAGGTTAGGGTAGATCAAATCCTTTGCTAAATTAGCACCCAAACAGATGTGTACCCAGGTAGGACAGATGAGTTGGCTGATTGTGCTGAGCTGTGTGGCAATCCACCCAATTCTCCTGTTAAAGTCCAGAGCAGAGCACTATCTAGGGATGTCTCTGAAATTGTAGGTCTGGGGGTGAAGCATTCACTCTTTTGAGCATGCTGCCAATTACACATATCCTTCCCAGGACCACTGTCATCAAACAGGTGCCAGATGAGAAAAGGGTTCAAAAGAACACTGTGACAACCCATGCTACGTATGGACAGTTTGTGTTTCCTGGCGAGGGGGCAAAGATGAGCCCATGGAATAAAGACCAATAAAGCAAATGCTCATCTATGAGAGAAGATAGGCTTTCTTTTCCAACCCTGTGCACCAGGCCTTCACATTATGCATTCATTAGTCCTTCAGGATCCTCACTTAACAGAAGAAAAGACTGTAAATCCCCAGGACCTGAGGCCAGCATAGGGTTGCCAGAATTCAGATTGATGCTGACTCCAAGTCTATTCTCCCCCCTCGAGTATGAGGAATAAATGGGGTGAAAGAAAATTGGGAGACTTTGAAAAATTACAACAAACCAAGCAATCAACAAAACACCATAAGAAGCAGCCTCCAAACTTTATGTGCCAGGAATAGAAGCACCAAAATAAAATCAAACCAAATTATCACTCTTCTTTGGAAGAATACCTGTGCCTGCAGTCCATCTCCTTGCCTCTTGCCACCCCTTCTAGTTTCCCCCCAAATCTGCTTTCCATTCAGCCTCAGTTTTTTTGGTGAGGTTCGGCTCTCTAAAAATTTCCATGAATGCGTGTTTGAAAAGTGGAATTTTCTCCCCATATGGGGATTGCTCGGGTGGCTTGGTGTGTGGCAGTCCATTTAGGAGTTGTGTCTCTGCAGTCTTGGTAGAAAGGCATGAGACAGTGGTGGAAGGATGCAGACACTCAATTGGTGGGTGTGGTGCTGGAATGTTGTATGCATGAAACTCGTTCAATAATAGTATTGTAAATTGTGGCGCTTCCAATAAAATTTAAACGGGAGGCAAGCGTGTGACACATGTGCACATCCATCCTCTGCAGAGCAGCAACTGCTCAGCAATCACAGAATAGACTGCACACACGGGTGCTAATTTATAGCAGTGGGAAATGCCACAGCCAGATATGACTTTAAAGAAACCACTTGCCACAGGAGGAAAGAAACAAATTCCAGGCAAATATCAAGTTCTCTGGTTATCATCATTTCAGCTCACTCTGTCCTGCACAAAATGTCTTAGATCCTCATAACAATTGTAAGCTCAGGTTTACTAAAAAGGGGGAAGGCATCTCAGTTCACTGCCTTGGAACATCTTCTCAAGATTACTCTGCCAACAACTTATGTCAGGAGTCTGGTGTGAAAGCAAATGCATTTTTAGACAAATGCCAAGTGACAACTAAATTTTATCTCTGATAACTCACAAAATAAATAGTGACTAGTGCGCCCAATCCTGATAAGCACATGCCAGCCCAGTGGCATATTTGTTCCAACTGGGCACAAGGGATTTGAACTCCAAGTCTATGCCAGCATATACAGGTCACTTTATGAATGTGACTTAGTCAACATAAACACATGCCACTGTCAATGTGTTAAATCAGCCATGTTAGCTTCCTATTATCAGTGTCCAACTCAATAATATCAGCATATAAACTGAGGGACTAAGGTGGGTGCAAGGGGGCACATATATTCAGGCTGGAACTAGAATGGGTGGACTGTTCAGGCTCCATGCCAGTTCCTCCACTCATTTTATTTATCCCCCATGCCTCAACTCCTTCCTCTATGAGTGAAATAGAATTTCTACCTTTGAGGGCCTTTGAAACTCACAGAAATTAATAAATTTAAAGTCCTGTGAAAAGTTCTGTGCACATTGTGAGTGTCAGAGACGTTCCATAGAGCCCAGAGATCTGACAGAGGACAGAGCCCCAAATCCCACAAAAGCCCACTGAGATGCAGGGCGACTCCAAACAAATTTTGAGGATGAATTGGATTGAGTATATGGTCTGCTCTAACTGACTAGAGAATGTCACCTCTCTGCTCTGCTCAGGGAGTTGGGTGAGTTGGGTTGCCCAGTGCAAAATCCTCAAACAATCCAGTAAACTTAAGTGGCTGATGGACGACAAGCAGTAAGTCATCATGGGGTTGTTGATGGAGCCAGACAGTGGAAATCTCCTCTTGACACTGCTACATCAGTGTGGCTCTTTGGTCTACATGAGGCTGTCTAGTTTCTACTGAGCACAATGGACATGCCATCATATCTGATACAGCATTCTCTCCATCTCCCTGATTTCTTTAGCATGTTACTCAGCACTCTTGCTCAGCTGCTCCACAATGGAGCCCATTACCCCCAACTTTGTTCCCGAGCAGATGAATTGCAAAAAAGTTTGCCAGTTGCTCTTAAAAAATGTTCTCTATAAAGAAACTAGGGTACATCTATACAATGAAATACTATGCCACCACCATGAAAAATTAAGTCATGAAATTTTCTTATAAATGAATGTACATGGAGAGTATCATGCTTCATGAAATGAATCAGAAGAAGATTTATTGCAATAGAATGATTGCACTCATTTGTGGGATATTAAAAATCATAGTATGAGACTAATACCCAAGTACAGTAGGAACGAGGGCCAAGAGGGCCGATCCACAGCTGGAAGCTTGCCACAAGTATGGGGGAGGGCAGTTAGGACAGAGAAGGGACCGCTATGACAATGATAGTTGGTAATGATCACTCTAGACAAGAAGTGAGTGCTGAAAGGAGGTTTAGGGATATACATAACCTTTCAATACTTGTATTATAAAGTGTAATGCCCAAAAGAAAAGAGAGAGAGCAAGAGAGAGAGCAAGAGTGAGATGGAGCAAGCGATAGGAGGGAGGGAGGGAGAGAGAGAGGAAGAGAGAGATAGAGATAGAGAGAGAGAGAGAGAGAGAGAGAGAGAGAGAGAGAGGTGCCTGCTATAGAGGCAGACTGTGTGTGTGTGTGTGGGGGGGGGTAGCAGGAGGAAAACCCGGGACATTGGTGGTGGGAAATGTACACTGGTGAAGGGTCACGTGTTGGAACACCGTATGACTGAAACCCAGTCATGAACAATTTTTGCAACTGCTTATCTCATGGTGATTCAATTAAAAAAAATGTTGTCCAGTAGCTCCATGACAAAGAATAAATGAGGTGTTTGCCGGAGTGGTCATCCAGAAAGAAAGGGGATATTATCAATCCCTTTAATGTTCCAGAGCTTTCATTGATTCCATGGGGGCTAACCCAGGTTCTCCAGGCAGATGGAGCTGAACTACTACTATAGAATGAGTATCTCCTTCTCAGCAGAGAATGCAGACTTTGGAGTTATTAGACCACAGAGAGAATCTTCCCATTCTGGGTTTTCTGCAGACAGACTCTTGGGCAACAAGAACTACAAACTGAAGACATTAGGCTATTGCTACTGATAACAACGACTTCTTCCACTCTGAGTTCAACGGGACCAGGAACAGAGATCCCCTGCCTATATCCTACTGTCTCTAGCAACTCAACAGTCATACCCGTAAGCCACCTCTGGCTGGCACCAGATAGTTTTGTCATCGGCCACCATCTAGATCGCATGTCCTTCTCTCCCGGAAGGGAGCATAACACGACGCTCTCCATAGCCATGCCACTGGACCCCACACCAGGTTGTTTCACTTGGGGACCCTCAGAGAGGGATGGGTGAGAGCCCTCCTTGTACTAAGGGACCCAGCCCCGCCAGCTGAAAACCTCCAGAACTCATCTGCCACCATGCTCATGACCATTCTCCTTACCCATGAATGCACCTATTCCTGGAACGTGCGACCGTGGCAGTGTGACACTTCATAGTTCACACTCTACCCATATTCCAAGAGTACTGCACCACATTTGATGGGGTTCAAAGTAGTGGGCAGTGCCACTACTCTATTGCAAACAAAAGGCACATGAAAAAATGCTCTGCATCACTAATCATCAGGGAGATGCAGATCAAAACAACTATGAGATACCACCTTGAGATACCACCTCACACCACAGAGACTGGCACACATCCAAAAGAACAAAAGCAACCGCTGTTGGTGTGGATGTGGGAAGAAAGGGACCCCCCCGACACTACTGGTGGGAATACCGACTGGTTCAAACCTTCTGGAAAACAAAATGGTCGCTCCTCAAAAAATTAGAAATTGAGCTCCCATTTGACCCAGCAATGCCACTTCTGGGAATATATCCCGAAGAGGCAAAAAGATCTAGTTGAAATGACATCTGCACATGTATGTTCATCACAGCACTATTTACAATAGCCAAAATCTGGGAAAAACCCGAATGCCCCAGAACAGATGACTGGCTAAAAAAACTTTGGTACATCTACACAATGGAATACTATGCAGCTGTCAGAAAAGACGAAGTCATGAACATTGCATACAAGTGGATCAACATGGAAAGTATCATGCTAAGTGAAATGAGTCAGAAAGAGACAGACATAGAAGAATTGCACTCATCTGCAGAATATAAAACAACAGAATGGAAGACTAACACCCCAAAATAACAGAAATAAGTACCAGATTTGCTCCATGGCTTGGAGGCTGGCCTCACATGCTGGAGGAAAGGGCAGCTCAGACAGAGAAGGGAATACCAAGCAAAAATGTGGTGGGAGGACCCGCTCGGGATGAGAGAAGTGTGTTCAGAGCAGACTATAGACTGAACACATTGGCCACCCAAGACCTCCATTGCTAACCACAATGCCCAAAGGGAGAGAGGGAACAGAGAGGAATGCCCTACCTAAGAGGCAGTGTGGAGAGGGGGATAGGGAGGGAGTGGGAGTGGGTGGGAGGGATGATGGGGTCTCCAGCGGAGGACAGGCACTGGTGGAAGGATAGATACTCAAGCTGTATATGACTGAAACACAAGCACGAGAATATGTAAACCTGTATCTGTACCCTCCCGGTGATTCATTAATAAAAGAAAAAAAAACTTTGGTACATCTACACAATGGAATACTATGCAGTAGTTAGAAAAGATAAAGTCATAAAATCTGAATACAAGTGGATCAACATGGAAAATATGCTAAGTGAAATGAGTCCCAAAGAGAGGCACAGACATAGAAAGATTCCACTCATCTGTAGAATATGAAGCAACAGAATGGAAGACTAACACCCAAGAATAGTCGAGATAAGTACCAGGAGGTTTGTTCCATGCCTGGAAGCCGGCTGCACATGCTGGGGGAAAGGGCAGCCCAAATAGAGAACGGAACACCAAGTAAAGGGGGTCTGGAAGATTCGCTCAGGATGGAAGATGAGGGCTGAAAGTAGACTATAGACCAAACACGATGGCCACTCAATACCTCTATTGCAAACCACAACACCCCAAAGGAGAGAGAGAGCAAAAGGGAATGCCCTGCTACAGAGGCGGGGGGGGGGTGGATGGGGTGAAGATAGTGGGAGGGATACTGGGATCATTGGTGGTGGAGAATGGGCACTGGTGGAGGGATGGGTACTCGATGATTGTACAACTGAAACGCAGGCACAAAAGTTTGTAAGTCTATAACTGTACCTCATGGTGTTTCACTAATAAAAAATTTTTTTAAAAGTGAAAAAAACTATTGAGTAATAATGGAAATTGTTCCCACATTTCTTTAAGTTAATTTATTTCCTTGGAGGATGCAATTCTATGATGTTAACAACACAACCTTCACAGAATATTATGATATGGGAGGAAAAAATGGAATTTGGTGACCTTAATTCCATTTTGGTTTTCAGAAATAAAGTTGTACCTATTTTCAGATTTTAAAGTTGAAAAAAAGTAGTGGGCAACCAATCTTAGAGGAATATGTATATGTATATATTACAGATAAGACCCTCAATAATTTATTTTACATTGCTTGCTCACCGCAGAGCGTGGCAAGCTCTCCGTGATGTATTTGATATGCCAACTACAGTAACAATGATGGGTCTCATTCCCCTTACCCTGAAAGAACCTACAATGTGGCACTGCTGGGAAGAATGAGTAATGAAAGGCTGTTAAAATCTCAGGGCTAGAATGAATGGAGACGTTACTGGCGCAAATCAATGATCGATGGGATTACGATGATTACAGTGATATATATGTATATATTTATGTATATATATAAGCACACGGCTCATATATATATACATATATATGAGTTCTTAAAGGCTCAACCTTTAAGAACATGTTAGTGATCTCTTATAGAAGGTCTTAATAACCCTGTTGAAATAAAACAATCTTCACACTCATTCCTCTAAGGATACTTTTTTGTAGCATTTTTAGTGTTTTTTCATAACAAACAATAAAAAAGTGTATTATTTTGGTTCTGCTTTGGGATAGGGATTGGGGCTCAGGATGAAAACATGAAATTATGGTGGTGGGAAAGTGTAATGGTGGTGGGATTAGTGTTTGAATATTAAATGTAATCAAATATTGTGAACTACTTTATAAAATTAAAAATTAAAAAATAATACAAAACAAAACAATGATTTCTCCCACCCAGAACTGGTCCCACAAGTTCTAAGACTAGTAGTTATCCTGTGGCCCGACCAGGCTGTTTCTGGGAAGGTCTCTTGACTGTTCCACCTCTCTGACTTGAAATCAACGGCAACATAAAGAATATGAAGACAATCTTTCTACAGAATGGGAAACTAACACCCAAGAACAGTAGAGATAAATACCAGGAAGATTACTCCATAGCTTAGAAGTCAGCCTCGAATGCTGGGATAAAAGGCAGCTCAGATAGAGAAGGGACCACCAAGTAAAGGGTGCTAGGAGGGCCCGTTCAGGATGGGAGATGCAGGCTGAAAGTAGACTACAGACCAAACATGATGGCCACTTAAGACCTCTACTGCAAACCACAACACCTAAAAGGAGAGAGAGGGCAAAAGGGAATGCCCTGCCACAGAGGCGGGGTGGGGTGGGGGGAGGATGGGGTGGGGGTGGTGGGAGGGATGCTGGAACCATTGGTGGTGGAAAATGGGCACTGGTGGAGGGAGGGCACTCGATCACTGTGTGACTGAAATGTAAACACGAAAGTTTGTAAGTCTGCAACTGTACCTCACGGTGATTCACTAATAAAAAATAAAAAAAAATATGAGGGGCCAGAGCAATTGTAGAGTGGGTAGAATGCTTGCTTTGCATGATGCCAATCCAATTTTGATCCCCAGCGACCCAAACAGTTCACCAAGCCCCACCAGGAGTCATCTCTGAGCAGAGCCAAATGTGTCCCCTTTGCAAAAATAAAAAATAAAACCAAAAACTCCTGAACTAAAAACTCAATAGAAAAATGTATCCACTCCAACACATCTCCTAACTATGAGAGATTTTTGTTGCACTGAAAAGTCTTTATCAGCACTCTTTGGGCCTTTACAATAGCTTTAAAAAATGCTAGGACAACTTAGAAGGTTTGTGCCTTCTAAATTGGATTTGATTCTAATTACCAAAGTGAGGAAAGTTACATACAACTGCATGATAAACCAGACAGCAATCCGGATCCTCTCTCTCGCTCAAAGATACCCAAAGTAGGTCATTTTCTGGGAAAAGCAAGCGCATTGTTCACAACCGATTGGAATGATTGCATTTTCCCTACAACCAGGATATTACGATCAAGATCATTTTGGAGCTGCAGTGTCACAGGATAGATTTTGCAGGGGTGTGTTTTTTCTTTGTGCCACTGCTAGGAGAGTTTTATGGACGCACTGAAAGAGGGAACCCAAATGGCCATGAATATCCATATCTGGGTGTGAAAATAATTATGCATCTGGATGCCAATGGGCAGGAGATGCAGGCCTGTGCTTACCGGGATGGGAGAAGGACTGGGCAGACAAGGACAAGCCTTGAGTCACTTCAACTTCAACCACATTAGGATATTATTTGACTTGGGGTACACCTGATGGTCCTCCAGATCACAGCCGAGGGAACCATGTTGTACTAGGAACCAACCCCTGACCACCAACCTGCAAAACCTGAGCTTAGCTCTGTATGCTCTCACCACCCCCTCCATCACAAGTCTGTTCAGACGCCAGCTGTGCCTGACTCCTGGTCGCTGCTGTAGAAGGAGGTTCTGCAGCTCTAACCCCACTGGACTTCCCAGGGTGCTTCTCAAGCTGTATCTCAGAGTGGAGGCCCAGGTGAAGGAGAGACATACATACTGGGTGCCATGATGCTGCCCCTGCACCTCACTAAGTCACAGACACACTTTCCAGGAAAACAGCTTCCATGGGCTCAGTGTTACTGTCATGGGTAAACTCCAGCTTGCCCAGGGTTTTCTTAGCAGATGGATCTGGGAGCGAAGGTAGAGAATGTTTTACTCAAATGGGAAAGTAACTCTGGGTCACAGACTGAGTTTAGACAGATTCTTTGATCTGACTGTGCCTCAGTCTCCCCTGCTGCCTTCCAGGCCACAGTGAGCCACATTCAGACACATTCTGCTTCTCCAAAAGCCCAAGAAACCCGGGGATCAACCTTCACCACCAAGCACATACTTCTTTCCAACCTTCCCCACAAAACATCTGCACAGTGCCCGCTGCGGCTCTCAAAACTGCTCTGACTGTGAAATGACTTAGATGGAGCAAATGAGCTCAGTGGCTGGCGCATGGCACCCGCTGTCTCAGCCTCTGCCAGCTGGCCTAGGTCCAGCCCTCAGCTGGCGTCCCTGGAGCAGAACAATCTGGGGACCCCTGCATGAGACACTTTTGCCAATGTTTTCTTTAACTCTGACAACTGCAACTGAAATTTAGCAGCAGCTTACAGCCCCCCAGGGATACGTCTCCTTCTGCAGTTTCTCTTCTCCTCCTTCTCTCCACCCTTTCTGTCCTATTTTCTCTCCTCTCTCCTTTCTCTTGTTGTCTCTCCTCTCTTCTCTCTCCTATTCCTCTTTTCCTCTCTCCTCCTTATTTTTATTTCTCTTTTTAACTCCCTTCCCTCTCCTCTTCTCTCTCCTAACTCCCTTTCTCTCTTTTTTCTTCTCTCTCTCCTCTCCCTTCTCTCTTTCTCCTCTCAACTGTTTCTTTCTATTGTTTCTCCAAACCAAAGCTCTGATTTAAAAAAAATATGTAAATATGTTCTTGGGGAGAAAGACTTAACATTTTTATGATCATCAAATGAATATAGCAGAGGAATATTCATTGGTCCCAAGAAATGGATGAAGAAGTTAAAGCAATACTTTCTATTTTCAAAGTCAATTGCTTTCTTTCATGAGACTAAACCTATGAAGTACCAAGAAGCCCCCCAGCTTTTTTGCAATAGGACGGGAGTGCTCATTCTGTGTCGAGCTTTCTTGGTTACTCCAGTAGACACAAAGCTGAATGTCACCTCCTCCTCCACTCCTAGGGCCTCGACCATGGGGATTTTTGCACACTGACAACACACAGGGTGAACGGTCAATAAATCACGGCATCATTTAAGCTACACACTGCTGGGCGCATCTAAGGATTGATTAGGTTACCCTATAATGATTGAGAACTCCCCACAGGGGTTCATGGAAAACATGCATGTACATGGTCTCAACCCAGCCCACCTCTCTTCCCACTCCATAGCATGGACAACACTACTGGCTTTCAGTATCAAGCAGCACAGTTTCTCTTTTTAGTCCAACACTTCTTTCTGGGTTCTCCACCACATGCTGTGTATAAGACTCACAAAACCCCCAGACAGTGACAGTGCTACCGATTATCCCATTTTACAGTTGGGGCCAACTAAGGCTCTGATGATCACTGGCCAATTCTAACTCATATCCTGGGCTGAGTCAGGATTTGACGCCAGGTCTTTCTTACTCAAGTCAAGCTTTGAATAGACAATGGCTTTACTGTCTACTTAACTGACAAGTGTTTCCTTTATGTGCCAGCATTTCAAAAATTTCTTTTTTTTTGTGAATCACAAGCTTTTAATTTGAAACTTTATATAGATCATATCATACATATCCACTTCCTTTGCATATGTCATATATATAGCCAGCTTCCTTTCCTTCGAGCCGGCTTTGTAGCCTGACTTTTCTGTACTTAAGTTCATTTTCTGATCTATGTCTTTTCCTTTTCTGTTTCAAATGTAATGTTTTTAAATGATAAATTGAAAAACTAGTCAATTTCTCAGGTATGCTGCCATTCCCCAGTCCAACACTGCTGTGCTAATAGAGCAAGTCACCATATACCCTTACTCACAAAAGAAAAAGCCACTATGTCTTATTGCTCAGTTAACAAGGACCATGGAGCAAAGTCATTCATAGATAGCTTGGGATCTAAATTGGCTGTGGGATCTGAATGGACTTTATGGTTCCTCACTAAAATAAAAGAAGTCCCTGACAGTGGTGCCTGGGACCCACAAACAATATCTTGGTATTTAAAGTATCCAAGAGGACAGTAATATGTTTTTAAAAATAATTTTTTAGAAACCAGGGTCATTGTCTTGCATGTATGAAACTATGAGCTCAATCTCTAGCATAACTCCTCCCCCAACACACACACACACACACACACACACACACACACACACACACACACACTGATTTTTTAAAAGGGAAGTAGTTTGAGAGAAAGAGGAGGTCTCCAGGTGATGGCCCAGAATTTACCTAATTATTTCCAGATTGAGAATGCTTACACTTAACTACATTGACACAACTATATTGATTGAAAAGTTTCTATATAGTACATTCTATACCTGTTACATATTCTAGGAAAACTCATATGTGTTCAGAAAAAGGTTTAGGAATCTTTGCAGCAGCATTTTTGTTTCTTGAAAAAAGCAAGAGAAAGAGAAAATAGAAAAGGGAAAAAAGAGAAAAGAAGAATAAAACCTAGATGTTTATCAGCAGGAGAGTAAATATTTGGCATATTTATATAACTGGAAACAGCATTAAAATGAATGAATTAATTACATTATATCATTGTGGATAACTTTCAAAAATAATTTTACAAAAAACTCAAATAGCCCAATGTTAAGGGAAAGGGTACATATGATACAAAGTATATAAAGTTTCAGACTCCTGCCCAAATCAACACTGAATGTTGTTTTCATTTTCCATAGATTTAAACACATAATATACATGCATGAAAGTAGTAAACAAAGCAATCACAGAATCTCTATCTCAAGGGAAATGAGTTTAAGAAAGTGATAGAGCTGAATAATATTTAATTGAATAAATAATGATTCATTTTCAGAGATATATAAAATAAGTGCCGTGCTAATATACAAATAGATGGTGCTTTATTCCATGTCCTTTCTCTCTGCATGAAATCTGTCTTATGTGGGAAATTCCATTCTTTTGGCCATGATGTCTGACACTGCTGAGTGAGACCCAGAACCAAGTGTGGATTCTAAAGGATGGATCTCCAGGTATGAATTTGCAAGAGTTCAAAGCAATGTGCTTTGATCTAGGGGTCACATGGGGAACTGGAGTCCAAGCAGCTCTTGGTCAGCACAGGAGGAGCTAAAAGATCATTGTAAGGCAAAGTAGAGTAATATGAATTTTATGAGAGAAATCTTTTATGCTCTTTTTGTAGGGTTCACCTAGATTTCACCCAATTGCAGGTAGTGACAAGGCTTCTAGCCAGACAAAGAGCAGGAACAAAGATAGATGGGAGTACATTTTAGTAGAGAAAAATGTGCTTGGGCTTAGAGTTTGAGTAGGGAACTCGACCTGAAAAGGAAGGAAAGAGGGTCTAGATTTCTTTGAGGAAATAACTAGGAAGAGTCAGAGAAGGCATTTAGAAGCAGAATATCAAACAAGATGACAGTTTACAGGGGTGATCCAAGTGAAGGCAGAAGCTGGAAGACCTAAAAGAGACCAGTGACATAGCCAGGGTGACAAAGAGATGCCTGGCCTGGTAGGCATACAGAGACCCAGAGTAGGGAGTGGCCTGGAGCCCCACCTGTTCTCAGACGGACTCTGACTTGTAGGGGTTCCAGTTCTGGAGAGGAGCCCGGATGATGTGGGTGTGGAGCTCACGATGAAGACGAACAAGTGCAGACGGATGAGGAAGCCCGTGAGGCTGAGCAAAGGGCTTCGTGTGCTGGGCCTGCTCAGCCCTGGCCAGGAATGACCTCACCTCAGCCTCCCAGAAACCTGGCAGGTAGACACACTGGGATTCCTGTTTCACCGATGAGGTCACTTGAACAGAAAAGGGCAAGGAACTTGTCCAGAGTCACTGGTGGATATGTGGCAGGGCTAGGATTTGAATCTTGGTTTGGCCCTAGAGGTTTCCTTCTTCCCCCCACGGCGAGGAGTGATTCCTATGACTTGGGAGTCATATTCCACCATGAGGGGTCCACTTACAGAAACATGATGTCATAAAGAAAGGCAACATAAGCAATGAAACAACTTGAGGTGACAATCTGAGCGATAAATATATTAAGAGAAGGAAATTCAAAACAAAATAAGGGCTAGAGTGATTGTACAGAGGATAGGGCGTTTATTTGCCTTGCATATGGCCAATCCAGGTTTGATCCTCAGCACCCTGTATGGTCTCCCAAGCCACCATGAGTCAGTCCTAACTGTGGTGATAGGAGTGAGCCCTAAGCACTGCTAGGAATGGTCCCCAAACCGAACCAACACAAAACAAAACAAAACAAAACTCGGCTTCCATTAAGTGTTGGTAAGGGAAAAGGATGTGATATTGAGGTGAGGACATTTTAGGGTAGATGTGAGAGGGGCTGAAAGGGAGCACAGGGTGTACAGAAGGACATAAGGATGAGAGATGAGAGAAAAGGCCCTTATCCAGAGCGACAAGATAGCAGTGGAGGATGCAGGAGGCAGAGAGAATTCTGAAGTGTGTGAAGTCATGAGGGACCTGGTAAGGCTCAATGGTCCCAGAGCATCTGACTTGAAGGGTGAGCTAGAAGAGGTGGCTTTGGAAGTTAAGATTGGTTGTGAACTGGAGAGGAGATTATAGCAGTGGTAGGTGGCTATTTGAAGAAAGTTTTGTGTGGCAAAAGGATATTGTTGAAATCAATGTTTTGGTTCTGTTTGTTTATTTTGTTTTGTTTGGGGGATCACACTCTGTGGTGCTCAGGGTGTACTCCTGGCTCTGTGCTCAGGAATTATTCCTGGCAGTGCTCAGGGGGCCGACCTTATGGGATGCTGGGGGTTGAACCTGGGCCAGCCATGTGCAAAACAAGTGCTCTACCCACTGTACTATCTCTTGGGTCCCCAGTTAAAACCAGTGGAAGTGACCTCAGTCACCTTGCAGTGTATACATAGCATTCTGGGGCAATTGAGAAGGGAGAAAACTTTTAAAATGCTGCTAAAACTTTCATGGTGGTGGGTACTGCTACTTTGTATGTCCCAAACCATGTTACCTCAAGAACAACAAAATGAAAAATGGGAAACCAGGAAGGTCTTTCTGTTTTTGTTCTATTTCTGGGCAACATAGTGCAGTGCTTAGGGTCTGAGCACCAGTGGAAACACAAGCAGTCTCTGTAAATTGAGACACAGTTGTTAACATCTTACAGAAGACAGATTTCAGCAACCAGATGGTATAGAAGTGTGATCTTGTCAAGGAATGGGTAGAGGCATGGAAAAGAACTTGACAAGTTCTGAGGAGGCCAAAGGACTGTAAAGACAACAGTGAAGGAATGGTCCACACAGCTGGAAAGACCCAGATGATGGAGTGAATCATATGTGCGCTGTAAAAGACTTACATCTTTACATTATTACTTTACAAGGGTTGATGATGTTACAAAACTGGACACATGAACTAGAAGAGTAAAGACACAGGCAATTCTGAGAAAGAAGCATGTGGACTTATGCATCCTGGTCCTATGTATGAAGTAAGAGTTATACTGGAATATATACTGATATACCTAGGTTGACTTAGTTGACTAAAAGTTCCGTTAGTTGACTGAGAAGGTGAGAGAAAAAAAAGTTGCAAAGAAACAACCAAATAAGCAGATTGGATCCTTTAATAGGAAAATACTCTATTTGAGCTCCTGTAATGAGCTCGGTAAGAGAAAGGGATATATAGAGAAAAAAATTGGATGGTGAGCACAAAATACTTAGAGTTCTCATGAGGCCAGTGAAAGAAAGAAAAATAGGAATAGGGTCATATTTAAACCCAGTTGTCTTTGGAATGTGTTACATATACTTTCATGTACTCAAGACAGTCGTGACAACAATGACTGAGAAATGTGTCTGCTTTCCCTGCACCTGCAGTGCTCATCAGACTTTGGATCAGAGCCTGGCAGTTCCTCTGCCCCATTCCAGGGTGCAGGAGCAACCTGGGTTCAAGGGCTCCCGGAAGAAGCAGGAGGTTCATTACATGTCCTGTTTGCACCTTTGTTCCCATTAAAACTGTTAATTCAGATGAAACACACACACAGGCATGCATGTTTAGGCGTGAAAGTTAACACCATTACAATACTATGAAATGCTGCATAGGTGCAGTGGGGTTAATTTATAGTTACTGTGGGATCCGTAACTTTGTAATTTCCTGGCTTTGGTCAGTATGGTTTTTCAGACTCAGCATTTTATTAACTTTTTCTTTAAACTGGCTATCTGTCTTTTAGTGAGTATTCCCGCTTCGTATTAACTTGCATATTTGCAAGCTGAATATCATGTTGTAAAAGTCTGTCCATTTCCTCTCATCTCTCTCAGTCTATCCATATTTTTACATGGAATCTCCTGGGGCTTCACCTTTCTTGGCTCTGCAAATTTAATTAATGTACTTTTGATTCTCTATACCAAGTCACTGTTGAAGATTTACATTAAACAGATCATTTCCTTCATAACAATCTCTAAAAGAAACTGTATTTCCCTTTTTCAGCTATATTTCCCTTTTTCATATATTTCAATTTATCTTTTCAATATAGCTTCCCTAATTTTAAAATTCATGAACACAATAAAATATGCATAACTTTTGTTTTTTAAATTAAATCACCATGAGGTACATAGTTACAAAGTTGTTTATGGTTGGGTTTTGGTCATAAACATTTCCCACCACCAGTGTTCCCAGTTTCTTTCCTTCCACCCTCTGCCCCTCATCTGCCACGATGGCAGGCACTTTTCTTCTCTCTCTGTCTCTTGCTTCCTCTCTCTCACTTTCTTTTTGAGCATTATGGTTTGCAATACAGGTAGTGAAAGGTTAACATAAATAACTTTTGCAGGCTGTTCTATGGGGTATTCTCTATATTTCTAAAATTCTTCAATATTAAAAGTGGGTTAAATGTAAAATAATATTTGATAACGTGTTCTCTAAATAAAATCATCCATATTTTCTTTCCTTGTGTCTTTGTACCCTTTAGTAGTTAAAGACCCTGAGGATTTCTTTTGTTTATTTGGATCTGTCTTCTTAATTAATATTTCAATTGCTTCTGAAGAAATGAAGATGTATCCAGAGAGAGGGAAGAAAAGCATATTAAACTTTTATCCTTTTTATAAAAAAATAAAACCAATAAAATCATTTTAAGTTGCTGATTTTAAAAACCTAGCTGGCTGATTAAATGAACAAATTTTACTAATGTATTTGAAATTCTGAATCAGAATATTTTTGCTGGTATCCATTTGTGTTTTTCTTTGTATTTTTACTTGCTTATTCATTATGACATTTAATGCAAATGGCATATAACTTCATGGCCCTCTTACATATTTTTTTCTTTAAAGATAACAGTAAGTTTTGGTTGGTTCCCTTTGTTCTCCATATTAACAATGTTTTCTAGCTAGCAGAAAGAAAAACTTAATTTTTATCCCTGGAAGAAAAACAACATATAACTACATTATTGAATAAAGAAGAGCAAAAGAAAACAGAATCAAAACTAAGGCAGTGATGGTGAGTTTGCATCTTTGCCTATCACTGAAATCTTTAACAGGCTTTAAATAAGTTGGCAATTAAACTGCTATAAGAGAAAAATCTAAAAAAATATGTCTTCTGAGTTCTATCCTTAGACTTACTATTTAAATGTCTTATTTCTAAGCTGGGAAAAATTAAAGATTTGGAAGTTGAACAACGCAGCATTAAAACAACAATTGGTCAAAGAAGTCACAGAAGAAATTAAAGATTCCTGAATACAAAGAGAATGAAGGAAGTCATCAGAACTATGAGACACAGTAAAAGCTGTACAAAGTGGGAAGCTCACAGCACTATAGAAGGTCATAAGAAAATAAGAACAGGTATAGAGAAACAATATAAGCTCTATCTCAAGAAACTAGAAAAAAAAAGAACATGGGGAACCTCAAGTAAGTAGAAGAAGGGAAATAATAAAATTTAAGCAGAAGTCATTGATATGGAAATGAAAAACACAATGCAAATGATCAATGAACCCAAGAACTGGTTTTTGGAAACAGTAATAGACTGATAAAGTAAAGGTCACATATAACAAAACCACAGCTGACATTATACTTTATGGGGAATAACTTAGTCTTTATTCCAAGATCAGGCACAAGATAAAGATGTCCACAAAGTCACAACTCTTATTCAACATACTATTGTAAGTCCTTGCCACAGCAGTTAGGTAAGTAAAGAAGGAATTCAAATTATAGTCAAAATATCACTATTCATAGAGGACATAATATTGTACATAGAGAACCCCTAAGATTCATACCAAAAAAGCCAACTGCTGAAAACAATAAACTTATGCAATAAAGTAGCAGGCTTAAAAAATATCAAGGTTCAGTGCTGGAATTATGTGCCTGAGAAGCCATTACTAATAGTATTGTAGACCACAGTATTTCAATAAAAAAATCAATGCACAGAAATCTGTTGTATTATTATATGTAAATAGTAATATAGAAGAGAAAGAAATTAAAATACTATCAAATTTATGAATGTGTGAAAGAAATCAACTATCTAGGAATAAACTTAACAAAGGAGGTGAAAGATAAATTTAGTGAAAACTACTAATTACTACTGAAAGGAATAAAAGAAGACACAAGAATATGGAAATGTATTCTATGTTCATGGATTAGAAGAATCAACATCACTAAAATGAACATCCTACCCAAAGTAATATACAGGTGCAACAAAATTCCCTTCAAAATACCCTTTATGGACACAGAAAAAAATACATGCAATTCAAATGGTACCATAAAGCTCCCAAAGTAGCCAAAGTAATCCTGAGAAGAAAAGAAAATGGGAGCCATAGCGTTATCAGACTTTAAACTATACTTAGGCTGGAGAGATAGCACAGGGGGACGGAGCTTGTTTTTCATGCCCCACATATGACCCCTCAGGATTACTAGGGAAGACCCCCTGTGTACAGATCATTGTGGCCTTAAAATGAAAAACAACAAAAAATAAACTTGAAAGTTGCAGTAAGCAAATTCATGTGGTATTGAAACAAAATCAGTTAACCTGATTTTGAATCTGATCATTGTTTCAAGATGAATGCAATAGAACTGAAAGTTTAGAGGTAAACCCTAGAGGTATTAGCACTTAATTTATGAAAAATGAAGCTGGAATGATAGCACAGCTGGTAGGGTGTTTGCCTTACACGCAGCTGACACGGGTTCAATTCCCAGCATCCCATATGGTCTCCCGAGCACCATCAGGAGTAATTCCTGAGTGCATGAGCCAAGAGTAACCCCTGTGCATCACCCGGTGTGACACTAAAAGAAAAAAAAATTATGACAAAATGTACTAGTGTATGAAATAGAGAGAGGAGAGCCTCTTCAACAAATGGTGTTTGAAAAACTGATTAGCCTCACACAAAAAGGAAAATTAGATCCTTATCTTATGCCACACACAAAAGGTTGATTGCAATGGTTTAAAGGCCTTGATATCATACTTGCATGGATAAAGTACACTGAGGAAAGGGGGACAGTGAGATGATGGCGGAAAAAAGAAAGCAGACACCCTGGTAGAGGGTGTGGTGTTGGGACACTGTATGGATAAAAACCTACCATTAGTGGCATTATAAATCAGGTGCCTCAAAGGAGCTTAAAAAATATCTTGAAGAGTATATAAGCAGAACTCTCGAAGATGGAGACTTCAGAAAAATCTTCAATGATATAACCCCATTGTCAAAGAAAACAAAGGTAGAAAAAAAACAACTACAAATTAAAATGTTTCTGCACTGTAGAATAAAATAAAAGCATGGACTACTGTCAAGAAACATTTCTGATGCACATAATTCATTAAAGCACTGATATACAAGATATATAAACCAATCACTATATAAGCTCAACAACAACAACAAAAATCAACTCCATCAAAATATAGGGAGGGACCGGACAGAGAGAGAGAGGAGGGGAGAGAGAGTGAGAGAGAAACAGAGAGAGATGTATGCAACTGATCCAGATTCAATCCCTGGAACCCTCTGTGGTCCCCTGAGTCTAATTAGAAGTGATTCCTGAGCACAGATCCACAGTCAGCCCTGAGTACCACTAGGTATGGCTCCAAAATAAAACAAATAAATAAACCAAAACAAGAATGAGGAGAGGAGATGAACAGACTCTTCCTCAGAAAAGACAGTATCTTCCTCAAAGGTGGACAACAGGAACATACAATAATTCTTGTCGATGATTATCAGTGATATGCAAATTAGAATCACAATGAAGTTATCAGCTCATACCTGTAAAAGCTATCTATATCAAAAAGTCTGGAAACATTACATGCTTGTGGGGATGTGGTGGAAGGGAATGCTCATTCACTGTTGGTGGGATTGTTGCTTGGTTCAGCCTTTAGGGAAAATGGTTTGGAGAATTCTCAAAAACTTTAGTATAGAGCTTCCATATGACCAGGCAATTTACTCCTTAGCATCTACCACAAGAACACAAAATTTTTAACCCAAAATACATATGCACACTTTGTGCATCACAACTCTATTCATAGTAACTGAGATCTGGAAACACTTCAAGTGTTGAACAACAGATGAGTGGATAAAAATTTTGTAGCATATAGACACAATGGACAATTATTCAGCTATTAGAAGAGAATCTTGCAGCTTGCTGCAACTTGGGTGGAATTAGAGGAAGTCAAGCTAAGTACAATGAGAAAGAAAAAAACAAATATTAGATAATATCTCATATATGGAGTATAAAGAAACAAAACAAAGGATTAAATAATTCCAAATGGAAATAAACCCTAAGATATAGTCAACAGAACTGCATGACACGAGGATGCAAAGTGGAGGGGAAAAATCTTGGGATAAAAGGATATTGAAACCCTAGTGTGGTATGTAGGTATAGTAGTTCTGCAAGTATAAAACAACAATATAAATACTATCACAAACCATAACCTCTCAATTAAAATAGCTACTTTGTAAAAAAGCCATGATCATTAAACATTTTTAAAAAATACGTCTTATTTATCTTTTTTTTCTGGCATGAACTTTAGTGACTTTAGTCAAGACAACTCTCATTATATTACACTGGTCTTCGTTGTTTTTTACATAATCTAATTTTTCGACCAATTTTCCATGTTGAAATTGGCCAAAAAATTTTGGATTGCTACAAGTATCAGAATTAAAGCCCATTATATCTATAGAGTACTAACTGAAATACAGAAAAAAAAAGGAAACCATTTTTTTTTATTAGATTGGCATAGGGCAGAACTATAGAAAGAGCTGAGGATTAAAGATGGGCTCCAAGTAGACACTAAAAGTCAAAAAACATTTTCTACTTCTAACCTCTAACTTTGGACACCAAGACAAAGGATAGATGATACCATTGGTGGAAATGCTAGACAAAGAAACTCCAGCACAGCCTGAAGCAGTCAGGAGGGAAAAGCTTTTTGTATTATTGGGAGTAAATGGAGCCCACTTTTAAAGGAGTTTCCCAGGGGACATGGGGGACAGCCAACCCTCCAATGCTCTGCACACTACCTATGACTCTCCACAGAATCAATCAGAAAAATGATATTCTGACAGGCCAGTGTCCCCATCCCGCTAATTAATTCACAGATTAGAACTTCCATGGAAATGTGAGGACTTGGGATTTCTCCATTCTGCTTGACTTAAGATGATTTACTTTTTTTCTCTCAATTAAAGAATACCAGGAATACATTTTCTCCGAGTTCTGATACGTGGGTCCACTGAGACTGATTTCATACAGCTTCTCATTGAAGGTTTAGCAGACCCTGTCTGGGTCTCCACAATGAATTACTTCCGCAGACACTCAGGCCCACTGCCTCTCCCAATCCCTCCCTATAATCCCCAACATCTGTTCTACGTCCAGTGTTGACCAATGTGGATATCTGCAAGCTCTGGCTGTCAGCATCAGCACAGATGAGCAAACACGCTCACAGAGCATCAGCTGGCTCCATGGTTTTAGCTGAACACGCTGGATGTAAGCAAGGCTCTAGCTTAAAACATTTATAACACAGAGGAAACACCTGTTTAGAACTTGTCCAAAATAAATGTTCACTGAGATTCTGAATGGCTTGGTTTGGTGGCGGTAATTCAGATCACAAAACTCTGGGCAATAGGGTGCATTACATAGACCAAATTCCTATGGTTGATGCTAACATAATTTTCAACATTTTGACTAAATATGGTTTATCTAGACTTGCTTTGAGACTTGTTCTCTTTTCAGGTGACATGCAAAATTCCATGACATTCGTACCTTTGTCCTCAACCAAATGTCCCATATTATCTTATTTTGGACTCAAGTCTAATAGCTATCATACCATCTAAAAATATATACATATTGTCCTTAGTACATGTATATATGCATATATATACTAAATAAGACTATATATATATTAAATAGAATGCCAAGTTTCTTAGAGAAAATGATATGAACCAAAATAAAAATTCATTGTTGGATCACTACAATAGAGAATCGCATCTTTACTTCTACCTTATTTGCTCCCCTACCTGGGAAGGTTATCAAAACTGTTTAATTTTGAGTATCAGCAGAGACAGTTCATTTACTGTATTGTTTTGTTATAGATATATAAGGTAGCATAATGGGTGAATATAAAACAAAAATGACAACATGAAATATGAGACATTATATTCTCTAGGTAAGTTCCTTGCCCAACTCACTATAAATTAATATGATTAGTTTGAAGATCAAGTAGCCAACACTTTGAGTTCAAGTTTACACATCTATAAAATGAGGCATCCTTTGTTGGACTGCTGTTGGGCATATAAAAATCTATATTAACAACCTAATAAAGTACTTAGTAATGGAAATTTTAGCAGTTGAAGAATTTGGTAAAATATATGTCACTAGAATGGGCTGGTGAACATCCAGCCTATGAAACATATAAGGTCTGTAAAACCGTGTGATCTCACCCTGTATATGATAGAACAGACATGTCTGATTCTTGTCAGCTGCCTGGTGCTCTTCTGCCGGTACTGTACAGTCCGTGAATGATGTTATAGATATCCCAAGTGGCTCTTGACAGAAAAAGTTTCCTGCGTCTGTTCTAGAATGATATTTTGAAGCCATTCAAGGTCATTCAAGACCTTAACCAAATCTCATTTCTTAGCACCCTGCAATCCAGCCATACTGAACTATCTACTTTTCTCTAGTTGGCTCTTTGCTTAACTGACAGTGCCTCACTCTGCCTCTGTTCTGTTTTCAGAGTTCTTCCTCTTCAAGATTCAGTTCAGGTTTCTGACCCCAGGCCGCCCTGCGTGCCACTGTAGCTCCCCCGTTTCCGAACAGGTGCGTGGGACCTTCCAGCCCTGCCGGGCCGACGGAGCTGACCCCCTGCAGACCCTCAGGATCCGGGTTTCCAGCCCCAGGCCCCCCTGCGCCCCACCCTAGCTCCACCGCGTCCCCCCCCCAACAGGTGCATGGGACCCTCCCAGCCCCAAGGGGCTGTCCCCCCTGCAGAGCCCCTGAAGCCCTGCAGGATCCGGATTTCCCGCCCCAGGCCTCCCTGCAGGCCATCCTAGCTCCACTGCTTTGCCAAACAGGTTGCTGGGGGCGTGGTCTCAACAGAAGGGGCATGGCCTCAAAGGAATGGGCGTGACCACAACGGAAGGGGCGTGGCCCCTTGTGGGGCCATACTGCCGACTTAGGTCACAATCCCTAACTTCCATTGTCATTTTGACAATGTTGATTCTCCCTATCCATGAGCAGGGTATATGTTTCCATTTCCTCATGTCCTGTTTTATTTCATGGAGTAGTGTTTTATAGTTTTCTTTGTAGAGGTCCTTTACTTGCTTAGTTAACTGATTCCGAGGTACTTGATTTTCTGGGACACAATTGTGAATGGGATTGCTTTTTCCATGTCCCTTCCTCTGTCTCATTGTTTGCGCATAGGAAGGTCATGGATTTTGGGGTATTGATTTTATAGCCTGCAACTTTACTGTACAAGCATATTGTTTCTAAGAGTTTCTTAGTAGAGGTTTTAGGCTTCTCTAGGTATAGTATCATATCATCTGAGAATAGTTATCAACATTGTCAAAATGACAATACTCCCCAAAGCATTATACAGATTCAATGTGATTCCTATTCAGATACCCATGAAATTCTTCAAAGAAATGGATCAAGCAATCCTGAAATTCATATGGAACAACAAATGACCACGGATAGCTAAAACAATTCTTGGGGAAAAGACATCACGCTCCCCAACCTCAAACTCTATTACAAACCGGTAACAATTAAAACAAATGGTACTGGAATAAAGGCAGAGCCGCAGACCAATGGAACAGGGTGGAATATCCCTACACACAACCCCAAGTGTACAATCATCTAATCTTTGGTAAGGGAGCAAGAAATGTGAAGTAGAGCAAGGAAAGCCTCTTTAACAAATGATGCTGGCATAAATGGACAAACACATGCAAATGAATAGGCTTAGACCTCGACTTGACACCAAGCACGAAAGTCAGATCAAAATGGATTGAAGACCACAATCCATAAGGTACACTGAAGAGAAGGTCAGCAAAACCCTCCATGATATTGAAGCTAAAGATATCTTCAAAGATGACACCCAACTGACCAACCAAGTGAAAACAGAGACAAACAAATGGGACTATATTAAACTAAGAAGCTTCTGCACCACAAAAGATACAGTGACCAGAAGGCAAAGACAATCTACAGAATGATAAAGGATATTCACCCAATACCCATCTGATAAAGGGTTGATATCAAGGGTATGGCACTGGTTGAACTCTACAAGAAGAAAACATCTAACCCCATCAGAAAATGGAGTTTAGAAATGAACAGAAACTTTCTCAAGGAATAAATACAAATGGCCAAAAGGCACATGAAAAAATGCTCTTATTCACTAATCATCAGGGAGATGCAGATGAAAACAACTATGAGATACCACCTCACACCACAGAGACTGGCCCACATCCAAAAGAACAAAAGCAACCGCTGTTGGTGTAGATGTGGGGAGAAAGAGACCTTCATACACTGATGGTGGGAATGCCGACTGGTTCAGACCTTTTGGAAAACAATATGGACGCTTCTCAAAATATTAGAAATTGAGCTCCTATTAGACCTAGGAATACCACTCCTGGAAATATATCCTGTGAGGCAAAAAAGTATAGTAGAAATGACATCTGCACTAGTATGTTCATCGCAGCACTGTTTAGCCAGAACCTGGAAAAAACCCGAGTGCCCGAGAATAGATGACTGGTTAAAGAAACTTTGGTACATATACACAATGGAATACTATGCAGCTATTAAAAAGATGAAGTCATGAACTTTGCATATAAGTGGATCAACCTGGAAAGTATGCTAGGTGAAATGAGTCAGAAAGAGAGTGACTGACATAGAAAGATTGCAATTCTCTGTGTAATATAAAATAACAGAATGGGATACTAACACCCAAAAATAGTAGAAATAAGTATTAGGAGGTTTGATCCATGGCTTGGAAGCTGGCCTCACATGTTTGGGGAAAGGGTAGCTCAGATAGAGAAGGAAACACCAGGTAAAGTGTGGTTAGAGGACCTGCTCAGGATGGGAGATGTGTGCTGAAAGCAGACTATAGATTGAACACGATGGCCTTTCAATACCTCTATTGCAAACCACAACACCCAAAAGAAGAGAGAGAACAAAGGGGAATGCCCTGCTACAGAGGCATGGTGGGGTGGGGGGTGATGGAGTGGGGGAATTTAGGGGTACTGGGACCATCGGTGGTGGAGAATGGGCGCTGCTGGAGGGATGGGTACTTGAGCATTGTATGGCTGAAACACAGGCACAAAAATATATAAATCTGTAACTGTACTCTCACGGTGATTCACTAATCATAAATCATAAATAAAAAAAGATTAAGTTCAGATAATACCTGCTCAGTTTCACACGACAAAATTATATGCTTCCTCTCTTGTGTTCTTCTATAATGATCATTGCAGCGCCGCCATTTTTGCATGGTTGCTATTTATCAGGTACTTGTTTTATCCACTTTGTTTTCACATATGTATGAGCTACAACAATAGACACTTTATTCTCCATTTTATTATTGTGGAAAATCTGAGGGCTGGGGATGTGGAGCATATATCTTGGTTCAATGGGAAGGAAGAAAGGGAATGAAGGAGGGAAGAAGGGAGAAGGGATAAAAGAGTGAAGGAAGAAAAGAAGATAGGAAGGAGAAAGAGGGCAAAATGGGGGGAAAGGAGTGATGGAGGAAAGGAAGGAGGGAAGGAAGTAGGGAAGGAAGAAAGGGAGGGAGGGAAGGAAGAAAATATGGAGGGAAGGAATTATGGAGGGAAGGAAGAAAGGAGAGTAGGAAGAAGGAAAGTAGGGAATAAGGCAAGGAAAGAGGCAAGCAAGGAAAGAGGGATGGAAGGAGAAGGATGGATCAATGCAGGGAGGGAGGAAAAGAGAGAAGGAAGGAAAGAGAGAAGTAACAAAGGAGGAAAAGAATAAAATAATTAAGGATGAAAAGGAGTTTCCAAGGTCACACTACTACCAGGACTGAGGATTGCCATCTCTTCTAGGCCCACAGACCCAGAGTACATGACTGTTCAATGTTACGTTCACCCATTTGCTCATCTTCAGGGGACTGAAAAGCCTCCTATTTGGAGGGTTGTTTTCCCCACAGCCAGGTGGCCTATGGATAATAACTTATTCACAGGAGACAATGAAGAGGAAACTTACTTTTGTACACATACCACCCATATATATTCCCTGCTTTGTTGGGGGTACAAACACCAGCAGACACATACCATCCAGGTAACACATGTTTGTAAGCCTTCAGCAACTGACACTACACAATTTTGTCTGGACTTTTCAGTACTCTTTTTTTTTTACTGAATCACTGTGAGATAGTTACAAGCTTTTGTATTTGGGCTACAACCACACAATGATCAAAAACCCATCCCTCCAGCAGTACACATTCCCCACTACCAATATCCCCGGTATACCCCTCCCCTTTTCCACCCTCCCCCTGCCTCCTTGGCAGACAAAATTCCCCATATTCTCTCTCTACCTTTGGGCATTATGGCTTGCAACACAGACACTGAGAGGTCATCATGTTTGGTCTATTATCTACTTTAGGCATGCATCTCCCATCCTGACTGATTCTTCCTGCCATAATTTTCTTAGTGATCCCTTCTTTTTTTTTTTCATCTGTCTTCTCTCCTCCACTTATGATGCAGTGTTTCAGCTATGGGGCAATCCTCCTGGCCCTTTTTTCAGTACTCTTTAATCAGCATCAGGCAAATTTTTCCTCATGGCTGATTTTCCTGCAGATATTCACTTAGACACTCAAATGCCTACCTATGTCTTGGGATAATCACAATAATTGTTACCACTTATTGAATATGCAACCTGAGCCAGACATTATGCAAGTACTTTGACATATATATTTTTTGTTGGATAAACAGTAAACCCTATGATATTGATTCAACTTCCATCACCTGACCTCCATTGTGCATGTGATAGAGCAAGAGGTGAAGAGATTAGGTCAGTAGTTTTGAGCTGTTTACTTATCTAGAGTGGTACTAGTCTGAGAGACAGTGGTTCAAATCCACTGAGTAAAGTGAGTGGTCTAAGGTCAGACAGGTGTCTTCTAGGTTCAGAAAAGATCCTGTGTTCTGAATCACTAGGATACACTGCTTCTCAGGCAACTCTGTGTCTTGCCATCTATGAGAAGTTAGAAAGGACTCCAGGAGCATGACTGCCAGATCAGGTAGGAAAAAGTGTGCTGGTGCTGCCCTGGAATCTGGTACCACCAGGAAGAGAAGCCAAATAACAGAAGCCAGACCTCACAATAATGCACTGGTGATGGGAAAATGAAAAATAAAACTGGGAGGCATTAACAAGGGTTCCTTCCAGATCTAAACTCCATGACTGACTTCCAGAGAAGCCTCTGAGCAATCAAAACGCTCAAGACAAATCCCATAAGCATACCTAATTAAATAATCCAGGCTCTGTTTGCTTGGATTTTTGAAGCATCAAAACAGTTCCTTTCTATGCTGACTTTGGCTCTCCTGCAGTTTTAATTAAGCCTCCCAAGGCTCACAGGCATATTAAAATTAGGCGGAAAGAAAACTTGCAGCCTTTGATGCTAGTGACCACAAGGTGCAAGTCTTCTGGTTTAATCTCTTCTAGAGCAACTAAAGCTGATGCTCAGAGCTGACCCAAAAGAGAATTTTCTGTTTCTTTTTCTTTGTGGAGGGGGCAGTGAAGAGTCAAGTGTTGGACAGGTGTTGAATGGGTTTCTCCCTGGACAAGAACTATGTTGAAATGGGCACCAAGAGATTCTGAAGCTGATCAAATACCTGTTGTAATTCCACCTTTCAGTGACCATACCCAGGGCCTCATCCCTTTTTGTATCTCCTTGATCCCTAGTCAGGAAAACAACATCTCAGCCAGCCACCCTGCAGCTGGAGAGATAGTACAGTAACAAGGTGCTTGCCTTGGATGTGGCCAATCCATATTCAATTTCCAGCACCCCTTGTGGTTCTTCTGAGCCTACTAGTAGTGATTTCTGAGTGCAGAGTCAGCCAGGATTAAGTCCTGAGCACCACTGAGAGTGACCTACACCTGCCCACCCCTCGACCCCAGAAAGCAAGCCCCAACCTGATGTATTATCTCCTTCCCTAGGAAGATGTAAGTTTTGGTTAAAATATTAGCTTTCCTGTTTTACCCATTCTTTGATGTCACTCAGTTTTTCTTAATTTCTTGGCCAAGGTGAAGAACTTCAAGAAATTTTTCCCAATTTACGTAAACTTTGTGCAGGCCTTTTAGACAGATTGCTCCATTCCTTTCCATGACTCCACAAATCAGAACCACGAGCAGCCTCAGCTCACTTGTTTGGTCCACACACTAGCTAGGATCTTGTGCTCAGCAGGGTTCTGGGGGGGCACAATTCTATACAAATTTATTCAAAGTGGAGCAAAAACCGTAAAGCCATAAACCACATAAAAGGAAACAAAAAGAGTAAAATATTCAATCTCAGCCTTAGGTCTTCGTGGATTCATCTTGAACAGCAAGAAAAATGAAGGTCTAAATAAACAAATGGGACTATAACAAACTACAAAGCTTCCATAGAGGAAAAGAAATCATTACCAAAATGAAAAGGGAACCTACTGAATAGAAGATATTTTCCTATCATGTATCCAACAAGGCATTAATGCCCAAAATATACAAGCAACACATAGAATAAAAAACAATACAAATGCAACATTGGAAGAAGATGTAAACAGACATTTTAGTAAAGGAAACATACAGATGTCCAAAAAAGAATTGCAAAGATGTTCATCATCACTCATTAGGTAAATGCAAGTCAGAAGCTCAATAACATATCATCTCATACCTGTCCTCTGAACAGCCATTCTTCAGAATAGCTACTATTAAAAAGGCAAGATAGGGGTTGGAGCAATAGCACACAGTTAGGGCTTTTGCCTTGCACGTGGCCGACCCAGGTTCAATTCCAGCATCCCATATGGTCCCCTGAGCACTGCCAGGAGTAATTCCTGAGTGCAGAGCCAGGAGTAACCCCTGTGCATCACTGGGTGTGAATACAAAAGCAGAAAATAAATAAATAAATAAACAAAGAGGCAAGAAATAAGTGTTATCAAATTGGTGGGAATGTAAACTGATGCAGTCACTATGGAAAAAAGTCTCAATACCACTCAAATATTAGAATAGAACTACATCATGATCCAGCCGTTCCACTTTTAGGTGTATACCTAAATAAAACAAAACCTAATTGAAAAGATATATGCACTCATGTTCACTGCAGCTCCATTTACAATAGCCAAGATACAGAAACAACATAATTGCCCACTATCACCCACTGGATAAAGAGGTAGCATACATTCTGGAAACTAATCAGCTATAAAAAATTAAAATGTTATCATTTATGATAACAGGAATGGAACTTGAAGGGGCTGTGTTAGGTAAATAAACCAGAAACAGACAAATAGCCTAGATTGTCATTCATACTTGGAATATGAAGTCAGAAAGCAAATAAACCAACAGTATAAAATCCTTAGATTTTGATAACAGAATGGTAGATACTAGAAGAGAAGGTGAATGGTGGGTATGGGGGATAGGTTGAGAAAATAGATAAAAGGGCAAATTTCCTGGTGATAGATGAAAGTTAGACTTTTGGTGAGACCATAATGTAGCATATGCAGGTGTTGAACTATGATGTTATATTCCTAAAATCTATATATAGATGTAAACCAATTTTACTTTGAAAAAAAATTTTTAAAGACCTACAGGGCACCATGCTTCTCCAGCATCTTAAATTCTAATATAGGAAGAGAAACACACACAGAATTTCTGCATTGCCGAGGATAAGAGACTGTTATTAGTCAATGACAGATCTAGCAATGTGCTATGACAGAACAAGAGAAGTAGAGATAGTTTTAGTTGGGAACAATCCAAAATAAACCATAAACATTCATAACCTGAACTGGGGTTTTCTGTATTTTAAAAAAAGGCAATGGAAGGGAGGAACTCCAGACAGAAGCCCAACGACAAGTAAAGCATGAAAGTAGGAAAAATGAAGAGCTCCATTTGCTCAGTTAAACATTACATATGTGAGTTTTGAGAAAGAGGCGATTAAGGTTGGCTGAAGTCAGAATCTAGAGGTTGAGAAGCTGAGCTTCTATTTTCTAGACTGTATTACTTGTTATTCATCCAAAAGATACATAATATTCATGCCCATGGTATGTGTAAGTTACTGAGCTAGCTACTAGACACACAATTAAAAAAAAAAAACAACAACCAGTAAATCTCTTCATCTCAAAGCCCTCATATTCTAAAGGTAGTGAATGGAACTTTAAATGGAACTTTATATAACCCAGTTAATGTTTTTAGTAAAGGAACAGAATAAATTTTCAGTCAAAACATTTTGATGCCATTACAGAAAATAACAAGGAAGACTAAAGCTTTTCTTAAGAAGAACCATTATAGTTGATTTTATAATTGAGTCAAAAAGAAGTGGATAGAAATTGGTGAGAGTTTGCGCAAGAAATCTGGCATTCTGTATACAGAAAGATCAACATATACAAAGGCTCCTGTGGGACTATCTTTAGTAAAATAAAAATAACTAAAAGGTAAGTACGCAGTATGGTCAGGTAGTGCTTTGTGGTTAAGCTGACAAGATAGACGGGGACAGATATATCTTGATCTTGATTGCCACATAAAGTATTTCTGTGTAAATAAAATTTCAAACTATGGCATTGAAAAATGGGAGGAGAAAATTTTAATGAGCATCACTGAAAGAAATTCCGTTACAGTGCAAACAGAACAAAGAGGACAAACCTAGAAGCAGAAAACCAAGTTGGGGAGTTCTGTTACAGAGATGGTGGTGACTTGTGTTAGGATTATGGCAGGGAACTGAGGGTAAAAGAAAAAAGTGGAAAATGTTTGGGAGGAATAATGACAGAACCAAGTGATGGACTGGGCATGGGAATTAGTGAAAGAGAAGTACCATGGTGGTGATCTTACACTTTGATAGACTGAAACAAAAAATCTCTTAGCATATTTATATACTTAAGGTCCATTATCCATATCTTGCAGGAAAGGTGTGGAAAATTTTGCTAAGGGAAATCTTTGCTTAGATGCAGAGTCTGAGGGAAGAACATGAGGAAGACTCAAGAATGTCTTGAAATCAAAATCTATAATTTAGCCATTGGAAACACATTTGCTTCAATCTTGGAATGAACTGAATGGATACAGAAATTATTCGCCTAGAACTAATATCTGAAGCTGGATGCAGAGTAGTTGAAATTAATAAGAGAAATTATAAAGAGGTACTTGAGAAATTGTTGCATTTTAGAGGACTAAGAAATAAAAGAAACAGGGAGGTAAGAAGAGAATCAGTTGTGCAAAATTTCAAGGCATGGGAGAAGATGACAGATTCATACGCATCAAGAGATGCTGGATGAAGACAACAAATTCCATGGGTTTTGGAGACTAGAAAGACTTTCATGACTTGGAAGAGAAAAGTTAAGTAGTCAGGTTGAAGTTCAATGTAGGGAGTAAAGAAATGTGAGAGTACATGGTGACCCAATTATAAAAAAAAAAGAAAAAAGAAATGTGAGAGAAGCAATATCAGTAAACTACCCTATACAGCACAGGATAATTCTAGTGAAAGGACAATGAAGGTGTTTTCGGGAAGCTCAGCCACATCAAGGGAAAATGCCAGTGACAAGAAAGAAATGAAGTATTTGGAGCAAGTCCCAGGATTAGGCAAGTTTCTATATTGGTGGGGAGAAAGGGTTAATCAGTCAAGTTGTGTTTGTATATATATGTGTGTATATATACACACACAAATATGTATATATGTATGTATGTATGTATGTATGTATGTATATATATATAACATAGGTTAATATTTTTCTCAGACTAGTTGTGGAAGTAGGTAGTGGCATTTCAGTACTGTCAAGTACCCAGGTGTTTTTCATCCTTTAGCACTAATTTCCTCAGTCTTGGCATTCTTTTGTTCATAGTCTCAGAGTCACAAAATGGCAGCTCGCCATATCTGTTCTCAAGGAAGGAAGAGATGGTAGTTTTACCCAACTTCACTCTAGTGCTGGAAGCCTGTACAGCTTTCCTTAACTAGCTCATTTCTGGTTCACATGGCTTCTAACTTTAAAGGAGGCTGGGGATCCACATTTGTTTCTTCAGCATCCTTGTGGAAAGCGATAGAAATGAAGTGGTTGTTAATAACTTTAAAGTAAGCCCCAAAGAGAAATAATATCTGATAGAGAGAAAAGAAGTGGTTATCCTTAAGCCTTTAGGCAAATTTTATAATTCCTGAGAAAGAGAAAAGAGATAGATCAGAGATGGAGAAAGAGAAATGTGAAACTGAAGATGTCTGTACAATACATTAAGCACTAGTGTGGGGCAAGGAACTGGTCTCTGAGACAGCATGAGAAGGACAAACTATACTCAGGAGAGAACTGGTGAACTTGGAAATAATGCAGGGCAACATGAGCAAGAGAGTCAACACAATGGGTGATCCACAGGGATTGACTCAAGTGTGTGAATCCTAGAACGATGTCTATTATTGAAACACCACTTATAAATATGCATTGCTTTTCTTGTAATTATTTGAAATAAATCCTTTGTTTTCCTTAAAGGGTCAACCTTCAAATGTGTGGGAAGTTTCTGCTCTACAATCATTAAAATATCTAAGGAGTCAGTTGAGCTAATTTTAGGGACAGAAATAGCAACACAGACTTAATGTAAAGAAAGAAGGGTTAGAAATATTTTCAACCATTTTCTGTTGAACAAAGAGAAATAAATTCAAGAAACAACTCTTCTTTTGCATTGCTCAATGACAGAAATAGTATAATTTTAAGTCAACCAGAGGGATTCTAGTAGTACTACTTCAAAAGGAGCCCTTAAATATGCATGTCTACTGACTCTTCGCCTCTTCCTTAAAACAGGCCTCCCAGAAATATGCTTCAGGAAACCCTCTAGTGTCGAGAAGGTTGTTACTTTGGGCAGGATGGAGTGAATTTCCAACTGACGGGGGGGGGGGGGGGGGAGAACTGGGTTTGTAGTTACCAATTGTTTTCTCTGGGGTTTGAAACCATAACATTTCCATTCAGAGGAAATAGTCTAGGATGTTTATTTTTTCAAACTCCATGAATATTAAAAGCACCATAATGGAAGCCAAAACATAAGAAAAATGAATGTAGTGATACCAAATGTGGGTGTTCTGCCTTCAAATTGGACTTCATCAATGTAGAATGTTTGAAGCAAAAGAAGATAAATGATATAAACATAAAAGCTAAACCAAATGCTGTTCTGGAGATGAAGTGATCACAATTTTATCAATGATGAAAGGCAACTTGAGAAGGAAAAGTGGGTGTATGAGCAAACTGAAGAGAATTAACATCTATCTACTGGAATTTTAACATAGAAAATCTTTGTTAAAGGCTTAGATTTATTCAGTGTGGGATATACGATGAATCTCGAAGGATTTACATATCTTTAATTTAATAGGAAGAACTAATAACCAGTGAGTGACTTAGATAAGAACTTATGAATATTCAAACCCTTTAAATCTTTGTGTGCCAAGACCATTTCTTAACACAAACTTATCTATAACAGCACCCTTCATATTATTTCTTTTCCAATATAGATGGCCTAAGAGTAGCTCCACAGTTGGGGAAATACTAGTTGGTATGATAATAATAAAATCTCAGAATGCTGACACAGAATGCTTCTGGTCTATATTGGGCCTGAAAATGATTCAAGTCTCTCCTCCTCCCAGCTAAAATATGGTTTATTGTCTTAAGAGTGAAAACAGTGATATCACTTCTGAAATGAATAAGCCATTAACTTTCATTCAATAAAGGGAACTGCACTGTAGCATTGTCATCCTGTTGTTCATTGATTTGCTCGGGCAGGCACTAGTAATGTCTCCATTGTGAGAACTGTTTTTTGGCATATAGAATACACCATGGGTAGCTTGCCAGGCTCAGTCGTGTGGGCGGATACTCTCAGTAGCTTGCCAGACTCTCCAAGATGGTCGGAGGAGTCAAACTGGGCCGGCTGCGTGCAAGGCAAATGCCCTACCCGCTGTGCTATAGCTCCAGTCCAATAAAGGGAACAAAATATAAAATTTAAACCTTTGTGTTAGAAGGTTTTTTTTACTGTCAGTGTTTGGCAGGAAAGGTGGTGTCAATACAATGATGGTGGGATCCAAAAGCACCAAGATTATGTGGTAGGGGTGGGTAAAACATAACGAATGTGCATGATGGACTTGCATTGAAACACATTGTGTATATGAGACATGGAGGAGAAAAGAAGATGAAAGAATGGAGACATGGCAAAAGGAAAAGGAAATACAAAATAAGCACAGAGGATAGAGTGGAGAGAAGAGGGAGGCCAGGAAAATCTAGGGAGGGGGCACTGCCAATTGTTCCTGAATTATACTGAGTACATCTCAATCTATTAGTTCATTTCCCCCTACATTTCTGATTGTCAACTAAATACAAAATATATTAGCTTGACAATATATAACCCTCCCAAATGGTAATGATTCTTTTTTATTATCAAACTTTAAGCTTACTTAAGCAATCACCCGTAAATTTTGTGTTTTGCCAGATACACTTATGCCTGAGATACAGACCATAATGGAAACACAGTTCATGCTCCTCAGAGCCTCTTCACCACTGGAAAAGATATTAAATGAACAATAAGTGCCATGAAAGTGACAAAGTGGAAAACAGGCTGCCATGTGAGTTGATGGCAGTTGAGACAGGCAGGATGGATGCAATCAGGAAAGGAACCCACACCCCCATATCTCCCCCTCATCACTTTTTAGCAGAATCCCAGGAGGAAGGAGTAGGATTTGATCAGGCAAACAGGGGAGGAGGCATGTAATTAGAAGGAACAGAAGGCCCAGCTCTAGAAATGGGCAAAGTCCCAGAAGTTGGCGAGAGCCTGGAACATTCTTGAAAGTAGGATGGGGCTGTAAGGGCAAGTTGACACAGCAGAGTTAAGATTGTGGAGGGTCTTTTAAGACTTGTTAAGAATTCTGGACTGTAGCATTATGTCAACTTGAAAGTTTTATAGGGTTTTAAACAGCAAAATGACACACTCAGACTTACATTTAAGAGAGATGATTTCACCAAGAAAATTTCTTATAAAAGTAGAGACTGTTAGCCTGAAAACTTCAACATTTTTATATTTATAAATGTACTTACAATCACATCTGACTCTTCTTTTTGATCTCAGACAATGAGGTATTTTTCTTCTGATCCAAACCTACCTTTATGCTCTGGACCTTGGTTCCCTTTCTTTCTCCTTCTTTCCCATTCATCATTAACCCCATGGGTCACTCTCTCCACCTCTGCCTCATCTCCCATCTCTCTGATGTTAGATAATTGTTCTCTCTGACTGACATGCTATCTTGTACCTTAAATATCAAGAAAATCTATTTTTCCTTCAGAATTCTGATGGGGGAACGTACCACAATTTTGAATATTAGTGATACCTTAAGTAGTTAGTACCTAAAGTGATACCTCAGTGGTACCATAAGAAGTCCCTCAAAGTGCCCTCGCAGCATCCTAAAGTTGACCATGACCTTTTATAGTTTTAGATCATGTATCCAACATACACATGTTATTCATGACACAGAACATGTTTTACTATATGTCACTAAGTTTTTGACGATAATAATTAAGCATTTTATGTTTATAGTCTCAGCACCTACTTCAATATCTGGTTCTTTCCCCCTCCACTAATTCAATAGAATCATCCACATTTAGAACTCTTCAAATCTCTAACCCTGGGTGAGAGAGTCTTCTATGAAATGTGAAGACTACCTAGCATAGTGGGTAGGGTGTTTGCCTTGCATGCCGCCGACCCAGGTTTGATTCCTCTGCCCCTCTTGGAGAGCCCGGCAAGATACCAAGAGTATTTCGCCCACACGACAGAGCTTGGCAAGCTACCCATGGCGTATTTGATATGTCAAAACCAGTAACAAGTCTCACAATGGAGATGTGCCTGTTTGAGCAATGGGATGACAGTGATACAGTAATACAGTGATACCTAAAAACCATTTACCAAAAGAGAACAACTTAGTCTTTTATCTTGTTGGTTTTTAGTGAGTAATTATATACCATTTAAACAAAAAAATCCTCAACAAATTAATTAAAAATTAGATGATCGTACATTTGGAGTTGTGTGTAGGGATATTCCACCCTGTTCCATTGGTCTGCAGCTCTGCCTTTGTTCCAGTACCATGCTGTTTTAATTGTTACTGCTTTGTAGTAAAGTTTAAGGTTGGGGAGGGTGATGCCTCCCATCATCTTTTTTTCGAGAATCGTTTTAGTTATCCGTGGGCGTTTGTTGTTCCATATGAATTTCATGAGTATCTTTATAGGGATCGCATTGAATCTGTATAGTGCTTTTGACAATGTTGATTCTCCCTATCCATAAGAGGGGATATGTTTCTATTTCCTCATGTCCTGTTTTATTTCATGGAGTAGTGTTTTATAGTTTTCTTTGTAGAGGTCCTTTACTTGCTTAGTTAAGCTGATTCCGAGGTACTTGATTTTTTGGGGCACAATTGTGAATAGGATTGCTTTTTTTTCATGTCCCTTTTCTCTCTCTCATTGTTTGTGCATAGGAAGGCCATGGATTTTTGGGTATTGATTTTATAGCCTGCAACTTTACTGTACAAGCCTATTGTTTCTAAGAGTTTCTTAGTAGAGGTTTTAGGCTTCTCTAGATATATTATCATATCGTCTGTGAATAGTGAGAGTTTGATTTCTTCCTTTCCTATCTGGATGCCCTTAATGTCTTTTTCTTGCCTAACAGCTATTGCAAGTACTTCCAGAACTATGTTGAATAGAAGTGGTGAGACTGGGCATCCTTGTCTTGTCCCTGATCTTAGAGGAAAGGCCCTTAGTTTTTCCCTGTTGAGGATAATGCTTGCCATGGGTTTGTGGTAGATGGCTTTGACTATCTTGAGGAAAATTCCTCCAAAACCCATTTTGGTGAGAGTTTTCATTATGCACTGATGTTGGATCTTGTCAAATGCTTTTTCTGCATGTATTGATATGATCGTATGGTTTTTGTCTTTATTTTTGTTGATATGATGGGTTATGTTGATTGATTTCCGAATGTTAAACCATCCTTGCATCCCCGATACGAATCCCACTTGGTCATGATGTATGATCTTTAAATTAAGGAGCTGGAGAGCTGATACAGAGGGCAGAATGCTTGCCTCGCACATGGTCAATCTGGATTCAATCCCTGGTACACCATAAGGTTCCCTGATCCCTACCAGGAGTAATCTCTGAACATAGAGTCAGGAAGAAGCACTAAGCACTGCCAAATAGAGCCTCAAACAAAAATTAAAAAATTAAAATATTATTATAGATTTGTCTGTGTTTCCCTCAAATTCTTACACTAAAGTCTTCCACTAAGATCCTGTACCTCAGAATGTGACCTTTCTGGAAATAGACATTGGAAATGAATTTAGTAAAGATAGTATCATGAGGGCAGGATATTGATCCATTATTACTGGATTTCCTTATACAGACGGGCAATCTGGACACACACACATGAACACAGAGTTGCCACAAAAACATTAAAGGCACGCATTGGGGTACTACTCCTAAATATACAGAAATAGCAAAAATTGCTAAGAAATCCTCTAGAAGCAGGAGACAAACATGGAAACGAATTTTCCTGTACAGTCCTCAAGAGGAAACCCGCCTGTCCCTCTGTCTCAGATTTCTGGCCTCCAGATCCGAGAGACAACAATTTCTGTGGTGTAAGTGACCCAGCAGGTTCTAATAGCAACCCTAGGACACAAACACAAATATTAACTGATGGCCCTACTCTCAAAAATCCAATTGCTCTTATGAAGCCATCCATTGCTCTCCTCTGAATGAGAGAAGCACAGCAGATAACTGGGAAAAAATAGGAACTGCATTATAGGACACTCACTACATCCTCTTTGACTTTAAAAAAATTTTTTTATTGAATCACCATGTGGAAAGTTACAAAGCTTTCAGGCTTTCTTTGACTTTTTTTTTTACTCTATTTATTGACTTTTTTTCCAACTCATTTGACTCTTGCAAGAGAGAGGAGGCTGAGGGGCAGCTAACTGGTTAGAACTTGTTCCCTTGTCCAATTTAGAAAAGGACTATCCTTTGATAATCCACCAGTGAAAAAATCAATTCCCATAACAATGCTATCCTATTTTTCTGTTATGTCTTATGTTCTTAGAGAATAGCTCACCAAAAATGCTAGAATTATATAATACTATGAGGATATTCTGAGGAAAATATAACTAGACTGGATTTAATTTACTTAACCCCTTATCTATGGACAGAAGATCAAAAACACTATAATCTATAACACCTTTCTATCCTGCATGAACATTTTTAAAGAGAATATTGCATAGCACCTCCTTGTCAATTATGGTGTCCATAATGTTGAGGTAGTGGAGGATTTAACATCATTCCCATTTTACAGAATGAAATAGAGTCTAGAGGTTGAGGCATCACTAGGCTTAAATGCAAGTAGATGGAAGAACAGAATCTGGACTTGATCACTGGGATTTCAGTCTCAGCCATTTTTCTAAGAGTGGTGGCTGGACAGACATAGAGAATAAGAGGGTACTTTGTCTGAATTTGGAAAATGGCAAGGGTAAAAACAGGAAAACATTTCCCACATTATGCATTTCATGTCTTCAGTGTTTGGTGGCAAAGATCTTAACCCCCCACCCCTCCTCTGTTCTCAGTGCCCAGAGGGACAATGACTTGGAGCAGGCAAACAATAAATGTGCACTGAAGGTGAAATAAAAGACTTTACTCAAATATTATTTTAGAAGACTTCATGAACTGGCAAGTACATTGCAGCTGCTCTTGGCAGGGCTAGACCCATGGATCTGGTTATGGGAAAAGTTGACTGCATTGTTCAGCCAAACTGGATAATTATGAACCTTTGCTGACTTGAGGGGGGCACTGCTTTTCACTGTATGCTCCAAAACATGTGTTTCTTGGTTGTTCCTCTGCTTGTTAAAGAAAGCAGCGGTAGCCGAGTCTGGACCTGCTTAACCCCACCTGTCTTCTCTCTTCAAGCTGATAATAAAAAGAAAGATTCCACTTCAGAGGGTGGATCAACACAGCACACAGCCCAGGAGTGGCTGCCCTGTGAGAGAAGGTGATCCCTGGGTTCCTTCTCTGTCAGACTCTGGGTGCAATTATGGGAATGAGGTACAAGGATTAGAATTAGCGCCTGTCACAGTCAGGGAGTCCGTCTGGCAGGCAGTTGCTTGAGAAGCAAACAGATGAGCAACAAATGTGGCTAGCAGAACCCTCTTCCCCCACTCCTTTTGGGAGGGAGACCACACCCCGGTGAGGGATATTTGGACACAGGCAGGCATATTATATGTGGCAGAGTGATTCTAATAGCAGACCAAAAAGGAATGCGAGGAGTCACTAACCCTTCCGCATGATGCCCTCCAAAGGGGCCGCAATAATTGCTTATTTATAACCTCGGAGCACTTGGTGGCCTTCCCTGCAAGGAGCAAGCAGCTGTCTTTAGGAAACCAACTACCCTGCCACTGACTGGAACCACATGTTCCTATCTGTCATCTGGGGGAAGAGTTGCAATTTCCTAATGTGAGACTTGTCAACTTATTTCCTACTTTTTGTGGCTCACTGAAATAACAGGATCTAAAGATCTCATCAGCCTGTCACTAGTTGCTGTTAATGCCTAAAACAATGTTGCAATGAGACGACTAATCATCCTTATTCTTGTCAAATCATCCTTTTATTCTAAACACTGACAAATTCACATACGGTCCTGCTCAGGCTTCACGCAGATATCCAAGATATGATTGCCAGAATTTTATGTTGAACGTTTAGAATGAAAGTGCTGCATAAGCATAATAAAATGAACACAGAGATCCTTTTAATTGCACATTATTGACTGGAATAATAAGCTCATCCATTGAGTATTAATGTTGATGAACCCTTCTGATTGTGTGGTGCAGAGTTCTCCTTTCTTGCATTATGTGCATAAATGCAAGTGTATCTACACACGTATGTGTGTATGTACAAATATATATTTATATGTATATACCAGAATTTTCCTGTTTCCTAAAACTCTGAAAATGTCCTTCTTCTTTACACTCCAATATTAAATGCAGTTCACTTTTAGTCTCCAACTTCACACCAAACAAAAATCACTATTTTTACAGTTTATAAGTCTATGAAATAAACCATAGAAAGAAAATTATTCACTGCCTCAATAAATTATTTGACTTATTTCTGGCTCCGAAATATATCTCACTTCACTGCTCATTTTTATAGCATTTGATCAAATAAACACTAAAAACTACACTTGAAACTAGAAATATTGTATGGTTCTATACTTCATTATATAATCATTCAAAGTAACATATCCCTGGAATCATAGGTTTAAGTTTTTCATCACAGCCCAAGATTTTAAAGGTAAATAAATGAGACTTAATACATAAATATGAATCTACTTTCATTTCAGTTTTTCTAATCTTATAACCTTTTGCATCTTTTCAAGGGGAAACATATTTCACAGTATGTTCTCCTTGATACTCACACTAGCTTCTTTTGTTGCAGGCAAAGTCCTTAGCTTGGCTGTTGACTTTGGGAAACTGCACTCATCAGTCACTCCTTTTACCGTTATGTGATTTTGGGAAAAGGGACGGGGTTGTTCTTCGGCTACAAGAGAAAAAGGTTTTCTGCCTTCTAGATCTTTAAAGATTGGGGGCAGGAACAGATGACTACAAGAAAAAGTCCTCCAAACCCATCAAAAAATGGGGAAAAGAAATGAACAGAAGCTTCCTCAAAACAGAAATACAAATGGGCAAAGGCACATGAAAAAATGCTCTACATTGCTAATAATCAGGGAGATGCAAATCAAAACAACAATGAGATATAATCTCACACCAGAGAGACAAGAACAACCAGTGCTGGTGTGGATGTGAGGAGAAAGGGACTCTCTTTCATTGTTGGTGGGAATGCCAACTGGTCCAACCTTTTTGGAAAACTATATGGGCATTCCTTCAAAAACTAGAAATTGTTTTTGCAATACCACTTCTGGGAATATACCCCAAGGGTGCAAAAAAGCACAGTAGAAATGACATCTACACCTATATGTTAATTGTAGCACAGTTCACAATAGCCAGAATATGTAAACAACCCAAGTGCCCAAGATCAGATGACTGGTTAAAGAAACTTTGGCACATCTACACAATTAAATACTATGCAGCTGTTAGGAAAGATGAAGTCATGAAATTTGCTTATATGTGCACGGTCATGGAGAGTATCATGCTAAGTGAAATGAGTCAGAGAGGGAGAAGGACAGACATAGGATGACTGAACTCATTTGTGGAATATAAAATAACATAATATGAGACTGACACCCAAGAATAGTAGACACAAGGGGGGGTGAGGAATATTGCTCCATAGTTGGAAGCCTGCCTCATGAGTTGGGGGAGAAGGCAGCTGGAATAGAGAAGGGATCACTAAGTCAATGATGACTGGAGGAATCGCTCGGGATGGGAGATGTGTACTGAAAGTAGATAAAGGACCAAATATGATGGTCTCTCATTATCTGTATTGCAAACCAAAATGCCCATAAGTAGAGAGAGAAAGATGGAAACTGTCTGCCATAGAGGCAGGGGGAGGAGTGGGATGGGGGTGGGGTAGATATACTGGGGACACTGGTGGTGGAAAATGTGCACTGGTGGTGGAGGGAAGGGTGTTTGATCATTGTATGACTGAAACTCAAACATGAAAGCTTTGTAAGTGTAGTTCATGGTGATTCGGTTAAAATAAAAAGAATGGACTTGAATAGCTAGGGATTGAATTTTGGCACTTGTAGCATGTAAATTACTGAAAAAGGAAGGGAACTGTGATGGGGAAGGAGAAAGACTGGCTGGAAAACAGGGATTCCAAGAGCAGATGGATTTAAAGAAGCAAAAGAAATATTAAGTTTTATTTTGTTTTGATTTTTAAAGTAACTACAGGCAGGTTTGTCAGAGATGGAAAATATTCTTGTAATGTGGAATTAAGAGCTGGCTGCAGATTTGGTTGAGACTAAATTAAGGGAATGCTAATGACAATAGCCATTCTGACAGGTTAAGAGCTGAACTGAAAATGAGAACGTGTGCTGGATCTAGGGGATCAAAAGTCTGGTGATGGATAGAAACTAGACTTTTAGTAGTGATATCAGGTACCAGATGCAGATGTCAAATTATAAAGTTTTACATCTAAAACTTATATAATGTTACAAAGTAATCTTTACCTCAATAGAAATTTATTATTGAAAAGTAAGAAAAGGGAGGTTGTATAATAAGCTAAGAATCACACCAACCTAAAAGTTATTATTCTTGGCCAATAGTTTAAGTGTAATTTTTGTAATATATAATACAATATGTAACATTTATGTACATGTTATAACAAGTACGTGAGCATTTGAAGAAAAATCTTTTAAAAATAAAGTTGAAGAGGCCCGTGGTTTGGTCCTTGGCACTGTAAACACACAAATGAGTAAAAGTAAAATTCAAATTATTATGAAAAAGTTGTAATTAAGGTAACAGTCATGATGATAACCAAATACAATTTAATATTTAAAGTTATTCCCTGAGAGGGATGGGGACATAGTTTAGCAGCCCAGGTTCTGGGACTGGAGTTCAAACTCCAGCATACACTGAAGCGCTGCTGGGTATAGACCTGAGGCTGCCAGTCCAACCTCTATATTGGCTGCTGGTCCCAGGCACCACAGGATACAGCCAAGAGAGACCCCCAGGTCCCCTGAGCACTGTTTTGAGCCCCTCCCTACAAAAATACTACTTGGTTCATTAAATTATATACATGAATGATCAGCAGATAGTACAGAGCCATGTATATAGGAGGTGGATTCTAGAGTACCACTGTAATTGCCATCAAATCTCTGAGCCCTCCAGCTATTTGTTGTATTAATCCAGCAGGTGAAGGAGTAGCATTTTGTAGGGATCAAAAAGATAAGTTTATTGAGATGACTGACTTTTATGAATACCTATATAAGTTACCAGTATTTTCTAGTGATGGACATATATATGCATATGTATAAAGTGTTCATCAAATATTATTTTTAAAAATATCTAGAAAAAGTTTGAATGATGTGGCATTATTGTCTTGTATCATACAGTTCATTCTCAAAAGGTGTACAAAAACTCTTCTGTTAATTTAAGGTTCAGGAGTAAGAACTCAAGGAAAAGAAAATGATGAGTTAAAATTGTCATAATGCTGAATGATTTGAACAAAGATCATTTGTGTCTTTCCCCAAAATATTCCTGGGTAGTTTTCCACTCTATATCTTGACTATAAGCCCATCTTAACATTCCCAGGTAAGAATAATATGTTAAAAACAGAGAGAGAAAAAAGAAAACTATCTGCCATAGAGGCAGGCTATGGAGGTAGGCAGGTTAGGAGGGGGAGAGAAACTGGGGACATTCGTCATGGGAAATGTACATTGGTGAAGACATGGGTGTGGGAACATTGTACGACTGAAACTGAACCATGAATAACTTTGCAACTGTGTATCTCATGGTGATTCGATGACAAAAATTAAAAAGAAGAAAATGTATAATATTTGGAGAGAATATATCAAGATATTTTATTGAAAAATTGAGATGAAATATATTAATTCTATATTCTATATTAAGATAGGGCATATTAGGAAAGTAAAGGTTTATATCTGATATATACGTATTCCTTTAAATGTGAATTTCATTTATTTTCTAGCCAACATTTAATTTATGTTTCAAATTAAAAGTAATTCATTATCTATTATTTTGGTTGTTTTTGCCCTCTGGATGTTAATAGTTTAAGGTCTCAAGAAGCACAGTGCTCACATAAACTTTGAGGAATCATGTGTATCAATATCCTGGTCGAAGAACAGCAGTTTTTTAAATCTCCTTTTCTACTGTTTCACTGCCATTCCCCAACCAAATCCAAGATAATCAGTTGCTTTCTTTTGGGGAGGGAGAGCTACACCCAGCAGTACTCAGGAGTTACTCCTGGCTCTGCACTCGGGAATTACTACTAGCAGTGCTCAGGGAGCCATATGAAATGCGGAATATTGAACCCAGGTAGGTCACCTGCAAGGCAAGCAGCCTATTTCCTCTACTATTGCTCGGTATGTATATATACTCTTATAGTCATTTGATTCCTTAATAATTTTTTAATGAAGAATCATAACAATTACAGTAATCCCTTGCATGATTAATACAAAGGGGGAACTAAAATGAAATGACCAGGATGGGCTGTTGGGCATGACAGGCACTGATGTGCCAGGATTATGCTCTTCTTAGTCTCATTGCACTCGGATCTGTGCACTGATTCATGAATTTATTGGGGAGAATGAGACTACGGTTGCCACAGATTAAAGCCAATCTTTAAAATGAGCTATCATTATGTTTCATTATGTAAACTTGTGCTGTTCCCTTGCAAGTTAAATGCCTCTCTGGTCTACAAAGTGGGTTCTGCTTCTGGTGTTTCCCTAAGATACCACAAGGAACAGATGTTGTTTTACATGTTGAATGTTGGTCTGCCTCCTTGTGCAACAAGGCAGACACTGCAAAAGAAACCATGTAATTGGAACATCACAGATTTGGAAGCATACACTGTCCAATCAACCAACAGAAGGTTTCGGCTCTCTCATTTCCTGTTACAAATTTGTCTCCCTCCTATTTTAGTAACTGGTGTTCTCTTTAGGAAATCCTCATTCCATCAGAGTCAACTCCAGCATCTTGAAACATTTTATTTTTATCAGAATGCTTAGGGAAACCTATGCTGCAGACTACATTAGTGCCCTTTCATTTCTGAGTGCTCCTTATCCGGCCATAGGTTCAAGGACATTTATGTGGTTTGGCCAGAATTTCTACTTCACGAAAGATGAGTCTGCTGAATCTAAAAACATATGTCCTTTTACAGAGAACAAGTCTCTCCAAACATGCCTCTTCTCCTGTGTTCTCTCATCTTCTTTCTTGATGGTATACAATTCTGGGGGAATGGGGTGTTACTATATAAACAATAAACACATACTTTAATATTAATAACATTTTGGAACTAAATAAGTTATCTTCTATTATCTCTATTATCATATGTTACATTGCTATCATTCATCAGTTAACATCTTAAAACAATACACAGCATTATAAAGACATAGGTTTTATACTTGCCAAGGGGAAAGGACATGTTACCAGCATAGTAAAATTAGTTTAAAAAATTTACAAAGACATATGTACTAATAAATTATTTATGACAACATTATTTAGTATTTATTCAACATTATAATTACTTATATAAATTCTGATTGGGGTGGATACCAGCTGATCATACATATCTTTTATATCATTGATTTTTAGGCCATACCCATTGGTGTTCAGGGTTTACTCCTGGCTGTGTCCAGGTCACTTTTGGCAGTACACAGGGGGCTGTATGTAGTGCTGGGGATCAAACTGGGGTTGGCCAAGTGCCAGGTAGGTGTCCTATACTATCTTTGTGTGCCCAATCATGCATATCTCAACAGATGACAGTGAGAGTAATGCAGTAGGCAGATCTGAAGTCAGTCAAATTATAAATAAACCCAGTTTGGCATTTGGTACTTTAAAAGCTCAGTGACACTGAGTTATACTTTCTTTTGATTTCTTCATAAAGTTCATAATATACAAAAGCAGAAGAGGATTAGAGTGAGGAATAGATACAATAAATGTAAAACAATTATCAGAGCATTTGATTTAAATCAGACACTTACTAACTTGAAGGAAAATTAAAACTGCTTCTCTGTTACTGTTGTAACCTTTGGTAGGGGAGAAGGTAGGGAAGGGTAGAAGAGGAGAGAAAGAAAATGAAGATGATATGATGTTCATATGTGTAACATTCAGGATCAAGTCTGTTTAACTAATTATAACAGTGATGTTCAGAACAGAGGAGGCCACTGCCTGGCGAGGACTTGAACTAGAAGATGTTCTAAATGACACAAAAGTTCTAGCTTCATAAAAGTTGCCAGAGTATTCATGTATCAGAGAAACAGTAACTGTGAGTCTTAAGGATGTAGGAGAGACAGTAACTAGGTTGACAAGAAGGATACAGGTGCTAGAAAATCAGGAATGTTGTCAAGAACTCAGGAAGTATTTAATATAGAGTCTGAGCACAAACATAAACTAAGAGAGACATGGAAAAATATAAATCAGTTAGAAATCAGAGAAGACAAATAGAGAAGGTGCAAATTAATTTGCCAAAATGGATGATTTACTCTGATATTCTGTTCCAAATTAAGGTTTGAAACAACGCTGGGATTTAGGAGAACAAGGAATATGGGGAGTTCAGGTCATAGGCCAGGTTCCTACCACCTTAGGGAGGGCAGAATTTGTGCCCCCAAATATGCTGCTTTTGTCATGAATTATTTGAGCTGAAGGCAGTCAAGACCCAGCAGACCCAGTTAAAGTTTTTTTGTTTTCTTTGTTTGGTTGGTTTTTGACCACACCCAGCAGTGACAAGGTGCTCAGGGCTTCATCCTGGCTCTTAGCTCAGGGATCACTCTTGGTGGGTTCAGGGGATCATGGGGGATGTTAGGGACCAGGGACCGAACCCGGGTTGGCTGTGTGCATGGAAAGCACCCTACCCACTGTACTACCAGCTCACCCCCTAGGTAAAGCTTCAGACTTCTCTCTTATTAACTCCCCCCAAAAATCTAGATTGGGGACCAGCATTTGGAGGAGATCAAGTTTTACGCTTAGTAAAAATAAGCTTTATCTTTAAAAGACTGATATGAGGGTGGAGTTTGCTTAGAAAATCGAACATATGCCCCCCTAGCCCAGGGCTCAACCCCTCGCACTACATCATTCTCTAAGCATACAGGGATGATCCCCTACTCCCAGCACCGAGCAGTCCTATCCCCCCTGAATGTTAGACAAACATCCTCTCCTCATCTCTCTGTGGACTGTTCTCTTTCCTCGGATGCCCCAGAAGCCAATCCTCCTCTCCGTAGCCTGGACAACACACACGCCTTGACTGCCTGATTCAGGCTTCCATCCTCCAGGCTTCTGAACCTATGTAACTTATTTTCTTGATGCTAATCTGCTTTCTGCCACTTTAAATTATTGGATCACTCAAAAAAAATACAGAAATAAAAACAGAAAAAAAACCTGTCCTCCCCATTTGCATCAGCTCATACATAACTCTAACACTCCTCCTACCCCCACCCGGGGACATGAACAAAAGGACTCCAGATGAAATTCCTCCATCTCTGCTCAGCCACTGCCTTGAATTTCATCTTTTTCCTTTTTCTAGATTCTCAAGCTGTAGAGTTAGATTATTTATTTGAGCTTTTTCTTGCTTCCTGATGTAAATCTGTCTTGCGGGGACTGGGAAGATAGTACAGCAGGTAGGGTACTTGTCCTGCACATGATTTCCACAATAAACACTTTCTCAGAGTGAAAGTTTAGAATTGTTAACTGTAAAGGCTAACACTGAACTAAAAAAAAAACTATACTTTCATCAAACTAGATTCAAACTAAAGGAAATCATGAAGAGAGAGGATGGACATTACATACTGCAAGAGGACTTAACCTTTTTAATATAAGTGCATCAGATGAAGGACAGCCACGTTCTCAAAGAAAATGCTAGCAGAAATGAGGAGATACACAATGGCAACAAAATTGTAGTGAGAGATGTTAACACTCCACTTTCCTAATTGGACATATCATATATGAAATTAGTAAGAAAAGAAAAGTCCTAAGTGATGAATTAGAAGATCTAGGCCTAATAGACATATAAAGGCAACTCCACCAATAAAAAGTCAAACATACATTCTTCTCCAGTCTACATGGAACATTCTCCAGGATAGAACAGATATTGGGACACAGTATGAGCATCTTTAAGTCACAAAAATAAAAATCATTTCAAGTCTACTCTCAGAGTACTAGGCCCTGAAGGTAGAAATCAACCATAAAAGAAAAGACTGGAAAATGTTAATTGGAAACTAATCAGCATGGGGCTGAAGAAGAAATCAAAGAAAAAAATTGAAAATTCCTAGAAGCAAATGATAATGAAGACATAATTGATCATAACTCATGACACAGCAAAAGCAGTGCTAAGTGGGAAACTGATAGCAATATAGGTGGGTTTTTTTGGCTTTTGCTTTTTACTTTTCGGTTTCTAGGGTCCACACCTGGTGGTGCGCAGGGTTTACTCCTTGCTCTGTACTCAGGGATCACTCCTGGAGGGCATTAAGGACCATACAGGGTGCCAGGGAGTAACTCTGGGCCAGCCACGTGCAAGGCAAGTGCCCTACCTATCTCCTCGGTCCCAGCAACACAAGTTTACATCAGGAAACAGGAATATGGTCAAATAAGTAATGAAACTCTGCAGCTTGAGAATCTAGAAAAAGAAAAGAATAAAATCCGAAGCACGTAAAAAGGAGATGAGAACAATAAGAGCAGAAATTGTAAAACAACACAAAGGATAACTGAACAAGTTTTTTGAATGACTAAACAAGAATGCTAAACCTTAGCTAGATGCATGAGGGAAAAATGAAAAATAAATACTAATAAATCAGATCAGATATGAAAAGGAAGAAATTACAACAGAAAACTCAAAGTTATAAAAGGTCACAAGAGGTTACCATGAACAACTTCATCCCACTAAGCTGGAGAAACTAGAAGGAATGGAGATTTTTTAAAAATTATTTTATTGAATCATCATGAGATAGTTACAAACTTTCATGTTTGGTTACATTCTCACAATGATCAAAACCCATCCCTCCACCAGTGCAAATTCCCTACCACTGATATTCTGGGTATACCCCCCCTTTCCCACCCTCCCCCTGCCTCCACGGCAGACAATATTCCCCATATTCCTTCTCTACTTTTGAGCATTATGGCTTGCAACACAGACACTGAGAGGTCATCATGTTTGGTCCATTATCTACTTTCGGAACACATCTCCCATCCCAACTGGTTCTTCCAGCCATCATTTTCTTAGTGATCCCTTATCTATTCCATCTGCCTTCTCCCCTCCACTCATGAAGCAGGCTTCCAGCTATGGGGCAATCCTCCTGGCCCTTGTATCTACTGTCCTTGGGTGTCAGCCTCATGTGATGTTATTCTATACTCCACAAATGGGTGCAATCCTTCTATATCTGTCCCTCTCTTTTGGACTCATTTCACTTTACATGATACTCAAAATGGAGAGATTTTTAAAATCACACAGTCTCCCAAGACCAAATCAGGAAAGAAAAAAAAAACCTGAACAGACCAAATAAGAATAATAAAACTGAAACTAAGAAATATCCTTCCCCCCAGCAAAATTCAGGTCCATACGGATTAATTAATTTTATCAGACTTCCAGAAAAAACTTAAAACCTAAGTTTCAAACTATTCTCGAATATTGAAGAAATGGGAAATCTTCCTAACAGCTTCTAAAAAACCTCCATTAACCTTCATAAAGCAGACATAGATATATATTAAAAAACAGAGTCAATACCATTGATGAACATAAATGCAAAGAACCATAACAAAATCTCAGCAAGCAGAATTCAGCAACATATCAAATGATCTAAACTATGATCAACTGAGATCATCTAGGAAATCAAGAATAATTCAATACATAAAAATCAGTTTATATGATTCCTAATAAAAATAAACCAAGTCAATGGATACAGGGAAAGTTTTCAGTGCTATTCAAAACCCATTTGGGATAAAAATTTTCAACAAAATTGGGAAAGAAGGCTGAAGGAAAATATACAATAAACCCATAGGTAGCATCATAGTTAATGGTGAGAGCTGAAACCCTTTCCTCTTAGATTATACCTGAGCCAAGAAAATGCACTCAACATTGTTTTGAAAGTCTTCCTCAGAGCAATTAGGCAATAGAGAAATCAAAGGTAATAAGCATTCAAGTTGGAGAAATCCTAAAAGCTTCTGAAATGTCTTCTAGAAGCATTAAAGCAATACAGTAAGGTAGCAGGCTACAAAATCAACACACAAAGATCTGTTACATTTTGATACGTGATAAAATTACTTAATTTTAAGTAAACTTGTTTTCTTTATTTCTTAAATAGTGTTCCGGTGTCTGGAGAGACAGTTCAGGATTAAGGCTCTTGCCCTGTATGCAACAAACCCTGGTTCCATCTCCAGCACCATATATGGTCCCCCAGTACCACCAGGGGCGATGTCTGAGTACAAAGACAGAAGCAAGCCCTGAGCACTGATAGGTGTGGCACAAACTCCCAATCTCTTCCCCCCAAATAAAGAAAGAAAGCAGGAAGTGTGATAAATTCTGGATGAAAATGACAAGGATTAAAAAAATAATAAAAGTGTTTCAAGCATCACATACCTAGGAATCTTAATAATGAGTGAAGGCCTATTGAAAATTACAAGACAACTTTTAAAAGAAATCGAAGCAGATACAAGTAAATAGAAGAATATTCCATTTTCATGGATGGAGGAATTAACATTGTATAAAAAAACCCACAAAAAACCCAAAGTCACATTTCCTAAAGCATTATACAGACACAATGCAATTTACAATCCCTCTCAAAATTTCAATGGCACTCATCTAGGAAATAGAAAAGAATTAATATTTCCATATAACCACAAAAAAATCTCTAAATTGTCAATTATTGAAGGATGAAAAAAAGACTGAGGTATTGCATTCTCCGATTCCAAATTATGCAATAAAGCTGTAATAAAATTAACACAGTATAGTACTGGCATAAAAGATCAATGAACAGAACTAAGGGACCAGGAGTACACTCAGATATTTGAAGCGTTAAAGACAAGGGAGCTAAGTGCGTTGAGTGGAGGACACAAAACCACCAACTCGAAGACCTATGAAAATGCAGGAGTGACTTACAATAGTCAAGATACCCCAAGTATCCAAAGACTTGGGCTCTTGAGAGGATAAAAAGGATGTGGTAACATACTCATGGAGCACTACTTTACTGTATGAAAAGAAGGAATCTTTGTCTTCTGCTACAATATAGATAAAGCCAGAGGGGGTAATGTCCTTCCTTCCTTCCTCCCTCCATCCCTCCTCCCTCCTTCCTTCCCTCCCTCTTCCCTCCCTTTCTTTTTTTTATTGAATCATTATGAGATACACAGTTTCAAAGCTGTTCATGATTAGGTTTCAGTCATACAATGCTCCAGCATTTGGTGGTATTGCTGGGCTGTATGGAAGCTTTATTTCTACTTTTTTTTTGAGAAATGTTCATATTAATTTCCAGAAGGGGTAGACCAGTCAGCATTTCTGTTCATTTCTTCTCTCCAGTTTTGATAGGGCTGGATTATTTTTCTTGTAAAGTTCTACCAGTGCCTTAATATATATTGGCTGTTAACCCCTTATTAGATGAGTATTGGGTAAATAATTTTTCCCATTTCATGGGCTATTTCTGTATCGTAGTCACTGTTTCTTTTGAGGTGCAGAAGTTTCTTGGTTTAGTGTATTCTCATTTGTTTATCTTTGCTTCCACTTGCTTGGTCAGTGACATTTCTTCATCTTTGAAGATCCCTTTAGCTTCAGTGTCATGGAGGGTTCTGACTATGTTTTTGCTCCATTTGCCTTATGCATTAAGGTCTGATATTGAGGTATTTAAAGCAATTTATCTAGCTTTTGTGTCTGGTATTAGAAAGAGGTATGAATTCATTTATTTTTGCAGGTGTTTTGCCCAGTTTTCCCAGCACCACTTGTTGTAGAAGTTTTCCTCGCCCCACTTCATATTTCTTACTCCTTTATCAAAGGTTAAGTGATCATGTATTTGAGGGTCTGTGTCAGGATATTCAACTCTGTTCCACTGATCTGTGGGTCTGTGTTTATTCCAATTCCAATGCTGTTTTAATTACAACCACTTTGTAGAACATTTTAAAGTTGGGGAAGGTGATGCACTCCATCTTCTTTTTCCGAATGATTGCTTTAGCTATTTATGGGGGTTTATTTTTCCATATGAATTTCAGGAGCTTTTTATCTATTTCTTTGAAAAATGTCATGGGTATCCACAAAAGGACTACACTGAATCTGCATAATGCTTTGGAGAATATTGCCATTTTGACAGTGTTAATCTTCCCAATCCATAAGGAGGGAATGTGTCTCCATTTTCATGTGTCCTCTTTTATCTCTTGAAGTCATGTTTTGTAGTTCTTGGTATAGGTCCTTCACCTCTTAAGTTAGGCTGATGTAAAGGTATTTGATTTTATGCACAATTGTGAATGGGAAATAATATTTCTCTCTTCTCTTTCATTAGGAAACTCTCCTCGACTAAAGTGCCCACATGAGCACCTTTGCCAGAGGGGACCCCTGCAATTTTAGAAGTGCACCAGAAGTAGAACTCTAATCCTGGTCAGGCACCTATGGGGCCCCTTCCACAAAGGTACAGTGGTGTGTGTGTGTGAGGGGGGGTGGTATGCCTCCGGGGCTTCGGCTGCTCATGCGGCTACAGTTGTTTTTCCCCTTTCATAGCCCCTTTGGACTCATATCTCAACCTTCATTACCTAATTCTCACGAGGACTATTCCAAACACATTAGGCCAATGGTCTAGCCTATTCCAATCAAAATACTCCCCAAACTCACCAAAATAATGGTAAACACAAGAATTTGAAGAACAAGCCTAATGTAAAAGAACATATCCCCTGAAGCTGCAGTAGAGGCCCCACCTAAGTCACAGAGGAGCACCAAAGAGGAAGTTGGTATTCTTGAAGGGAATAAAGACCACCATCAACCGACTGAGCTCATCCAAAATCCTCCCTTGCAGTGAGAGAGGGACACTGATAGTGAACTGGAGGGATCCACTTCCACATTACTATAGCAACATGAAGAAACAGCACAGATACCCACCACAAGGAGTGGATGAAGAAAAAAGGCCTGAAGCATCAATAGGGAATACCCACAAATACGATCTCTCCAATAAAGAATTAAGAGATGAACTGTTGGGGATGTTCTATGAGCTCAAAGAAACAGTGGAACAGACATACAGTAAATTAAGGGAGGATATGGAAGAAACAGTGGAATAGGCAGCCAATAAAATACAGGAAGAAATGAGACCAGAAATAAGAAAGCTACAGAGTGTCACTAATAAAGAATTTGGTAGATGAAATTAAAGACTCAGTAGGTGCTCTCAACAGTAGAACGACAACAGCCAAAGACAGAATCAATATGTGTGTGTTTATGAATTGCCTCTCTTCCATTTATGTCCTCAAATAAAGTATTTCCCTGGTGAACTTTAGTCTAGTTGATCTATCAAGAGGTGATAAAGCAGTGTTGAAATCTCCAATTACTATTGTGTTCCTACCAATGTCTTCCTTCAAGTCTATAAGCAGTTGTTTTAAGTATTTTGCTGGTCCCTCATTAGATGCATATATGTTTCTGAGTATGAGTTCTTTCTGATGTACAGATCCTTTGATTATTAAGAAATGGCCTTCACTGACTCATATCCTTCTTCAGTCTGAAATCTATGTCCTCTGATACTAGTAAAGTCACCCCAGTCTTTTTGAGGGGGTTGTTTGAAGAACTGTTTTTTGTTCTATAACTTTGCTCTGACTGTTCAAATGTGTTTCTTGCAGGTACTATAGTAATGGGTTCAAATTTCTAATCCATCCTGCCACTCTGTGTCGCTTAGCTGATATATTTAGCCCACTGACATTGAAAGAGATTATTGTTATGTGCCATTTTTCTGCAGTTTAGTGTACTTGTGAGGCTTGTCTTAACGTAGACTGTTTATTTCTTATTGTAACAATGGTTTGAATCTATGAAATTCTTGAGTTATTGTTTATCTGTGAAGTTGTGTATCATTCCTTCAAATCTGAATGAAAGACTGGCTGGGTAAAATATCCTTGGAAAGGGATTCATTTCATTGAGTTTTTTATTTTCAGTATATCCCATCACTGTCTTTGGGCCCGGAAGGTTTAATCTAATAAGTCTGCTGTAAATCTGAAGAATGTTTCTTTGTAATTTCCTTCTTTGACCTTGCTGCTCTCATAATTCTGTCCCTAGCTATGGTTTTTGTTGTTCTGATTAGGATGTGTCTTGGAGTATTTTTATATGGATTTCTTTTAGCTGATACTCTTTGGGCCTCCTGGATTTGGGAGGATGCACTATTCAGCTCTGGGAACTTCTCTGCAGTGATGGCTCTGACAGTTGCTTTTTCATCAGAGTTTTCTTCCTGCCCCTCTGGTATCCCAATGATTCTTATGTTGTTCCTCTTGAATTCATCCCAATGTTATTTTGTCATCTGTTGGTTTATTCTGAGGCTCTTTTTAACCTTTTGCTATTGTCTGGAGATTTTCTGCACCTCATATTGGAGCTCACTAATTCTATCCTCAGCAGCTTTTACTACTGGGGACTTCCAGTGACTTTTCATGTCACCTATCATGTTTTTCAGATCTGTCGTTTCTGCTTATATCTTCACTTGCAATTTCCTCATTTCTGTTCTCATATCCTCTTCTATAATATTGTTGGTGCATTCCATTGTTTCTTTGAGATCCTTATGCATCCTCAACAGTTACAATCTAAATTCTTTATCAGAATGGCTATATAGCTCATTATTACTGCAGGGTCATCTGGACTAACATCTTCACTCACTATGCCTGGTGGGTTTCTGCATTGCTTTGCCATTGTGACCTTTGCAGTTTGGAGTTGTTTCTTGTGTGCTGTTGTCTGGTTAGGAATCTACAGTTAGGGCATCTTGGTATGTTTACAGTGTGTTAGGGGAGCAGCTGTGCCTTTGTGGGCAGGGATCGCTCCTAACTTGAGGAGCACAAATTGCGTTTCTGAGTTCTCTCCAGAGCTCCATCTGACACGATGCCTTGCCTGGTCTTTCTTAGTTCTCAGGGATCCTAGTTGGGCTGGGCAGAGCTAAACCAGATAGTTTGTGGTACACCTTTTTTCCAGGAGGGGTTCATCCCTAACCTGGAGGGGAAACATGGCATTTCTGAGTTTGGTCCAGAGCCCCTGATGCAAAGCCTTACCTGGCCTTTCTCAGCTCTCCTACACTAGTCTCTTTTGCACTCAAATCTCTTCTATACCATCACTTCCTTGCTCTGTTTCACAGGGTTTGACTTCAGCCATCAGTTTTTATTAATGTTTTTTGCCATATACCCAAGGGCCCAAAAACACTCCTTTGGAAAGATATTTGCACTCTCATCATTGCAAGGGCTGGAGTGATAGCACAGTGGGTAGGGTGTTTGTCTTGCACATGGCTGAACCAGGTTCGAGTCCTCCATCCCTCTCAGAGAGCCCGGCAAGCGACTGAGAGTATCATGCCCACTTGGCAAATCCTGGCAAGCTACCTGGGGCATATTCAATATGCCAAAAACAGTAACAACAATTCTCACAATGGAGACATTACTGCTGCCTGCTTGAACAAATCAATGAACAATGGGACAACAGTGCTACAGTGCTATTCATCGCAAAGGTGGATTTTTTTTCTTTTTGGGTCACACTCGGCGATGCACAGGGGTCACTCCTGGCTCATGCACTCAGGAATTACCCCTGGCGGTGCTCGGGGGACAATATGGGATGCTGGGATTTGAACCCGGGTCAGCCGCATGCAAGGCAGACGCCCTACCCACTGTGCTATTGCTCCAGCTCTGCAAAATGGACTTTTGATTGATATATTCAGAGATGATCACTAATATTAGGTTCAAGTGTTAGTATGTCACACTGCTAACATTTTATAAATTGTAATTGTTCTTGGCGAGAAACAAATAGCTATCTTGTGAACTAACACCATCTTGCCTAAAGGCTCTCCTTTCCCAAATAGAAACTTGTTGGAAACAAATTAGGCATAGTTCTCTTTAGGGAAAATTATTTCCTAGGTACAAAGTTTAGAATCACCTTTCTGAGTTTTTAGATACACTTTCTGACCTACAGCATTTCCTGTCTTAAAAGCGAGAGATGAGGCTGGAGTGACAGCACAGCGGGTAGGGCATTTGTATTGCACGTGACCGACCTGGGTTCGATCCCCAGTTCGATCCCATATGGTCCCTGAGCACCACCAGGAGTAATTATTGAGTGCAAAGCCAGGAGTAACCTCTGTGCATCGCTGGGTGTGACCCAAAAAGCAAATAAATAAATATGCAAATATATAGTGAGAGATAAGCATTTGTTGCTGGTTTGGAAGTTCAGTCCAGGTCATTGGCACATTGGACAAAGAACTGCATGTGTAGTGTGAGGTGAACAGTGTGGCAGCGGGGCTGACCTGGAAGTAAAAAGTGTCCTCTGTAGCAGAGCCCAGCCCAGAGTGTCCTGAGAGGCCTGGTTTATTCTGGCCTGAGGGGGCACCCAGATGCCCAGGCTGGCTGCTGGGTGACTGGGACTCTAGCACATTCTGGCTGTGCCACTGAGCTCCCATGGGCCATGGACTCAGTTTCTCCATTTTCTGGTCTTGGAGTGGATGCATGGGGCATCAGAGAGGGTGTGTGTGTTCCAGCTGTGGCTACTGGGGAGGCTCAGACTGACACTGGGCAGAATTGCCACCATTTTCTTCCCTTTCTCTCCTGATTACATTATGTGAATATTTTCTTTTACATCATTTTCTAGCATTGTCATTATTTTTCCCTAAACTCTGGGATGAACTGACAGCGAAACATCTTGCTTTAAGATCAAATCTAACCCCAGCGGCACGAGTTGTATCTCTATCTATTCCCTGGTGGGTATGCAAACTAGAGGCAATAACTGTAACAGGGTTAATTTATTTATTTAAATTTAAATGTTTGTATTGAGGCTGTGATTTACAGTAGCTATTCATAGTTGAGTTTTAGACGTGCAGTGTTCCACCACCAGTGCCAACATCCCTTCACCAGTGTCCCCAGGTTCCTTCCCACTTGCAAGACTGCCTCCTTGATAGGCATATTTTCTGTTTGGTTGTTTGGTTCCCCAAAAAACAAACCAAAATTAGATCTCATAATTGCAGAGTTGGTGACTCTGCAGTTTGGCTATATAGCTAGACCACTCCTTTATGCCACCAATGTACCCAAGGCTTTTCACCCTTACCCATTTTTAATTCCCATCTGCTGCTTCTTGCAACCCCTAGGTTTCTTAACAGAGCGCTCTAGTTTATCTAGTGAATAAAGGAATAGATAGAATTTGTTCATTTATCTTTTCAATAGCCTTATAACGCAGACAAGGGGGTCTAAGTACTCTGAGGTACTCAGGGCTCACTGCCAGTGGTGCTGAGTGGGAGGAAGACATATACAATCCTGCGGTTTAAGCCTCGGTCAACCACATGCAAAGCAAGTACTATTTCTCAGCCCCATGAGGTAGTCATTGGTTATTATCTTGTCCATTTATTTTAAAGGCAGAAAGTTAAGATTAAGCTTTCAGTAACTGCTTTAGGTCATACAGGTTGAGTGCAGCTAAGTTGGGAGAAGGACCCAGTTCTCTCTGACCCCAAAGGCCACAGAATTACTGGGTGTCCTATCATATTTCAATCATCTCACAAGCACTTCCTACATAGATGGAGTAGGTATCACCACTAATGTAAGCTCCATGGAAAAAGCCAGGTCAGAGAGTGTGTAACTGATATTAGAGTGGGTGGGAGTGTGTTGGGTGCGTGTTCATACAGGTTAGAGATGTTTAGAAAAATGCAGCATTTTTCTTTGCAGAGTATCCCAACTCTTCCTGTTCCATACTGACATGATGTTTTTTAAACACAAATTCTCTAAGAACTTTAATGATAGGGACAGAAGGGAAACAGGCAGGCAGGGGCAAAATAGGAATACAGCCTTAAAGAAAGGAAGAGATAGTACAGAGGGTAGGACACTTGCCTTGCATACATTGCATACAATGAACCTGAGTTTGACCCCTGGCATCACATATGGTCCCCCAAGCCCTACGAAGAATGATCCCTGAGGACAGAACCAGGAGAAAGTCCTGAGCACAGCTGGGTGTGCCCCGCAACCCCAGAAAAAAAATAACCAAAAAATTCTGGGAGCTTTCCTATATTCTTTCCCTTTGCTTTACAAAAATCTTTTTTGAGGTCAGCCACCCAATCTCTGGTCCCCTGTTTTTATCCTTGACTACTTGAGGGCAAGAGCATGAGCGCCTGCACCCTCTATAACATGCTTACTGTACAGAACTGTTTGCACATGTAATGGTCTGTGATAATAAGGAAGGAGGTAATGCCAGGCTTAGGGACTCATAGAACCTATATTCGCAATGTGCCTTTTGTCAAAGGGGGCAGCTGGGGTGCAGGATGGAGATAAACCTTGAGTTTCTTGGGGTATAAGCAAATGTTCAAGAAGCAATGTTTCTACTTGCACTGTTGTGCGGGCACCTTTGAGCCACAGCCGTGATTGGTCAGGATCCTCAACCGTCAAGCTACCAACTCATTCCTTCATGCGCCCCTCGCATGATCTGGATAGATTCTTTCAACATATATCCTTCAGGGTAAACCCAAATTAGTCCCTTCTTTTAAACTCCCACTGGGTTTCTTTGGTTCACCATAGCACATGGGCTGAGAAAAAAATCTCTTTTAGTCCCCACAAATCCCCCTCATACCTGCTACTCTGACAAGGCCAGTGCCATTATTTATTACAGAAAAAGCTCTAGCTGATGTGGGTCAATCATTCCATTGACCAGGCATTACAATAATTCCTGGTAATTAAAAGGGGTACTTATGTGAATCTGGATGCATATTGAAAGAAACATTAGTCCTTTTGTCAACTTGGCAAGTCTATTGTTCTGAGCTGGGCCCAACCAATTAACATCTTTTGCCAATCCCTGTCAGCTGGGGCAAGAAAGGAGGAGAGAAAGCAGGTCAGTCAGATGCTAATTTAGATACAATTGTGTCCGGGCAGCTTGGAAGGGGTCGGCTCTAGAGAAGCCACCAGAGTTTAATGAAGCAAACAGCTTGGGTCCCAGTGACCCTGCAGGGGTAATTTAAAAAAGACCCCTCTGTGTTCCTGTGCCAAATAGCAAAGGGGCTTCACAAGAAGCCCTTGCTTTAAAAAAAAAAAATAAAAGCAAGAGAGGCATAATCATCCGTTTAATCTGCTCATTAAACAAATCTCTCAGGCGGACTTAACATGAATTAGCACATGTCTTAAAAAGGTAAAATGTGACACACAGCAGCCGACAGTTCGGATCATCAGAAAGGTCACAATTCTTTATTAAAGACTCAATTGTTGTTAATGTATTCCTATCAGATGATGATATATAGCGAAGACCACCTCCTTCCTTCAGGCACGGTGGCAAATCTGTATGTTTTGCTAACTGGAAAACAAAGTCCCCAATGCTTTTATCAGATCTCCAGAGCACTGGAAACACAAGCCACATCTAGAACACACCTCCTGTTTCATGGTTTTTGACAAGGAGGTGTGGTGGGGGTGGAGAGAGAGAAGAGAGAGAGAGAGAGAGAGAGAGAGAGAGAGAGAGAGAGAGAGAGAGAGAGAGAGAGAAGACAATCAGCATCACCCTGTAATCCTTACTTGCTCACATGTAATGTGATTGCTAAGTGTCAAACAAATGCAGTTCTACATGGAACTTCAAACTTCAGAAGCAGTGCAGGATGGCAGCGAACAGGATCATGTGTTTTTGAGCCACACCATTGATGATGCAGGGACTCCGTGGCTGGGGGCCCCAGAAAGATTGTGAATGGCTGGTAGGCAACTTCCTGAAAAACAGGGGAATTGCACAGACACTTCACCCATCTCCCAGCCTTATGCATCTTCCCTCCAGACCAACTTTATCAATTGTAGGTGCCCAGAATGAGCGTGTTGTTAAGCTGCTGTTTATATAATGATGTACATAATTTTCTTTCTAGTCAAGAGGAAGCTGAAGCTCACTGAAGCAGTATTTCATTTGAAAAGAGAGAGGGGGGGGAGAGAGAGAGAGAGAGAGAGAGAGAGAGAGAGAGAGAGAGCGAGAGAGAGAGAGGCCAGTTGGGAGGATCACTGTTAGCAGAAATGTTTACTACTTCTTCATACAGAAGAAGTAAGTGTCATACAGAAAAAAAGAGGAGCGAGGCGCATTTGAAGTGAAATTCACACTAATATAGAATGAAGTCGATACCACAATATGTATCTCAAAGTCCACAGCCGCCTTATCACAGTAGCCCAAAAGTAATGAGGAACCTTTATCAACCCATGAATGGAGGAACAAACGGGGTGTATATCCTCACGGACACCAATGACAGGAACTTCTCTAGCCTTCTCCCCTGATACTGTTCAGAGACTGGTGTGGGAGGTCCTTCCCCAAACCCAGAGTAAAGGAACAACACATGCTGAGAAATAGGACAGCAAATCTTCTAAGCTCCCCCAGTTCTTAACACTCAGCTCCAGACTGTCCTCTCATATTCTTCCTCTGACTTTCCTTTCATCATCAAATATATTGTAAAAACATCTAGGTTTAGCCATGTTTGGAGGCTTCATTTCCATAGAAAGATTCCTCTGTCCCATAAAACTTTGGTAAATTTGTATGCTCCTGTCTGTATTTGTTCCTTTAACTTTCAGATCCAGTCTGAGCCTCTGAGGTTCAAGGAATATTTTCTTCTTCTGCTATAAAATATTTAATGGAATCATGTTATTCCATCAAAGAAAAGATGTGAGTGCATAAAAGGAAAGTACATTCTGACATGCTACAACATGAATGGGCTTTTAAGATACTTTTCTAAATGAATTAATCTAGATACAAATTATACAGAGGACACATATATCATATAATTCCATTGATGAGAAGTACATCAATTAGGCAAATTCCTAGAGAAGGAAAACATACTCAGACCAGAGGGGTAGGGGGAATAAGAGTTATTGCTTAATGAGTACAAGTTGTCCTTCTAGTATAATGAAAACATTCCCTTTCAGAATACTGAAAATGACTACAAAATTACAAATAAAGTCACTAAACTACTGCTTCTGCACTGCAAATAAAATGATGACCAGAATAAAAATACACCTCACAGACTGGGAAAGAATATTTGCTCACCACTAATCAGATAAAGGATTAATATCCAAGATATATAAAGTGTTGGTAAAACTTTACAAGGAAAAAAAAACCCACATCAAAAAATGTCAGGAAGAAATAATGAGAAAGCTCCTCAAAGAAGACATATGGGGGGTGCTGGAGTGATAGCACAGCAGGTAGGGCATTTGACTTGCACGCGGCCAACCTGGGTTCGGTTCCCAGCATCCCATATGGTCCCCTGAGCACCGCCAGGGGTAATTCCTGAGTGCAGAGCCAAGAGTGACCCCTGTGCATTGCCGGGTGTGACCCAGAAAGCCAAAAAAAAAAAAAAAAAAAGAAGACATATGGGGCCAGAATGATAGTACAGTGGGTAAGGCATTTACCTTGTATGAAACTGAAACCTGTTCAATCCCCCAGCACCCAATATTTTCCTCTGAGCCTACCAAGAATGATCCCTGAGAGCAGACAAGGAGTAAACCCTGAGCACCACCAGATATGACCCAAAAACCAAAAAAAAAAAAAGACATAAACACATACTTTATTAAAAGATTTATAAAAATTGCTCAGCATCATTTATCATCAGGAAAATGCAAATCAAAACAACTAGGAGATATCACCTCACACCAGTAAGACTGGGGACACATCACAAAGAACAAAAACAACTAGTATCAGCATTGATGTAAACAAAAAGGGATTCTTCTCCGTGACTGGTTGGAACATCAATCAGCTGAACCTTTTTCAGGAAACAGTATGGAAATTCCTCACAAAAACTAATAATTGGGCTTCCATATAACCTAGCAATTCCAATTCTTGGCATCTACCCCAAAAGCCCACAAACCCTACTCAGAAAAGACATTGCACACCTGTGTTCCCTACAGCACTATTCACAATAGCCAAAATATGGAAACAACCAAGTGTCCAAGAACAGATGAGTGTATAAACGAACTATTAGTACATATACACAATGGAATGCTACTTGGCTATAAGAAAAAAATGAAATTATGCAATTTTCTTCTACTTTGATAAATATATCATGCTAAGTGAAATTAGTCATAAAGAGAGACAGACACAAAATGATATCACTTATATGTGGGCTATAAAGAGCCATATTAGGAAATAAGAAATAGCCAAAGGCAATAGAAACTGAGAGCTGGCCTTCAGTGGGAAGCTTACCAAGGTAGGGACGGGGGTGAGGCTAGGATAGAGGTGGGCACTGGGACAAAGGTGGAAGAAGCAAACACTCTGATGGAGTATACGATGCTGAAATGTGTTGTGCACAAAAACCCTACAATTAGCAGTCTTTTAAATCATGGTCCCAAAAATTATTTTAAAAAGTTTTGAGGTTAAAATGATTAAAAATTAAGAAAATGATATGTGATACAGCTATTCATATTATTTTACATCATAATTATATTCAGAGCCTGGCAAGCTATCCGTGGCATATTCAATATGCCAAAAACAGTAACAACAAGTCTCACAATAGAGACGTTACTGGTGCCTGCTAGAGCAAATCGATGAGCAACGGGATGACAGTGATAGAGTGACAGTGATAATTACATTATAATAGGCCCCTTGTAAACCCCCTGGGATGATTTAAATAATTATTATCATAACATGAACATGTATACTTTGAGAACTTCCTTTTTATAAATATAAAAAAAATTGTAAGATAAATTATAACGATTTCTCTAAGGGATGGAGAGATAGTACAGGGACTAAGGTGTTTGCCTTGCATGCGGCCAACCCTTGCATGTGGTTTGATCCCAGCACACAGGCCAGGAGTAAGCCCTGAGCACAGTGGGGTACGATCCCAAAACAACCACCACCATCACCAAAACAACTCCAATGTATTTACAATGTATTCCAACAACTTACAAAGCTTTTATACTCAAGTAAAACAAAAATCAAGTTTCAATAAAATTACATGGCATTACTGTAAAATAAGAGTCCTCAAAAACAAGGATTTTTACACAATTTTAATGTGATACATCTTAAAGCCCCATCTAAAGTTTATTCATATTAAAAAAAATCCTTAACACTATTTGCACCTCTACTCATTCAATTTTATTTTAAAATAAAATAAAACGAATAAAATAAAATATTATTTTCTACTTTATTTAATTCTTAATGTAAAATTAGCTACCACAAGCCAAAATTACTCAGGAGCATTGAGTCCACTGTTCCCAGGAGAGGAAAACGCTGTCCAAGTAAAGAGAAGCAGCGTCACAAATGCCCAGGATTGCCCCTGTAAAGTTAGGCTCTTTTAAAGAAAGCAACGGTTGGGCTGTGTTTGTAACGTTTTCTCTCTTTGGAGCTCCTCGCCTGTGCAGTAAGTCTTGTCAGCTCCGGCTCAGCCCCCTGGAGGCCTGAACTAAGCGAAGCCTGAAGTCGCTATTTAGCAACTGCTTCAGCCAGGGGCGTCTGGAATGTGTTGAGTGCACTGAGCCTTAAAAGGGAACAGCTGTTGTGGAATGCCGTTACAAGACACCCAGAGGGACTTGGGCTTCAGGCACACCCTTGCCTGCTCGGAACAGGGAGGCCAATCAGGGCTTTATTACTTTCTTACCAGACAAGAAGTTCCAGAGATGAATGGGTCCAAGAGCAGTGGAAGGGTTAATGGGAAAATCAGACCATGTGAGGCAACCTGAAGGGTGGAACTGTGTTCTACACTCCTCGGTCACTGTTACTACCTACACAGAGTGCTGGGAATAGTCACAAGTCACACAATGACTTGCTGAAAGTATGGGACACTTACTTGCAAGGATCTGTTCTCATAGATGTAGGAATAACAAAAGTGCCAAAGGGGCACTGATGTACTATCTTTCAATGACAGTTCTAAAGTTTACTGCCAATAACGGAATTTATATTAATTATTTTAATATGCATAGACTGGTAGTAGAGATATTAGAACATATAATTGACTTGTAATTACTGAAACATCTAAAAAATCTGTCAAGGATATAAAAATGGAAAAGGCCATGTAACAGGACAGTTCACTCCTAAAATGTATCTACAAGATCCTACCTTTATTAAGACCTATCTCGATCATTTTATGCATTATTATATCCTAGAACTCTAAGAAAAAAATTTTTTTAGTTGAATCTCTAGAGATGGACCCTTACAAAGCTGTTCATGATTAGGTTTTAGTCATACAGTGTTCCAACACCCAACCCATCCCTCCACCAGTGTACATTTCCCAGCACCAGTGTCCCCAATTTCCAGTTTCCCTTCCATCACCTCCCCCCCAAGCCTGCCCAGCCTGCCTCTATGGCAGGAACTTTTCTCTAAGAAAAAATTTAATTGTGTACTTAAAGATGTAGCATTTTTTTTTCTTTTTGGGTCACACCCAGCGATGCTCAGGGGTCACTCCTGGCTCTGCACTCAGGAATCACTCCTGGTGGTGCTCAGGGGACCATACGGGATGCTGGGAATCGAACCTGGGTCTGCCGAGTGCAAGGCAAACGCCCTACACACTGCGCTATCACTCCAGCCCCTGTTGCATGTTTAATAGCTAAAAACACAGGGTTTTTGTCTTGGGTTAGGGAAGGAAGGAAGGAAGGAAGGAAGGAAGGAAGGAAGGAAGGAAGGAAGGAAGGAAGGAAGGAAGGAAGGAAGGAAGGAAGGAAGGAAGGGAGGGAGGGAGGGAGGGAGGGAGGGAGGGAGGGAGGGAGGGAGGGAAGGAGGGAGGATAGAAAAGAAAAAGTGAGAAAAAAGGAAGGAAGAGAAAAAACAAGAAAAGAAAAATGTCAGGCCTGCTAACCAAATCTTTGTCACTTAAAAATGTCAATGCCATGCCCAGTTTAAAGGGATTTTAGAAACTAACATGTCTCCCTTCAGTTCATAAAATTATAGTTGAAGAGCTAAGTCCATAAACCTTTTCACCGTATAAATAAGAAAAACAAGAGAGAAATAGAAATCTCAGGTTTCTGTCATGCAAAAAAACCCACCTAAGATGCCAAGATTCCAAATAATGGTTAGAGGAATGGTCACCAGACTGAGAGTTTGATTTATTTTAATTTAGTTCCTTTTCAAAATTATCATCTGTTGGAAAACAGCAACATATCATTTCCACCAATGTTTCCTATCCTATTTTCAGGGGGCAATGGAGGTATCCCAACCAGTATCCAGGGGCCCCCAAGGCCACTCTGGAAGAGTCTCCATTGACCAGTCCCTTTGCTTCACGCTAGGTTCTGAAGACACCCACTGCAGAGTCTGTGGTGCTGGGGATCATGAGAATCTCCCTTGGGAGGTGCTGGGGTTGGGGTGGGGACTTCCAGGGCTATACCTGGCAATTATTTTGGGGGAGAATAAGGGACAAGGATTGAACCCAGGTCAGGCCTGTGGTAGGCATATATGCCCTAACCCCTTGACCCTCTATCCTGTATTGATTGTTTATTAGCAAATCACATTGGTCTGCTCTCGGTACTGATGTAATCACCAAGGAGAAGCAGAGGGTGATCATTGGCTCAGTCAGAAGAGATGATAGGAATACAAGCTACAGACACTAGGACCTCCTAGTTTAAGGCTCTTCTTTTTTTTTTCTTTTTGGGTCACACCTGGCGATGCACAGGGGTTATTCCTGGCTCTGCACTCAGGAATTATTCCTGGCAGTGCTCAGGGGACCATATGGGATGCTCGGAATCGAACTTGGGTCGGCTGTGGGCAAGGCAAATGCCCTACTCACTGTGCTATCGCTCCAGCCCAAGGCTCTTATTCTTGTCACCTTTACAGTGAAGTAGAAAAACCAACCACCAAGTAACGACCTGTCTTTGACATACTCACAAAAGAACACAAGTGGGGTTCTGAGAGAGTAGAAGTGCAAGGTGGCGAGAAGGAGGGAGAATATTTGCTTGGGAAAAACAAAAGTATTCTGTGAGAAGATTGACCAGAAAGGCAGCCAGGTGCCAGGGAATCCAGAAAGATGGGACAGATGTGAAACATCCTGAAAACCGGCTAGAGTCTGTGGAAGAAAAGGAAAGGAAACACAGCAGATTTTGAGCAGAAAGATCTAAAAAAAAACTGATCTTGAGAAAAGTCAAGGTCATAGAAGTGTGCAGCCCGTAGGCAGAAGGCTGGAAACAGGAAGCAATAAAGGAAGCGAAGGTTTACACCAGGATGACTAGGAGAAAGTCAACAGGATACAGACTGATTGGCTGTGAAAGGCAAGTGATAGAGGCGGGCAGCTATGATCAGAGGCCCGAGACACGAGTCAGAGATGAAGACAAAACAGACACAGAAGGAATCTAGTTTGAAGGGTGCGAGGGAGAGAAAGAATGACATCTGCGACCTGAGGAGTCCTGGTAAGGGCAGCACACATGAGGCAGAGAGGGAAAAGTGCAGGTTGGTGCTGAGTAGCCAGCAGCACACAGAAAGGTTTTCTTGAGGAGTGGTGACAAAGAAGGAAGAGAAAACAAACAAGTCATGAGAATAAGACACAGGGCCTGCTAGACACTTGTGTAGCCACTGGTTTCCTTCCGGTAAGCTCTCTGGTATTTGGACAACAGCCCAGCCAGGGGAAGACAGGTGGGGGAAAAAAGGCAGAAGGTGGCCCAAGCAAGTATAGTCTTACAGGATGCAAGTCAGTGTCCTTCCGAGGCTGACGCAATCCACCTGCAGGCAGACGAGACAAGGATGGAGAGGGGCACTGAACCGCAAATTGGCTGTTTAGGTGCCTATCTCTGACTTCTGTGACTCTGGAGAAATCTGGTTGGGGGCCTATGCAGCTGCTTGATGATGCTCTGGGCAAAGAGAAGTGCAGGGAGGAAGGTGGGAGAGCAAACGGATATCAGCACTCCCCCTACTGATGAGGTAGGAGCAGTGGAGAGAAGTCAGCACAACTCAGGGGTTGTGCAAATTATTTGTTCCCTGTGGTTCTTATTTATTTATTTATTTATTTATTTATTTATTCATTCATTCATTCATTCATTCATTCATTCATTTATTTATTTGCTTTTTGGGTCACACCCAGCGATGCTCAGGGGTCACTCCTGGCTCTGCACTCAGGAATTACCCCTGGCCATGCTCAGGGGACTATATGGGATGCTGGGAATCGAACCCGGGTCGGCTGTGCAAGGCAAACGCCCTACATGCTGTGCTATCACTCCAGCTCCCTGGTTCTTATTTTTTAATATATAGATTGTCCCACTAAAAAGGCTGGGGCCAGAACAATAGTTTAGCCAGTAGGGCACTCGCTTTGCAAGTGGCCAACCCCAGGACCACATATATTCCTTCAAGCACCACTAGAAGTGATCCCTGAGTGCAGAGCCAGGACAGTCCTGAGCAACACCAGTTATGGCCAAAACCAAACAAAACACTGAAAGGAGTTGAGAAGGAGGGGGAGAAGGAATGGAGGGCAAACAGGATCAGGTGCAGTGAGAAATGGCAGAAGAGGGGATCAGAGAACATATACAGTAGCTCTGAAGAGGACCAGGAAACCCTACCTGTGGGAAAGTAAGTTGTATAGGAGAATCTCATTTAGAAAGCCTTTCCTTAAGAAATCACCATTATAGAAGAAAAGAAGCTAAGAAAGCCATCTGTTAGGAGAAGAGGGTAGGGGAGATTAGATTTAGAGAAGAGGAGTAGCTGGGCAATCTACAGTAATAGGATGGTGGATAATTTGAGCTCTCGCTTTCACTTCAGGATCAAGGGCTAGGGCCGGAAATACACTTCTTAGATGTGTGTGTATGTGGGGTGGGGTGGGGATGAAGACTAAACTACTAAATACTTAAATAACCCTCCTAATGCTGTCTTATATCACTAAGGCAATATTAAATTTTGGATAAAGAATTCACTGTATCACTGTCATCCCACTGTTCAGTAATTTGCTTGGGTGGGCGCCAGTTAAATCTCCATTCGTCCCAGCCCTGAGATTTTAGCAGTCTCTCCTTACTCGTTCTTCCAAACGGTGCAGTATTGGAAGCTCTTTCAGAGTCAAGGGAATTAGAGCCGTTATTGTTACTGTATTTGGCATATCGAATACACCACGGGGAGCTTGCCAGGGTCTGCCATGTGAATAAAGAATTATACCTACCAATATTTTGCTAGCTGTTGAGTCTAAAGTAACGGGTCTTTCCTATAATCTTTTAGGGCTTTGGACCCTAAAGAAGAGCCAAATAATATAATGGATTACTATATAGATAGTCAGCGTGCTATGAAAATAAACATTAATGATTGGGACACTTGTGGAGAAAATACAGCATCAGGGAAAATGTGTGATATCTGAATCAAAATTTACACCAGGAACACCCAGCAGAGAGCAGGCAGAGGGCAGAGAGCATTTTCAGCAGAGCAAAGGCTTGTATGCACATGACATCACATAACATGCTATGGGAGGAACAGGTTTCCTTCTCAAAGATCGGCTCTGGCATTGGAGGGTTTCAGGCCAACGCCAATTTTAACCACTTATCCTCAACTGCTCCAAGAATGACAGTTATTCAGGGTTTTTGTGAAAACTCAGAGTTATTGTCAGAAATAAACTTCCAATCTAAGATACCTATCTATTCCAAAGTAAAACACATTATTACAGACCACCGGGTCTTTGCCACGCAGACCACCCTCTCCTTATCAGGTGGGCCCCCTCCTTTCTCCTTGAAGGCGAAGTACTCTATCCCACCCTGAGCTCCTTAAATAATAGACACTGTCATCTTACTCCACTGGCTTTAGGATCTACATCTTTGCAGTCTCTCCAAAGATATGGAGTTAACATAATGGTTTTCCCCCCTCCTACTAACTTGTTAATTTGATTTTGGGACCAACCAAGATCCAGAGAGGTGTTAAGGGAAGTTTATTCACAGTCCCCCACATTGGCGAGGAGATGGTCAGTTGACAGAGGCAGGAAATAGGCTGAAAAGTCCCTCAAGAGTGCACTGTGCACAGACCCTTGACGGTCATCTTAAGGAGCTCAGACATGATTGTACAGGAAATGGTCAGTGGCTGAAAATACTTCTCTGGTAGCAATGATTTGCTCAACCTGGACTGGGTACTGGATTGACTATCCAGGGACTTGGTGAAAATACCAACTTCCGGAGTCCACTCTCTGTCATTCTGATTCAATAGATCTGGTGTAGAATTCACCCAAAAAGGTTTTTGTTCTTGTGGACAGAAGGAACACCCAGCTGTGCTCAGGAGCCATGTGGTGCTGGGGACCAAGTCAGAATTCCTCCATGCTCTTGTGCCTAGAGCAATAGTTCAGTGAGTAAGGTACTTCACTGCACAGGTATGATATCTGGCACCTCTTATAGTACCCCCAGCCTGCCAGGAGAAGGTCCCTGAGCACAGAGTCAGAAATGATCATTGAGAAGCACCAGGTGTGGCACAAATAAACAAAAAAAACATAAAAAGGCACATACTCCTGCCTTCTGTGCAATTTCCAATGGCCCACAAAAAGGTTTTAGAAATGCCACCCAGGTGAGTCTCATCTATTTATTTTGGTTTGGAGGCCACATCTGGTAGTGCTTAGGGTTTACTCCTGGTTCTCAGCTCAGGGATCACTCTTAGCAGAACTTGAGGGGACAATATGGGATACCAGGGATCAAATTGGGATAAACTTCATATAAGGCCAGCTCCTTACCTGCTATATTGTCTATCCAGCTCTCATTCATTTATATTAAAATCATTTATGCAGATCGTGTCATTGTAAGATGAGAAATGCAAAGTAAAATAGGTAAGAAATGTATGTAGTTTCAGAAGGCTGATGTATGTGGGAAGGCAAACATAAGTCATAAAAGTCATAAGCAATATATTGAACCAGGAACATAGCTTATAAATAAAGTGTGAGCATGGAAAGGTGGCTAAGTTGGCTGTGTTGTGTAATATATATATATATATATATACACTACACATACATTGTGTGTAGTATATATATATATATATATATATATATACTACATACACATATCCTGCGGGTATTTTTGGGGGCATTATTGAAATCTGGGAAATGCCTCTAGGAGTTGGCAATGCTAAGGCATGAGATCCTCAGAAAAAGGGCTAATGACAAATGGTCCAGCCAGTTCTTAAAAAGAGGACAGACTGGACATTGGGAGGCTGATGGCAAGACCATAGTAGGAGGGAAGAATGTGTGAGGGGCACAGAAACAGACATAGATCATGAACAGTCTGGCACTTTCTAGAACTTTCCCTGAATGAGGTGGGAAGCTGCTGAAGAGAGGAAGGACAGGAGTGATTTAAGTCCTTAAAGAGTTGGCTTGCTGGAGAACAGACTTACAGGAGCCAGGATGAAAGCAGGGAGTCTAGCTGGTGAGGAGGCTCCACAATTGATCCATATTGTAAAGAGAGCTGAGGTGAGGGGAAGGAAGAAGCAGGTGTCAGCCTCCAGAAGGAGGCGATTGGTACAACTGAGCAGGAAGACGATTTGGATGGAGCAAAGGAAAGATGGAGCCCCAGATCAGGTCATCACTGCCATGCTTCACACTCTTGGTAGCATGTGGAGATGGAGGAACAGGGAGTTTGGGGTTCTTGGTTTCGGTTACTTACAAGCAAGATAATATTTATAATATGGAAAGATGCGCCCCCCATTCCCATCCCATGTAGAACTGTGATACAAGCAAGTGAATATATGTGTTATAGTGCACAAAGTAAATATTTTGACATGGTAATTGTGAGAGGACTAGAGACTAGGAGACATTTAGAAGGAAGTAACCTGTTGAAAACGCATTAAGAAGACATTCTGGGCTGGTCATGGAATTGGGTCCAAGAGCAATGAGAGGTTGAAAGGTAAGGAATAAGCCAAGAGTGAAGAATGGCAGCTGGACTGTTCCAGGGAAGCAGAGTTAATTATCCCACAGGGGTGCAAAAGGCCTCTCTCTCTCTCTCTCTCTCTCTCTCTCTCTCTCTCACTCACACACACACACACAAATACATAAAGATGCACATGCAAATATCACTGCTGAAATTCCACAATGAAACTGCTGGAATTATTTTTCTTAAGATTGATGCTATAGCTATGATGTGACCTGGCAAGTCACATGCTCATTTGAAATAAGCACGTTCATTTCAAATGGCTGTTTCAGATACTCATGACCCAAATTATTAATACCACACACAAAGTATTTATATTCTATTCTATGGATAGCATTTCCTATTTCAAAAATGCCAGACATTTGGAAAAATAACCCAATCTATTTGTATAGAGAAATGCTCAGAGTCCCCCAAGGATTGGGGGTTGTGGGTGAAGAGATATTATTAAAGCTCCACCATGCAAGCAAAATATCCCAGCTAGACTGTTAGTATATCACTCTGCAGTCAGATACAGTTTCCTGCCTGGGGTTGAATTTGCTTTTTGAAATGCAGAGATGGTGGTGGAAGAAATGATTTCCTGCGGATCTGGTGAGCAATCTTCTGTTCCTGCTCAATGAACTTTCTCATCGTCCTTTTCTTCAATCCCATGTTCCTGTTTCATTTGATTGCCAGGATTTTTTATATTGTTATTCTTTCCCATAAATACTAAGCTAGTTACTTAATAGATCCCAAATCTAGGTTAATAGAACTAAATTATTGCGAATTATGTTAGGCATCTTCCAAGTCCAAGGTGGATCAGCTAGTATTTATGTGCTTGTACATATGATATTTTCATTCAAATAATCTTTATGCCTGTTTAAAAGAAGCTGTTCCCCTGAGCATTCAGTGATGAGCTATTGTCAGAATGAGCAATGATCATTTACAAGTAATTACCATATCCTGTTTGGAGAGACTTTCCCAGCCAACAGGCTACAAGCCACCTCCTCTGAGTGACTGTAGCTTAACTAATAAACTCAAGAGTGAAACTTAATCTAACTTTGAAAACTCAGCCAGCCAGTCACAGCCATTTCTTCGTTACTAACAGCAGTAAAAGCCTACTTGCTCATCTTAGAAACTGACTTCTGAAACGTCTCTGCTGATGTATGAAAAGAATGAAAATAGGTCATTAAATAACCCCTTGTCCTGTCTAGTTGATTCAGCTTTGCTGAATATCAGACTTAGAAGTATATGTGTATGATACAGAAAAGAATGTGTATTCATAACAAGGGTGAATTCTTATATTAAAATATAGATTGTGCTGGAAATATAGTGCAGGCATTAAGGCATTTGCCTTGCACACAGCTGAGCCTGGTTCGATCCCTGGCACATCATATAGTTCCCTGACACAGAGTCTAGGAGTAGCCCTCAAGGACCAGCAGGTATGAACCCCCCACCCCAAAATAAACAAATAGAACTAAGTATAATTTAGCTCCTTTAAAGGCATACACATGCATATAAAACTTTTGAACTCTAAATATTACAATATATTCATTTTGTTTGAACCCAGCTGGAATTCCCTACTTAGGGAAAAGTCCTTGGGATGTGTGTGTGTGTGTGTGTGTGAGAGAGAGAGAGAGAGAGAGAGAGAAAGAGAGAGAGAGAGAGAAGAGAGAGAGAGAAGAGAGAGAGAGAGAAGAGAGAGAGAAAGAGAGAGCTCAGTGAGCTGAGCACAAGCTTTGGCAAGTGGGAGGCCTGAGTTTGATCTCTGATACCACCTGGTCTTCTGAGCACAGCAAGGAGTGATCCCTGAACCAGTTATGGCCCACCCAAGTCCCCATCTCCTCCTTATCCCATGCAACCTCTCAAGGCCCTTTCAGTGTAGTGCATTTTACTTCTTCCTCTTCAAACCAACTGTTGGCAACTCTAAGCTTCATTTCTTTTTTCTTTTTTGGCTTTTTGGGTCTCACCTGGCGATGCTCAGGGCTGACTCTTGGCTCTACACTCAGGAATCACTCCTGGTGGTGCTCAGGGAACATATGGGATGCTGGGAATCGAACCCAGGCCAGCCGCATGCAAGGCAAACGCCCTACCCGCTGTACTATCGCTCCAGCCCCTAAGCTTCATTATTACCCCCAAAATCCCTTGGCCCAACACTGCTTGTCCAGTGCCACCACGGTGGCAGAAGACTCTGGAGCTGTTCCTCATCCACGTTCAGGATTTCCAGCAAATCTCAGGAGTGTCACTGAGCTGTCCACTCCAGCCAGTGTCTCTGCAGTCCAGGCACGGTCTCCACAAACCTGGGATCCTCCTTGTCCTCCTAATACATCAGTGGTGAGCCGTTCCCTGGACTTGTCTCCTAACATGACACTAAAGATCAATCCTACCCCTTAGGATGGGCCATGTCTTAAAAAGTCTTCTCATCAAATGAGGCATTAGTCTACTTAGATCCAAAGTTCAGGAAGACATGAATACTCTTGCTATTCAGCGTTTCTCTATCATTAACAACTGACACGGCCAGAGCCTTTTTCTTGGAGACCCTCTGCCAGTGTTTCCCATGAAGACTCATACCACAAAATCTACCAAGTGTCCTGTGTACTTCTCTTTCCCCAATTCTTTCATCCTATTCCTGTGCTCTGTGTGCCAAATGCTACTGCCTTGCTCCCATTTATCTACCTCTGATCCATTCTGACTCAGACTCATGGTGTTATCGGACCCGAACTGTCACTCTCCCCACTGCTCCAAATGTTTCCCACAGCAACCAGGCCACCTTTTAGAGCATACATCAGATTGGGCAATGATCTGTTTAAAAACTCTTCAAATAATTTCCATCTTATTCAGAGTGAAATCCAACTTCTTTAATCCTGTTCGAAGGCTCCACAGGCTGGCCACTCTCTGCTTTCCTTTCCTGCCACCCTCCCCATCTCTACACCCACCAATCCAACTATCTGTTTGTGCTTAGAGTACCCCACACACTGCAGCCCCTGCCCAGTGCCCCTATCCCTGGCAGGACCACCACATGCCCTCACTTGTCACCTGAATCCCTGCTTAGCACCTATGAGACATTCATTTGCCACTGGGTCTGAACGAGGCCCCAAATCACTGTTGTGATAAATCTGCATGATACTAAGATTCTCCAACATAATTTAGTTGGTCCCCCCTTTTTATAATATTCCTGTGCTTTTCCTGATTGATTTGAATTGAGGCTCCATGAAAACAGGAACCTTAGTTCTACCCTGGCTACCTCCCCAAACCCTTCCACAGAGGGTATATCCTAGGCATGGACTTGATTTGTGCTTAATAATCATATCACAGTGTTTAATTTAGAATGATGTCAAGCTAGTTCTGCCAGTTGATCCTAGAAAGGGAGAGGAATCAAGTAAGACGTCCTTTACCAAGTAGCTTTCATGGGCCTCGACAAGATGGCTTCATTTGTTTGCTCACAAAAGCCTTCATAAATGAAGTCCCTAGCCTCTGCCTGTCAGACATACCTGAGATGAGAGAGCGATAAGTTATGGCGACTCACAGAGCATGAGGCAGGCACAGCCAACAGCTTCTGGGGAGAAGCCCAAGCCACATCTCTCCTCTTCGTGGGCATTGAGCAGCATATGGCACCATGCCAGGGGAGTCATGGCTTGCAGAGGGTGAGGGACTGAGGAAAACATGCTCCACCTTCCCCAGACATGTAAGATAATACATGGTTGATGTGTTCAATCTGACAAAACTAGTCTAAGACTTTTGCCAATATAGTGTTAACTGCCACATAACACTGTCCTGTCATTTGCTGCTTTCAGCTCTGAATGGGGTCTGAAAAATGTTTTCAATCAGGGGTTAGTTAATGTTATAGCTATTTTCCCACAAAAAACAAAACTCAAACCAGCCCAGCACACAAAGCACCACCTTTGGTCATCACACAAAAGGGACTTAGTGCTATACAAGTCCCTTATGCTTTCAAACTGTCCATAACAGAGAGAGAGGAGTGAGAGAAGCTTCCAGGTACAGATAGAATGTGCATGGCCTACTGTGTGCACTGAACTTCTTTCAATATCACTGTAGCACAGGAGGAATAAGGAAGGGATGTCACTCAGAGAGAGAGGGCGGTGGGAAACACCATGCCAAGAGATACTAATACAGGGGGCTGGAGAGATAATACAGCACATATGGTGCTTGCCTTGCATGTGACTGACCTAGGTTCAATCCCCAGCATCCCAGCTCTGCATATGGTCTACTGAGCCCGCTAGGAATGAGCACTGAGCACAGAGCTAGGAGTAATCCCTGAGCACAGCTGGGTGTAGTCTAAAAACCAAGGGGGGGAGAGAGAGAGGGAGAGAGAGAGAAAGAGAGAGAGAGAGAGAGAGAGAGAGAGAGAGAGAGAAAGGAGGGGGGACACTAAAACAAATGAGATAAAGAACTTAAAGGACACCCACCTGCATTTTCTAAAAAAGTAACTAGTTCCTGGGCTGGAAGCTATAGTACAGTGTGTAGGGCACTTACCTTGCAGGTGGCCGACCCAGGTTCCAACCCCGGCACCCCATATGGTCCCCTGAAACCACCAGGAATAATTCCTGAGCACAGAGTCAGGAGTAAACTCTGAGCATTGGGCATGGCCCCTAACCAAAACCCCCAAGAATAAGAAACTCTCAAAATTAGCCCAGGATAAAAAGAGCAGTAGTGTGATCGATGTTAACTTTGCTACCTGGGACTTCTTTTCGACCTGTCAAACAAATGCAAACCATCACTAGTGTCTTGACTTATTGACCTTTTCTTAAGTATGGGACACTAGGGCCCACCTGGAGGAGGTGGAGAGAGTGTAGTTTGCTCCTTCCACCATGCCAAGAGCACGAGGCTGCATGGCTGTGCACATGTGCGTGAGTACAGACAAGTAGCACATAGTTGTGTGTGTCATATATAAATAGAAATATAGCGTAACTTCAATGTACATAGTCTGTGATAGTATTTATTAGTACACATTTCTTCAATTAATTGGGATGAAGGTGGGTAGTGGCAGTTATCCAATTCAGACCTGAGGAGCAACTAAATTCCTATTTCAATCCTGAAATCCATATGTGTCCGGTGGAAAATTTTCACTAGTGTAGCTCTACTTTAGAGCAGTGTCAAATATATCAAATATGCATTTAAAGAAGACCAGGAACTCTCTCGAGTGAGGATCATGTATCAATTTATCATTTGTCATGAAGCAATGGTGAATTCTCAAGACTCAGTTGTGTCCGCATCTTCCACGCTGCTTTACCAAGCTGATTCAGGAAAGGATACGACAGCTCTTCAGGCTATGCAAGACCTGACTCTCCATCTCGGCAGCCCAGGCAGCGCGCATGGCCCCTCACACAACATGAGTCTTATCACCGCAGACTCTCGACTGCTGAGTGCCGCTGACTTGTCAAAATGTGTTTCAGGTTGTAACTTGGCAAACATGACTTAACCTAAGAGAAATGCTTTAAAACAAATTTTCATAACATCTGCCGTGTCATTTTTAAGCAGTGCCTTCTGTTTCCACAGAACTTAAACACAGCTTTGTTTTGAAAGGCTAAATTTCATAGGTCTCTCCTTCAGCATGATGGGATATGCACTTCTGGCAGTAAAAGGCTGCCACTAAGAGAAAATAGGTTCCCAAATGTTTTAGCCTGTCTGCTCCACAAACTCAAGTTTAGTCCGTCTGTCCCACAAGAACAGGAGAAAAAATAGTCTTCAAAGTGTCATTGCAATTTCCCAAATGCTTTTCTATATGGTGGATGAAACTGGAGGCCTTGGTGAGAAACAGGCCCACCCACTGCGAGGCTGGTTGCTGGTGATCATGGCAGAAGCCTGAGGGTCAACCAGGGACATAAACCACCTAGGCTTGTTCTCTCAGCAACAATTGTGTGTGTGTGTTGGGGAAGGGGGGAGGCAAATTTTATTAGAATTAAATTATAAAAGTGAAGAGAAATAATTCAAATGTCTTTCTGACATGAACAATCCCCAGTCACCTCCTGTTTGCTATTTATTACATGTGGAACATTTTAAGCATTGAAAGAGATATGAAAGATAAAAAAAAATGATGAAGTCTCCATTTTCACAGTAAATTGAGTTCTAGGCCACTGAAGGATAAGATACTGAGGGAAATCATTTTTTTTTCTTTTTGGGTCACATCCAGTGATGCTCAGGGGTTATTCCTGGCTCTGCACTCAGGAATCAGGAATCACTCCTGGTGGTGCTTGGGGGACCATATGGGATGCTGGGAATCGAATTCAGGTCGGCCGTGTGCAAGGCAAATGCCCTTCCCACTGTGCTATTGCTCTGGCCCCAGGGGAAACCATTTGTAGGAGGTAGAACTGAAGCTTTTGGTATACATGATATAACCTAGGAAGGAAGTTTTAAAAATCAAACCAAATAAAGGTAGCTGAGGAAAGAATCCTTCAGATCAATGATCTTTGAAGGGATAAATCATGGAGGAGGCTAAACCAATGGAACTGATAAAGTAAGAGGAGAAAGAGAGAAGGGTTGGGGAAGAATTCTGTTTTAGAAGCAAAGGACAGAATTTCTAGAAGATATGACTCTTGAGTGCCGTGAGGGTGAGATTGATCTCTGAAGGTTAAGAGAAGGTCATGACAGCAGGGTTGGAAAGGAAATGGTACTGATAAGAGCCAAGTGCAAAAGAATGAGAAGTTACATTAAAATCCCACATAAGTCTAGAATAACAAGCCTTCTTGTTATAAATAAAGAATACTTTATTAATTCACCACACCATTGAACCTCAAGCAAGTGTGAAGAATTATTATCTGACTGCATTTCAGAGACTTTTTTAAGAGAAGTGAAATAATTTCTTTTTTTCTTTTTGGGTCACACCTGGCGATGCACAGGGGTTATTCCCGGCTTTGAACTCAGGAACTACTCCTGGAGGTGCTCATCCCTATGGGATGCTGGGAATTGAACCCGGGTCAGCTGTGTGCAAGGCAAATGCCCTACCTGCTGTACTATCTCTCCAGCCCTGAAAGATTTTTTTTTAAAGTAGTTCTATAACCAAGAAATTGTGTATGTGTCTGTGTGTGTGTGTCTGGTGGTGGGGGGTAATTTAAATAAAACCAATTCATCATATGTTCTACCATATCTGGGGATGCTCAACTTCATGAAACCATGAAATATAAAGGTTTATTATTTAAAATAATTTAAATCATATATGTAAGACACATTATGTAGAAGAACACGTGATCATAGTGAGTATATGCCGGTGTCTGTTGGGGAATGAGGAGGATCAGAATTGGAGTATTAACAACAACTTTAATCAACCAGATTAATCACTACCTGAAAATGGGATCCAAGTTACAGACATTTATTCCCTTGTGAAAATGAGGTGGATCTTAAGCCATTTTCTTCCTGGCAGAGTCTCTGAGGCATCAGAGTTTAAAAAAGAAATACCACATTAAGGTAAAGAAGAGAAGAGACACTTCAGAAATCGTATTTTTATATGAACTTAAATAGTTCCTGTAAGCTCATCAATAGCTACACTGTTCAAAATTTAATTCAATATATATGTCTTCCTGAGATGTATATATTGAATGTACATCATCTTGAGATGTAAGAATTGAATTAAATTCCTGTCTACAAGGAAACCAAGTGGACCCCATGTGCATCTCACCTGTGGGCAGGATCACTGAGCACCCAGGCTGGTGCTAGTTTCACTCAGGTGCTGCACACACACTTCTATTACTGCTTCTCCTTTCACTTTAATTTTTTTCTGAATTTGATCAAGGAAAAGAGAATAATTCTTAGTAAAAGGAAATTTATGTATATACACAGTATATGTACACATACATACATATATGCATGTGTACATATACGTATATATGTATGTGTGTATATATACATTATACATACATACACATACATATACATATATATGTATAGATAAAATGTGGCGTCCTTGGGAAGGACGAGTAAAGAGAGGCCGCTAAAATCTCAGGGCTAGGACGAATGGAGACGTTACTGGCACCTGCTCGAGCAAATCGATGAAGAACGGGATGACAGTGATACAGTGATACAGTGATAGGTTCTGTGGACACACCTGGCTCAGGATTTACTCCTGGCTTTGCACTCAGGGATCATTCCTGGTGGGGCTCAGGGGACCTTACATGGTGATAAGTACTGAACCTAGGTTGGCCACATGCAAGGGAAGCACACAAACCACTCTGCTATCTCTCCAGCCCTAAGGGTTTTTGTTTCGTTTTTTGTTTTTTTGTGGGTTTTTTTGGTATAAAATATTTATAGACAGCTTCTTTTAGTGATCTTTCACAAGAAACACTCAGTTGCTACTACATTTTAGTAAAGTGCCAGGGAAGTCCAGAGCAGCTCAAGCCACTTAACTGTTATATAGAGAAAACAGGATCAAATTATTCACTGAACCTTTTCCGAGAGTACTCTATCTAGCTAATTTGTGTTACCTTTGGACTTGCATCTACCTTGTAAATGCCACTTATTTCTCAGAGGCTCTGGGCTCTGCGTGTGTGTCCTTGTGTGTGTGTGTGTGTGTGTGTGTGTGTGTGTGTGAGAGAGAGAGAGAGAGAGAGAGAGAGAATGTGTATGTGACTGTGTGTGTGTGCATGTCTTTGTCTATTTACAATAAGCAGTACTCTCTCTCCAATAATTCTCCACATTCAAACAATAGTAATGTTCAAGTCAGCAAACTGAAATGAAAAATTGAGATTATTCATTGTATATTCATTGTCCCTGGGGGTGGGGGGTAGGTGCCATAATAGGTAACTCAGAAACTGTGATGTCATTATTGGTGAGTTATAGCAACTGAAGCATTTATTTCAATGCGGTCTGCTGAGATTAAAAAAGCATTCAGGGTGCTGGGGATAAGGCTCTGTGGTAGAAGGCACGCCACATGTGCACAAAGCCCCTTGGGTTTGATCTTTGGTACAGCAACAAAGCAAAACTAATATTCATATTTATATGTACATTATTCATGTTAACAACAACAATGACAATAAACTACAAAGCAAATATGGGAGCCCTTAATAGAAAACCAAAGTTAGTAAGAAGAGTTAATTAAAACCAAATAACTCATAAGAGAAATATGAAGCAAGTTCTGGGTCAGGGTGCTGCAGGTGGAAACACCTACTTAGGTTTGTCGACGTCTAACTCTTTTCATTGATTATTTTATTTTATTTTTGGTTTTAAGCGACACCCAGGTGTGCTCAGGGTTCACTCCTGATTTTGTACTAAGATCATTCTTGGAGAACCAATGAGGTGCCTGGGATCAAACATGGGTCTGCTGTGTGCAAAACAAGAGCCCTACCTGCTGTACTATCTCTTTGGCACTGATTAAACTTTTTATTATTCAAAGTTGAGAGAGAAAAAGTTTTTCCCTCTGCTCTGTAAAAAAACTTTTTTTGCAAAGATAAGGCAAAATTTTGCTCTACTGCTGAGCTAAATCCATCTGTCTTTATTCTCTTATGCCCTACTTTTTAATGTAAACTTTTTATTGGAATAAAAAATATATACACAGATATGCACCACAATATATACACATCTCAAAAATTGTTTTTTACAAAATTACCTGTAGATACAGCATTTTCATAAAAAAAGAAACTTTCTTATGCCTCCTCTGTTTCTTACTCCTCCTTCCTCTGACCAAGCAAGTCTTGCCAGCCTCACCTCCAACATCAGAATTTATTCTTGCAAAAATTTGGAAAGAGCTTTTAGCTGCTCAAGTAGTACTCAGAAGGCCTGGGGGCATTCTCAGTGGTACCTGGTCAACTGGACCAGATAGCTCAATACTCAGGGCAAGCGATATGATTCTGGGGAGGTCCAGCAGTCTTGGGGGCCACCTGGGGCTACAACTGGTGGTACAAAGAGGGTGTCACGTGGTACCAGGGATTCAACCAGGGGCCTCAAGAATGGAATCCCTGTACATCAGCCTTTTGAACTATTCACCAGACGTGAGTTTTTGAAAGTTTTACAAGTGTGACCACATCTGTAATCGATGTTACATCCTGGATGTTAACAGATAGCACTTAGACATTTATGTAGATAGCAGCCTGGCAAAAAGGAAAATGTATTTGTGTGATGTCTGTTATCTGTCTAGGTTTCATCCATGTGTCTAAGCTGATTCCCCTATTCATTGAAAATCTGTTTCCAGAATGAAAAATCAGCAGTTCCAGGGAGAGGAGCCTCTGAACCATTAAGGGGCTGAGAACTGGAAGTTTCATCATGTTTTTCTCATAAGGGTTCATTCTTGTGCAGTACATCTCAGAAGGCTCTAAGTAGTAGAACATTAAGTGCTACTCAATAGCTACCAGATGGCACACCGAGGCTCTGGGCTGCCGCCTGGCATGGACTTTCACTGATAGCCCTGGGAGGAAGTTCAGCTTCATGGGGTTGAGGCCTCCCGGTGCCTCTCGCTGAAGCTCCCAGCATAAGTGTCATGAGTATAGCTGATCACAGCTTTGGCTGCATTTCACATTACTCGTCTGGATTTAGCGAGCTGTCCACAAAAGGCAGACTGAGTGCATGCAAAGATGTGACAAAGATAGGTATGCCAAAAGGGTGGGCAATGCACTCAACATATACTGCATATTATGCAGACACATGAGTCCTTTCTCAGGATGAGAACATCCATGACACATGCAGTCACAGCCAGCCACTGTGTGGCACTTAGAATCTTCCAGAACAAAAACTAGTTTACATTTATGACCCGGTCCTAGCAACAAAACTTTTATTGTTTGTTTTTGGGCCACACCTGGCAGTGCTCAGGGCTTACTCCTGGCAGGCTGTTAGTGCATCTGGGGTGCCAGCGATTGAACCTGGGTCAGCTGTGTGCAAGGCAAGCACTACCAGCTGTGTTATTTCTCTGGTTGCTAAAACTGAAACTACCAAGTGGGGTACAAACCCACAAGGGCATATGCCCACTGGATTTTAATTTCAATGTCTTAACCATTCAGCCATCCTACCAGTCGGCACACAAAATGTTTTCCTCCACTACTTTCTGTCTGTATGTATATATTTGTGTGTGTATTTGTGTGTGTGTGTGTGTGTGTGTGTGTATGTGGTGGGGGGTGGTGGGCAGGTGCCATATTAGGTAATGCAGAAACTTAATGTCATTATGGGTTAGGTATCGGATATTAAAACATGTATCTTACTGGTACTGGGGTGATAGCATAGAGGGCAAGGGCACTTGCCTTGCATGAGGTCAACCCAGGTTCAACCCTCAACATCCCATATTGTTCCCCAGTACTACTAGGAGTCATTCCTGCACTCAGGAATGACTAAGCATCACCAGATGTGGTCCCCAAACCAACCCACTCCCCCCCAACAACCTCAAAATATCTCTACAAGATAAGGTGCCCACCACTTTAAGAACTAACCATTGTCATACTCATAATGGAGAAATTTCCTTTAAACCAAAGACCACTTAAACAGCAGAGCTGAAGAGGCCAGGTACTCTGGTGCGCAATGCGGCCGGAGAAATGCTCCGGACCTGAAACCGGGCCAGCAACACCGGGGATCCAACGGAGGAGGTACAGCTGGTACACCTTCTCCAGATGGAGCCCCGGCGACACTGAGCAGCAACTAACATGGCTCCGGGTTGTGGGACTGGAACACATCCGAGCCGCACGGCCGCTGATGTGGCCGTGTGACCTTTTCTAAAAACTGAAAACAGGGGCTGGAGTGATAGCACAGCGGGTAGGGCGTTTGCCTTGCACATGACCGACCCGGGTTCGAATCCCAGCATCCCATATGGTCCCCTGAGCACCGCCAGGGGTGATTCCTGAGTGCAGAGCCAGGAGTGACCCCTGTGCATCGCCGGGTGTGACCCAAAAAGAAAAGAAAAACTGAAAACATACAATCTTTTAATGGAAAACCAATTATCAAATGCTTCCTTAGTAGAGCTGTCTTTCTTGGGGGGGAAACTCCAATAACAATAGTGAATTTTGTTTTGCAATATGGAACGTAATCAAGGTAAAGAGAAAATGAAGTGAAATTCATCAGTTATACAGTTTGGGGTGGGTGGCGGGGGCGGGGGGTATACTGGGGATTTTGGTGGTGGAATATGGGCACTGGTGAAGGGATGGTGTTTGAATATTGTATAACTGAGACATAAACCTGAAAACTTTGTAACTTTACACATGGTGATATAATAAAAATAAAAAAAAAACAAAAAACAAACAAAAAAAACCAGCAGAGCTGGTCACGTAAAACTCTTGAAGACAGTTCTCTTCATTCAGCCTCTTTCCCACATTCTTTTAGCAGGGCTTTCCTTGGAGTTTCTCTCAGGAATTCTGAACTCCAAATTCCCTCTGGAAAAAATATCCCTCCTTTGGTAAGATTCTGGCACTGCAAGTTAATACCAGGTTATGGAGGGCCAGAAGGAATTGTGAGTCTAGATAAATAAACAGACCATTAAGGACTGATGGACACAATCCCCGAGGCTCAGCCAAAATAGGGGGTGGGGGGGAGGAAGGCCCAGGCTCCACAAACACCATACTCTGATCAAATTCCCCTCCTCTTGGGCTGTGATTTAAGAGAAACAAGAAGACAGACTTGATAGCAAGGGGAAAGGCATAATCAGAAACAGTGGGAGACAGATTCCTCTGCATTAGAAGTCATCCTCTGAGGTCTCTGTGACTAGCAGAAGCCTCCCAGTTGGGTTAATGAGGTGGAGAGGGGAGGTGATTTGCCTCAGAGTGTTATCAGTACTCAGCTCTGCAAGCCTCACCTATTCAAGAAGCATGTGGCCCAATGGCTAAGGAACGGGCTACACAAAGGGGCTCAGGGGCAGAGAGGCCCCTGAGGAGATTCAGTTTGAGGTGGGAAAGAGGGAGGGAGCCGAGAGCCAGAAAGGCCCAGTCAGTGGTCAGTGGGGGGCCAAGCCACAGAGGGTCCAAAGAAGGTGCGGTGGGGGGTGGTGTCCCTTTCATCTCCGTGGAGAGCTCTCTCCCTCTCTACAAAGGAAGCAGAGGCAGGAAAGCAGGCATAAGAGCACACACAAGAGGTGATGAAGGGGCTTGGAGGGGAGGCACCCCCAAAGGGGCCAAGTGCCTGTAGCAAACAGAGAAACAGCAGAACTGGGCAAGTGGAATGCTGCTCCTCCAAGGGCTCTGCTCTAGGCCCCTGTTCCCCAAACACTTTGTTCTCAAAGCACACTCAGGACTTCTCAGGCCTAGGCAAGGAGTGAGAGCTGGAAAGCAGAAGTAACTATCTGCGGGCGTCTGGGGCACAGTGGAAAGGGAAGGGGCTTGGCTCCTGGGATCAGGCACATCTTACTGCTCTCTCCCGAAGGAAGGAAGCCAGCTTGGCTTGCAGACATTGACTTTAGCTTGAGTTGCTTGTACACAATACTTTCTGATCATCAGCTAGTGAGCAGAGGAAGCTGGTGGGGCAGGTGGGAAGGGAGAGCAGGGGCATGGGGGGCGGGGTTATGTGTGTGCGGAGTGGAGTGGCTGCAATGTGCACAAAGGAAACAGACCCATATATCTTGGAACCGGGAGCCTATATGATGAGTGACAGAAAAGGAATGCCTGAAATGGTGTTTCTCCACCAGCCATCCCAGGATGACCTGAGTCCCTTCGCCATGCCAGAGAAGGACCCAGAGAGCTGCTTGCCTGTTACTTGCTAAAGCCAGACTCCCAGGGGTTCCAAGATCAGCATTTAGAAAGGGTGCTGGAGGGATGGAGCTGCCGATCCAGCTTCTCTGCTGGCTCCCTTGGAGCTCACTTCCTCCTGGAGGGGAGAGCCAAGGGTACAAAAGGGATGGATGCAACAATTAGGAATGAAGACTCTGATCTCTGTCCTTGGCTAGAACTAACATCTCTCCTAAGCAGAGGGTGCTGTGTCTGATAATGCTGTTCATCAGGGCCTCAGTGATGTGCAAGATTTTTCTGCCTGTGCTCTAGGGCTCCCAGGCTCAGGTGAGGCAACAGTAACCAGGAGTTCCATATGGCCTCTGGGACTGGCAGAACTGATGCTTTCTCCAGTTTTACCCAAATCAGCCCATAGGCGAGGAAGTGCCTCTAGCTCATACATCAGGCTGGAGCAAAGCCAAGAGACAGAACTCCCCACTCTGCCCCAGAATTTCACTCAGTGGAACTGTGGCTGAGTCTGATTCCCTTTGCACCTCCTCCTGCAGGACCTGAGCAGTCAGGGAGACCAGCATTCTGGGCTGTGAGCCTTCAGGAGGAATTAATCACTGGTCACCTTCTCTGAAAGTCTTTTCCCCCAAATTCCCAATGAGCCAGCGGGTGAGAGAGGCGGACACACATTTAGTCTGTAATAATAATCAAATTCTTGTGTTCGTAACAAAATTATGCAGAGGGCTCTCAGAGTGCAGGGAAGGTATGTTGCGCTTTGGGAGGGCACTGGTGGAAAGGGATTCCAAGTAGGGGGTGGGGGGTGATGCTGTATCTGGGAGAGTGAAGGCCAAAGCTCCTCCCCACAGACTGGGTGAGCACATGGAGATTTATCACCATCACTGAACAGGAGTCAGCTATTCTGTGCACCATCAGTGAGCCATGAGCCATCTTAGTAGCAGTGGCAATGGCCACAGAGGCACGAAGGGAAATATTTCCAGATAAAATGAAAGGCAAACAGAACTCTTCTTGTCTACGGCCATTGTTCAGGGCATAGGGACAAGGAACTTGTGGCTTTTTTAAAAATTATTTTTTGGGTCACACCTGGAGATGCCCAGAGGTTACTCCTGGCTTTGCACTCAGGAACTACTCTTGGCAGTGCTCAGGGGACCATATGGGATGCTGGGTGGGAATTGAACCCGGTCGGCTGAGTTCTAGGCAAATGCCTTACTCGCTATACTATTGCTCCACCCCTTGTGTGGCTATTTTTTAAACTGAGGGTCAAAGTGATAGTACAGTGGGTAGGACATTTGCCTTGCACATGACCAACCTGGGTTAGTTCCCTGGCATCCCATATGGCTTCCTGACACGTCAGAAGAGATCCCTGAGTGCAGAGTCAGGAGTAAGCTCTGACCATTGCGAGGCATGACCTCCAAAGAAAACAACAAAAACAAAAGAAATAAACTGAGAAGTAGATACTGGCCCCAAATCTGAGAAGTATCTCTTAATGGTTTGACAAGGGGCTTGGCCCAGCCAGCTCATGCAGCTTAATCAATACTAACTGGTGATGAGAACTCAGTCCCAGCAAAACAGTTAATGAACACAAAGTCCCCCAGAATCGAGCCCATAAACATTTTAAAGGTTCATGGGACAAAGGACTTGTTAACTTAGAGAATCTATGTTAACTCAGGGACTCGGAATTGTATGAGAAAGTGGATATAAAACAGCATATTTGTTTGAAAATGCTGATGGATGATTAGGATTGTGGCACTTTTCCTACTTGAACCCCTGGAAATTTGATCAGTATTGATTTAAAAAAAGAAGAAGAGGGAACCGTCAAACAAACATGATCTTTTCAAATCATTAAGATTGACTACTTGGTTTGGCACTTGGTTCTGCACTGCAGAACTCCCCAGCCAGCCGCCATCACCCTGTCTTCTCTGTCATTATCTCAGGGTTCCAGGGGTCCCTCTGATCCCCACTCAGGTTTTCACGGCCACTGGCCCTTGCATTCCTGCCGGAGCCCTGCAGGAAACAGACCCTCTGCAGCTGCCAGCGTTTATTTACACAAATTCCTGCCTCAAATTGAATTAATGAGCATGATTTAACTCAGGCACTGTTCTCAGCGCCTTCCTCTTTGCCCCACTGGCCACCCGCCCTGCCTTCTCCATCATGCTCTGCCCTTGCGGTGCGTCCTGGAGGGGCCTGGATGTGTCTTGAGAACTCTTGTATCTTTTTCACCTCCAAAGAATGACCTAGGCTTTGCTGGAGATGCAGGTTTGAATCCAGCAGTTCCCAGGAGGGGCCTGAGATTCAGTACCCTTTCTGGTGATGCAGGTTACACGGCTGGGGCCCCGGATTCTGAGTAGGAGGTTTACACAGGGGCTCACCTGAAGCTAAACTATCAGGTGATGTTCTCACTGAACAACCAAAAGGCAAAAGAGAAAAGACCAAGAGCAAATGCATCATGATCTTTCTGATCAATCTGAAGTAGCAGAAGTTTCAGCAGAAGCAGAGGGACAGGCAGTCTATTTACCTTGCCCACCTTGTCTGCATCTGCAGAAAGAACACAGGATAAATGGTACTGTAAGTCCCATCAGCCCCCAAACACAGCCTGCACAAGTTCCAATGCCCAGGCGCTAAACCGAGTATGAAATAGGACAGCTGGGACCCTCATCTTTTACACAGAAAGCAGAAGTAGCTCCACATAAGGAACTTCAGCGTGGATGTGGTTAAGTTGCAGGAGGTCTGTTTATTGCATTGGGCAGACCAAGGAGGAATTTCCTGCGTGTGATGCCAAAGTCAGAGTGCAGGGAGCTTTCTCTGAAGTTTCTGCAATGAAACCAGCAGATCTCCTGTGCATTCATTCACACATTGTATAACTTTGTTAGTTATTCCCAGCAAGCCCCTCCCAGATTCTGCCAAGTGAGGAAAGGTAAAAAAAAAAAAAAAGGGAAACAGGAAGAAAAAGCATTCCACCTGAAACAAAAGAAAATTAATCCATTTGAAAACCAGCTCAATATCTTGAAGTTTGTTCTTCCTGGACACAAATACAGGTAATACTTCCAGCAACAAATATCCTTAACCTTGGATCCAAAACTGTTTGCCTAGGTCTATACAAACTCACTATTTGGCTGCTAGAATAGTGAATAGCTTTCATGTTGAATTTTTGCACAGAAAAGTCAATTTGGGGTATATTTTTTTTGAGGAAAGATTGAATTTATCACGAAACATATTTCATCGAGAAAATGGTAAAATGAACCACCTTTTTACCCAAACCACAAAGACTGCAAATTCCTTTGCTAGAAAAAGTTGGCGGCTTCTGTTGAAAAGATTAACTTATGCCGAACAGCTTTTGGGGGCACCCAGGGGTAGATGAGACTGCATTTTCCATTTAGGCATATATAACTTGTAACAAAAATAGCAGTTACTGAGAGAGGAAAAATATGGAAGCTTATCAATACTACTTCCTTACTGTAAAAGTTCTTTTAGAAAAATAAAAGTTCTTCTAGGAGATTTGCATTAATTGGTCTGAATGTATTCATTCTGTAGAGTCTAACTTCTGCTGCAGAAACAAAACCCATCTCAACCTTTCATTGCTAGCTAAGCGCTCACTGTAAGGATTATGGAGAGGGTAGGCAACTTCCCATGGTTTTAGGAACTGATTTGCTGAAGCTGAGACCATCAGAGAGCTTTAATAAATGTGATAAACTAATGCCATCACATCTTTTGTTTTTTGGAGGGGGAGGGGGTGTCATTCCCAAGTTCAGGTTACTTGACAGTGTCCTCAGAAACTTGTATCCTTAGAAAACAAAGAAACTACACTTTCTAATTAGAAGGACTTACATTCACCATTGGATAAGATGGATTTTTTTTTTTCGGTTTCTGTGTTATACTAGTGACTCTCAGGAGGTTACTCATCGCTCTGTGTTTGGGGGTTGTTCTTGACCATGTTGAGAGGACCATGTGCTGCTGGGGGAGGATCAAATCCAGCATCTCACAATGCCAGGCTCTCCCACAGAGTCACATTCTGTTCCCTGGAATTACATATTCAGTCTTCTTTACAGGAGGCAAGTTTGTCTGAAGGCAACCCTCTGTGGATTAACGCTGGGTTTTGTGGAAGCACTCTTAAATCCTTTTTAAGTTGTTACTGAAAGTTCTGTAGACACTGATGAGTAACAGTGAATTGGGTTGATGTGTTATTAATTTATGACTGCAGGATTATTTGGTATCAAAGTATGGGCTACAGTTCCTCTGGCTCCAACTGACCATCCCACGCACAGAGCCCAAGGCTCTTGTCCAAGATGCCACTTCCTCTTCTCTAAACACGCACCAGGATCACATCTGCCAGTTCCCAGGCTCTGGTGGTCTGTGAGTTTTCTTGCTTGGTGACTCTTTCTCTCACTGTGTTTAATCTCAAATAGGGTGTTTTGTTTGTTTCTTTAAACAGGATCTCTTGGACTGACTGCAATTACCAGCGAAGTTAAGAAAATTTGTCTTGAGAGAAGCTGTTGGACACAACGTCTAGGATTCTTCTCCATCCTCCTTTCTTATGGCAGCCACATAGAAAATGTGTTTTCCTCCTGTTATTTGCAAGAGAATGCAGCCACTGCCAGAATCAATCGCTCTGCAACATATTTGGGTAAACTTCTAGAAGAAAAACTGCAGAAAAGAAATAGTTGGGGCACAGCAGGAGACCTGGGCTTGTCCATCCATTGCTCCTGTCTGCACTTGGGGTACCTCCAGGATTACCCACAGAGGTGGAGTCCAAAGTCCAACGTTAGCAGAGGCACACGGCCAATGGCAGCTGTGCCAGCAAGATCTGACCACAGGTCCTGGGGTGACCTCCTCTGTGGGTGCAACCCGTTTTCTGAGTCTGGCTCTTTAAGCCTTTCCATGTACTATGTGGACTTCACTATTGCCCTAGACAGATTCCTTTTCTACTTATGCTGAAGAGAGTTTTTTTGATTCATTGTACCAAGGCTCTGAACTGGTAAAATTAATTAAGAAAGGTTTAGCATGCTTGGGTCTTGGCTGCAAAACAGGCAAATTTGAGGCCAATAAAGCACCTGTTCTCCCCACAGGATCCGTCTACACTAGGGATATTTTCCTGGTTGCTCGGACAAGACTTTCTCAAGAGGAGACACAAGCAGGGATGTATAATTGAAGCGTTAGGCTGTTCTTTCATAGAAATGAGTCACGACCCCAACAGACAACCTCCAAACCTAGCTCTCTGAATTTACTGGGAGTCTTGTCCTTGGTGCCAAATGCTCTGCCCTCTCTTGTCATTTCAACATGTCTCATAGAACATGTGTGCAGGTCACACGTGCTCTCTTAGCGTGAATAACCTAAGTATCTGATCCCAGTCTGGAGGCACAATGCCACGACTGCCTGCAAGCCACAAGTACCACAGCTGCATGCATGAAAATGAATGATGTTGGGTTGATCTCTGGATTTTGCTAGTTAGCCCTGGTGTTAAGAGAGAGTGGCGAAGACTCAAAGGTTTAAGTAGCAAGAGTTGGTGATGAGGCTGCTGGACAAAGAGCACATGAGGGAATGTGAATGGGAGAGGAAGGCCATAAACCTTTGTATTTTAGGCATCTAGGAACGTAAGGTGTTGAGACACCAAGCACTGGATGCCATAGAATTAGTATAAATTATTTAAGTAACTATTCTAAAACATTTTATCATTCATTTTGATACAAACTCTACAACAAATAACACAGAGCCCAGCATGTCAGAGGAGCTTGTTGAAAGTGGCTGGGAGGGGACAGCTCATGTGGTTATTTTTCCTACTATACGGGTTCCTGCAATACCTACTGAACTGGCTTCTACATAAAGTGAATATGTTGGTCTTGAAAACTGTTTACCTAATGCAGAAAAAACTCCTATCTAATGAGATAACTGAAATATCATTTTTTTCTTCCAATGCTGCAAAAGGATCTAGTTGTCTAACCTTTGGCTAATCATCTATTTAGCAAATTATTTTTTGAGGGGTGATCTTCTAAACCTGACACATGTGCTCCTATGTTTGAGGGCTTTCTTTCTGTGTCCAGTAGAGTAGCTATGTTAGAAAGCCAGTAGCAGGCCAGAGCACAGGTACAGTGAGTAGGGCATTTGCCTTGGTTCAATCCCTAGCCTTCTATATATGTTCCATACATGAACACTGCCGGGAGTAATTCCTGAGCACAAAGCCAGGTGCCTGAGAACTGCTGAATATGTAAAAAAGAAAAGAAAAGAAAGGGAGAGAAAAGGAAAGAAGAAAAGAAAAGAAGTGGAAGCTAGTAGTAAAACAAGCATGCTCCCCTTTATGAGAAATTTTATGTAAGTCAAGTTCTCAATGAGTCTTTAAGAAATACACATACTTTCCAAGCCATGTTTGAAGGGCTGGGGTAATTCAGGATTCACCACGACCACAATACTAGTAGTCAGCAGTTGTCAAGGGCTTTCCATAAATTTAAATCATTGTAGCACTGTAGCACCGTCATCCCCTTGTTCATCAATTTGCTTGAGTGGGCACCAGTAATGTCTCCATTGTGAGACTTGTTGTTACTGTTTTTGGCATATCAAATATGCCACAGGGAGCTTGCCAGCTCTGCCATGCGGGCGGGATACTCTCAGTAGCTTGCCGGGCTCTCTGAGAGGGACATAGGAATCGAAATAAAAAAATCACTAGGGGAGTGTTAAAAAATGTGAAAAGGCACAAAGGGAGACACTCCAGAGAATCTACCACTGCAAAGGACTGGAGACAGAGAAGAAAGAGATAAGAAGAAAGAGGAAAGATCAAACAAACAAAACTAAAAACCAGCATTAGGGCCAGAGTAATAGTGCAGCAAATAGAACACTTGCCTTGCACGTGACTTACCTAGGTTTGATCCGCCAAACCTCATATGTTCTGCTAAGCACCCCATCCCCAGAGTGACCTTTGAGTGCAGAGCCAGTAGTAACTCCTTAACACTGTCTAATGTGCCCCCTTCAAAAAATTATAAAGAGAAGAAGCAAAGTATGTAGAAAGCAAATTGGCATAAGCAACCCCTATGTGAAGGAAAGTACGAGGACATGGAAAATATGTGATACTGCTTCAAGTACATCATTGCATTAGCTAGACATTTAGCACCTAGTGCAGTTAGCTTGAGAACCTTCAGTCACTCAGTTAACAATTTGGTGGATAGAAAGAAAGAGAGGAAGGAAGGAAGGAAGGAAGGAAGGAAGGAAGGAAGGAAGGAAGGAAGGAAGGAAGGAAAGAAGGAACGAGAGAGGGAGGAAGGAAGGAAAATAAGAGGGGAAAAAAAGGAGGGGGGAAAGGCCCTATAAAATACCTGGAAGGTAGCAACCCATCACAAAATTGATCTGTCAGAGTGTTTCATGAAAGATTCAAGGAGAGCTAACACTGATGATCTATTATTTTGATCTATTACTAATCTATTACTATCTTCCTTAAACTTATCCCACTAAATTAGACCCAGGAAAACTAGGAATTCATTTTTAAATTAAAACAACGAAATTGGGGGTGGGGCACCTGGTGATCTTCGGGGTCTACTCCTGTTTCTGTGCTCTGGGGGTCCTATGTGGTACCAGACATAGAATTGGTGTTGGCTGCATGCAAGTTGCCTTAATATCTCTCTAGCCCAGAAATTCGTTTTTCTTATATCAAAATAAATAAGTGTCTAGGTTATAATAATCTAAAATTTCACCTTCTCCTGGCCCCCTGTTGTATTGAAATATAATTGATGTATGACTTGCATCAAGGTATAGAATTGAATATGTGCAGATTAGAAAATGATTAACTTAACTAACATTGATAACTTCACATAATATACATTATTATATATTATATATAAATGTTTTATATATATTTTATCACACCTTTTGATAAAATATTTTATGTAAGAACTTTCAAGAACTCTTAGCAACTATCAAATATACAAAGCAGCATAGTTAACTATTGTCAAATGCTATACATTTTATCCTCAGTTATCCTACCACTGAAAGTTTTTACATAAAGTTGCTTCTTGACTTTATATTTCCTGTTTAAAACAAACTAGAATAAGCTGTTTTCTCAAATCATGGTCATTCCTAATTTAAAAAATTCTCATTTAGAGTCACTAAGTTTATATTCCAGAAAATGACTGTAATGCTCTACCGCAGTATTTACTTTCATTTGAATCATGAAAAGATGTTTTTAAAACAGCCCAGACAAGAGCTTTAAAAAAGTTCATTTACAATGTTTTAGCAGTCAGGGAGGTTAACACAAAGTAGCAGACACGTGCCCTCTATTTCCTTTTGTTTCTAGGAATTATTTTTCTCACATTAATCATAGAATGTAAAGTTCTGACTTACCATGCTAGAGACCTTTACTCATGCTCAATCCTATTGTTTTTCTTGAGGCTATATCTAGGGAAAGTTCTCAGCATTCTCTCCTTAGCACCCCTCTCAATCACACACCTTCTCTATCACAGTGAGATCCCATCTTTTCAAGATGGAGTTATGAATCAATCACTTCTCACCCATTCCTTACTTCCATTTCTGGTTTCACTAGAGTCACAGTTCCTTCACTTGCTGCTTTTCTTTCCTTTAAAATGCTGTTGTTAAGAACAAGTTTTCACATTTTCATCATTTTCTTTTCTTGTAATATTGTCTGACTTGACCCTAAAGTTCTATGCCCCAAAGTGGTTCTTAGTGCCATACTCACTCCTACTTTAAAACTTTTCTAAAGCCATTCCTGAGTTTGGAATGTGCCACCATCAGACTGGGGAGCCATTTAATCCCTCTATCCCCTATCAGAAATAGTTCATTGTTTCCATGAGATCATCTTGGATCTAGCAGAAACCAGTTGCTAATGAAACTCTACCTAAATCTGACATTTTCTTGACCAAGATCTCCTCTCTAATTATGTGCATATAGTTGCAACTTCAAAAATATCTGATCCCTTCCATATAATTACCAAATTCCTCCCAGTGATATGCTGGTTTAAGGAATTTAAGACATGTCTGCTACAACTATTTGTTGACCCATTATCTTCTTCAGTTTTATCTACCAGAACAAAGCCATCAGGTAATTTAGCATATTAGACCTTGAACTAAATATCCCCAAATGTCTTGATTTCATGTAATCTTTTCTTTAAAATCAGCTCCAATATAAATGTTTCCCACGAATTACATCTTATTTTTAACCTTTAACAAATAAGCATGTCAATGAATATTATACAAGAGATACCACCCATGTAGTTAAATTAGTTTAACTAAAATTTCAACAGGAAATATTCTAAGACAATTTTTAAAAAACTTTTTACATTTTAGAAAAATACTAAAGGCCAGGGAGAAAGCTCAAAGGATAAGAGCATTTGCCTGATATGTATGAGGCCCTGAGTTTAATCCCCAATACCACATGGTACCCTGAGCACTGCCATATGCAACCCTGGAGGGCCCTGAGTATCTCTGGGCCTGAGCATAGAACTGCCAGGTCCATACAACTGGGAGAATCTCTGGAATGCCCTGTACACCCTATACACTGCTTGAAAGTCTAAAAGAGATGCTGACTTCATCTACTGATCATCTCTCTTGCACATATAAGATTCTGATGGGGAACTTCCAAGGGGTTCACTTTTGTAATCAATCCAGCAAATAGATATGAAATATCAATTGCACAAAGCCAGCTGTGTTACATAATTTTACACCAAGGGCATTTAATGTAATCATTCCTTCCATTAAAATATTTACTGAATGTTGGAAAAGACAGGCGAGTCACTACCCAGGATATATTACAAAGTAGTCACATTTCTCATATAACTTCTAATTGAGAGGAAAACACAGTAATTACAAAAATCACAGAACCAGTGTCTATAAAAAAATTCTGGTTGAAACAAAAAACAAAGAACATAAACTGGCCATCCTAGCAAATTTTAAGTGTGTAATTTAGAATCACTGACTTTATTAACATTCTGTGCAACAGATGTCTCTGACTTTTTCATCTTAGAAAACTGAAACTCCACATCCATTCAGTACTACTTTCTCATTGCTCCATCCAGCCCACTCCTGGAAACTACCATCTACTTTCTATGACTTTGACCACTCTAACTACTATTACAAGGAGAGTCACATCACATTTGTCTATATTGTGAGTGACTGGTTTAGCTAAACCTATCTTCAACCTTCATCCAGATAGAAGCATATAACAGGAACTCCTTCCTGGGCTGATAAATATTCCACTCTAGTTTACCATTCTCTCCGTCAGTGGTCATTTCTTCTGTTTCTACCTTTCTGAAACTGTGGCTACTGCTCAGATGACCAAGAGTTTGGAAATATCTTTTAATATCACATGCTTTAATTTTTTTCACCATATACTCAGAAGTGAAATTGCTAGATCAGACAATACATTCCATTTAAAATTCCACTAATTGTACATTCTGATTTTTCATATTTAATAAATTATTTTCTTTTTAATTGTGCTAACAATGAAGGAGAGGTAAGTGGTTCCAGAGGTTTTAACTAGTAGGATTTAATGTGGTCAGGAGAGCAAAAGAGAAGGGAAGCTTCCTTGAGGTCTGGGGTGAGAATAAAGTAGGTGGAAGTCAGTGACTAGGGAAGTCAGGAAATGAGGGGAGGAAATACAAACTCACTTTGGGAGTATAAATAGAGCACCCCAAGAAGTGAGCAGAGACCTGTGTGGATGGGGTAAGCAGTGAGAGGAGTCTGGTTGAACTGAGGTCAGTGACTTTGGAAACATAGCATCAGCCTGAGATCTATGGAAGTCAGCGGAACAACTGCAGTCAATTGGGAATTTGAAAGAGTATATATTCTTTGCCACAGTAGATGCCAGCAGATTAGGTGCTAAGAAACTGGTTATAAAGCTATTGTCATAATTCAGAAATAATGCAGCATTGACCAACTGGACAGGAGCAGAACTGACTTGAAGGAGATAAATGCAAGATATTTTGGGGTGAAAAATGGCAGGGGTCTGAGTCATCTTAATAATGGGGAGAGTGTTCTGAAATTCTAGAAGTTTCACTCAATCTTACACATTAAATAATAATCCAATTCAGAAACTGCCACTTATTGGACAAGACAACCATTTATTTGGAACAGATCAAATTTAATTTTTGGTGTTGTAGATTATTATTGCTCAGTTGGTTGCAGCACCACATAAATGGGCCTTGAATTTCTGTGTCCGGATCTTTCCTCCTGATTAAGGAGGAAGTGGCGGAGATAATAGCTAACACTCTGGAAAAACTATTTGAAGTCAGAAACACAGTTTATAACTTTTGATTTACAAACTCTGGTTCAAGCAATTAATTAACAAATAATTAATGTCCTGGTTTCTCCAGAATTTACTTTTTAGAGAGTCTTGTAAAGAGTCAAGAGTCTTTTAATTACATTGGGGCCGGAGTGATAGTACAGCAGGTAGGGTATTTGTCTTGCACACGCCCCACTCGGGTTTGATCCCCGGCATCCCAGAGGGTCCCCCAAGCACCACCAGGAGTAATTCCTGAGTGCAGAGCTAGGGGTAACCTCTGAGCATCGCTGGGTGTGACCCAAAAAGCAAAAACAAAGAAAAAAAAGAGTCTTTTAATTGCAATAACTGAAATAACGTTGGTTAGTTCATGCTCCCAGCATAATAATATTAATTATAAATATTATTAGTATTAATTTATTGATAAAACTAACTTCATCTGTGTGATTTTACTTTTCAAAGGGTACTAGAATTTTTTTTTTTGTTGGACAGAGGTCAGGGGAGCACACCTAGCAGTGCCCAGAACTTACTCCTGGCTCTGTGCTCAGGATCACTCCTGGCTGGGCTTGAAGAAACATATGAGATGTGATCAAACCTAGGTTGGCCACATGCAAGGCAAGTGCCTTATCCACTGTATAGTACAGTACACACATAATCCAGGTGTACACATAATGCTATCACCCCTCAGTTTGGGTCCCAGTACTAGGAAATTTTTAAGGAATCCCATGTCTCCAGTTTTATTTCTTTTAGATTGCATCAAGCAGGAATCCAACATATCACTAGGAATTATTGACTGTGGAGAGAATAGGCCTCTTTTGAAAAAAATTTATTTCCTTTTATTTCAATTTCAAAAATTTATCTTTTACTCAAAGTTGTCTTCTTTATCTTGTGTGGGAATAGCCAAAGGTTACCACAGTGCCCGAACTGGAGAGACTGCTGGTAGGGAAAGCTCGACAGACAGCTTCCCTGGAAGTAAGGAGGATTGCCAGTTATCCAGAAGGCCTCTCAACCTGCTCCGGACTGCCTAGTATTTCGTGTCTGTAACTTGTAGATTCCTTTGTTAAGGAGGACTTTTTTTTCAAGAGTCCTCAGGAATGCCCAAATGAGAACACACACTGGCTTGCCTGTGTTTGAAAGTTTGGAGAGGGTATGCTTCAGGTTGGATACAGGTGTACACATAACACTGTCACCCCTCAGTTCATCCTTCCTCTGTGCGAAGGTCATTCCAGGTCATTCCAGGTCCCCAGGGACCTCACCTGTCTGTGCTGTCTCCCTATGGCTCCAGGACCTGACATCAGCCTTTTACAACAAATGTGGCACTGAGGCCTCCCTGTTCCAGACCTCCTCGGCTGACTAGTCCTGAGGGCAGGTCCAGACCCAGACATGAAGCAGAGACCCGGGGGAGGGGGCATGTTCTACAAAGGGAAAGGGTTTAGGATCAGTGGCCAATAAAGTGGGGGAATCCCCAAAAGAATGGCTAATACTTATGACAGCTGGTTATCACAGTACAAAAAGTCTTCCTTCCCTTCCTTCCTTCCTCCCTTCCTTCCTTCCTTCCTTCCTTCCTTCCTTCCTTCCTTCCTTCCTTCCTTCCTTCCTTCCTTCCTTCCTTCCTTCCTTCCTTCCCTTCCTCCCTTCCTCCCTTCCTCCCTTCCTCCCTTCCTCCCTTCCTTCCTTCCTTCCTTCCTTCCTTCCTTCCTTCCTTCCTTCCTTCCTTCCTTCCTTCCTTCCTTCCTCTCTCCGTCCCTCCCTTCCCCATTCCTTCTTTCCTTCCTTCCTTCCTCTCTCCGTCCCTCCCTTCCCCATTCCTTCTTTCCTTCCTTCCTTCCTCTCTCCGTCCCTCCCTTCCCCATTCCTTCCTTCCTTCTTTCCTTCTTCCCTCTCCCTCACTCCCTTCCTTGCCCTCTAATTTCTCCCCCTCCCCTTTCCTTTGCTGCCGTCATGGCAGGGATTGTTGCAGAGCTTTCTGTGGCTCACTCTCACTCTGTGGTGCTGCAGTGCAGATCACACTCTATGTGGTGGGGCTGGAGATGGGAGTCATGGTCTCAGATCTGTGAGCCAGATGCTCCACCTCTGACATATCCCTGGCCACTGCCCTGTGCTCATTTAAATATTTTTTTGGTGCCCATGACAATAAGAAAACCCCCAAATCTCTCCATGTCATGTATGTTCACTCTTCTGGAGCTCCAGACACTGTCCACGTGGCCCTGCAGGACTGTTTATACCCCACGGGAAAATCATGCATGTGCTTCATAGCATCCCAGGTGGCCCTTATCTTCTTCTAGTCTCACCTACACTGGTGGCATCTTCAATTGCATATCAGGTACCGATACCTGTAAACACACCCATGTCTGTAGTGGAAGAAGACAGCTGCGGGCACCGGCCAAGATCAGCTCCCTCAGCGTGTGGTGGCAATGGAGCCCCCTGCAGAGAACCCCAACTCCAGAGCCCTACAGCCACATCTCCACATGTCTGGGGAAAGGAAAAGTTCAGAACCACATCAAACACGCTCTGTGGCCGCAGAGCATAAATATTACAAACAAACAAAATCAGCCTGTAATGCGTACTTCAATTTGCTGACAGATATTTAAAAAATTAACATCAGAATGAATGGCGAATGCCAACACCACAACAAAACCTTGAGCCAAAGAGAAAAATAACTCACAATCAAGGCTCATAATCAGCACACAGAATCCTGGAAAACGGGAGACCAAAGGAAAATAAACTTCCACCAAGGAGAAAACCTGGTGGGGGAAGATGGAGCAAGGAGGGGCTTACAAGTAAGACATTCTCATAAAATGGACTTAAAAAAATTTTAAACGGCTTTAAAGGGGGGTTTTGGATAGAATGTTATAGTTCAAATACAAACTATGTGTATCCCTCTATAATTTGTTGATATTTGAAAAATTCTGCTATGAGATGAGTCACTTTGTGGATAATTCAATAAAAGTCCCCCTCCCTTTCCCTTTTTTCTTTTTGTTTTTGAGGCATACAAGCAGTTCTTAGGGCTTATTCCCGGTTCTACACTTAGGGATTACTCCTGGCATGGCTGAGGAATCACATGGGGTGTTGCGGATCAAACCTGGCTCAGCCACATGCAAGATAAGCATCCTTCCAGCTGTTCTATCACTCCAGCACATTTTAGAGGACTGATGGGTATTTGCGGGACGGAGGGTCTATACTAGTTCTGCAAAGGCAAGCAGGTGAAGGAATTGCTAAGCCCATGAGTCGCTGAAGGAGATCTGAAATCACCATGCTTAGTTTAGCTGAAGATTTTAAAAACAGACTCTTGGGGATGGGGGCAGGTGGAGTTATAGTGCAGCGGTAGGGTGCTTGCCTTGCGTGCAGAACTCCTAGGTTCACTCCTCAGCATCTCATTTGGTACCCCAGGCCCCTCCAGGAGTGATTCCTGAGTGTAGAGCCTAGGGTGACTGAGCATTGATGGATGTGCACCTCCACCCCACCCCTGCAAAAAGAAATGCTTAAAAACAAACTTGTGGGTGGTGGTGCAGAAATAGTACAGCGGTAAGGCTCTTGCTTTGTTGTGGCCAACATGGATTTGATTCTGGCATCCCATATGGTCCCTTCTAGCCACACCAGGAGTGATCACTAAGCACAGAGCCAGGAGTCAGCCCTGAAGACCTCCAGGTGTGGCCCCCAAAATAAAAAAAAAAACCAACAAAAAACAGACTTTCTCCTTTGTGTTTTCTTTTGCTGCCTTGGACAAGGACTTGAGGGGGCAGACACACAAGCAGGAAAGCATGGTGGGGAGGGGAATAGCCCTCTTCACACCTGCAGAGACCCTGGTCCCACTTACCATGAAAAGCACTCCAGCTTCAAAGCCTAGATTTCTATTTCACTGATAATTCAGGCCTATGACTCAAGACAAATGCCCAAAGGAGGTCCCCACAGGCTATTTAAAAACAAGAGGGGTGTTCCCACTGGTTGGGACTCCTCACCCCCATGGCTGAGCCATGTCAGTCACATCTGACACACATTGCTTGAGGAAGCAGGACCTAACTCTATTAGCATGTGGATGCCAGTGTGGCACCCCATGGGAATTATGCACATCCGAGTGTGAGCTACCAGAGGGATGCAGCAGTGCCAATGTGTTTTAATCCTGCTGAAAAAAAGGGGGTCCCAACATGTTTTACAATCTCACACTCAGAGTGTTTAGGGATCGTTCCTAAAACTCATCATTGCAAAATGGAAGTGAGTCTTCAGAGTAAGTCTACTTGGTGACAGATTTTGGAAAGCGTCCATTTTCTTGGTTGGCCACATATTGGTGAGTCTGAGAACAGGGGTATCCATCCGCCTCCCATCTGCATGTGGTGCAAGAGGGTATCCCATGCCCTTGCAGCTCAGAAGGGACAAGCAGTGCCCACAGAGACAGAGTCCAGCTGAGCTGATGCCAGGCTGGCTTCACTCAAGGTCTGACCACTCCTGGGAAACCTCTCAGCTTCCTCTCTCTATTCCACCTCTCAGTAGCTGATGCTGCTGGAGGGCTTCCTTCTAGATGACCCCCATAGCTCTATCACTCTATCACATACAAGAGAAGGCCATCTCTTGGATGAGTTTATTTTGGGGGGGACGGGAGACCGTGATGTGTCCTAACTCCTGACCTCCAAGATGGGGTTCTTTAAGGTGAAAGCAAGCTTCTTTTCCTGAGCCTCCTTCCCCTGTCCCCCCACCCCCACCCCGCCCACCATCCTCAGCAAAGGTTTCGGAATCATTCACAACAGCTCAGTAATTCCTGGAATTATGGGAACAAAGGGCTCCTATTTAGGATATTGGCTGCTGCATCAGATGTGGAATATGGATAGAAACTGGGCCTCTCTAACAAAGGGCAGAGGAGGAGATTGGGACAAAGAGCCACCTCCATGCACAAGGGTAGTTTACCTGAGAACTTAGTCTCCAGGTAGGTCCCAGTCTAACTTCTGGAACTGGACCATGGATGGATGGAAATTCATACAAGTCATTCCATCTCAACTTGCCTACTCGAACACATGCAACCAGAATTCCAAATCCCTCTTTTTCTGTGTCATGCTAAGGAGCCCTGAGCCCGAGTTCCTACAGGCTGCAGAGTCAGAGGAATTCATGAGTCAGGGAAGACAAAGACCAAGTTGCTTTGACTCAACCATGGCAGTACTCTCTCCCCTGTTTACTTTTGGTTCTCTGGGATTTGCATTGCATATACACAAATGTGTGCATAAAACTCAAATGTAAACCCATGTCTATATTTTGGATTAAAAAGAAGAAGAAGCCTGCCATGTGCCAGAAGCTGGCTGGAGCCCTGAGCTTGGCACAACACAGAGAATTAGCAGCTTGCAGGCTTTGAAGTATAAGTTTCTATCTCTCTTTTTAACTCGCAATACAAAGAACTTGAAAGGAAAAGCACCAGAGTCAGTGAAAAGTACTTTTCCATGGTGGACGATGTAATGTTTTTGGGTAAATCATCTATTCAGAAAGCAAGATACTATGGCCACTGGCAGGACCTGCTAAGTTTCACATCATCATCGCAGAAATGGAAATGAACCTGGACTATTTTCAACATGCCATTTTCTCCTGAAACCTAGTATCTGAAAACGTGGGTCAGAACCCCAGAGGTGGTTGCAAAACTGAATGTAGGGGTGTGGGGGGTGCAGCAAAAAAACTGTTTAAAATTGAATGTATGGGGGCTGGAGAGACAGTACAGTGGGTAGGGCATTTGCCTTGCACGCCGCCTGACCTGGATTTGATTCCCAGCATCCCATATGGTCCCCCGTGCACTGCCAGGAGTGATTCCTGAGTGCAGAGCCAGGAGTAATCCCTGATCATCGCCAGGTGTGACCCAAAAAGTAAAAAACAAAAAAGTATGATTTATGATAAGTATTTATAATTATTTTGATTTATATATTTTATAGAACCAGAGTCATGTAAAAAATTCTCTCAGCCCCAAATCTTCAGGCCCTAGGTTGAACCACTAATTCAGTTGGCAGAGAATCACCAGGAGTGGTCCCCAGAACCGCTGAGCACTGCTTGGGAGCCCCTCTAAAAACAGGGGAGAAATTTTCTCAGGCAAAAAAGGGTCACAAGTGGAAAGTTTAAGCAGGCCAGTCCTAGAAGATCCAGTTCTCATTAAACATTGAAACTTGGGTCTTTAGAGACATGGTGAAAACTCTAAAGGGAAGCACAGCCTAAACATTTATGAAAATCAGAAGCTGGATTAGGAGCAATAGTCTAGCAAGAAAGATACATGCCTTTACATGTCTGACCTGGGTTCAATTCCTGGCACTGCATATGGTACCCTAGGGCCTGTCAGGAGTGATCTCTGAGCACAGAGCTAGGAGACTGCTCTGTGCACTGTTTGGTGTGACCCAAAACAAAACCCAGAAAAACAAATAAATAAAAATAGGAGACTAGAGACCTGACCCAGAGAGATTCTGACTCTCTTTCTCTCTCTCTCTGTCCTGCAAATGTATTTTTGTGATGGAAAGGTGTAATTATAAAAGGTAGCACAGACAATTCAGATATAGGAGATCAATGGACATAAGAAACATCACAACCCCCCAAATGTTAAAATTCTTTGGTCAAAAGAATTGGAAATTTAAATCACAGCATTTCTATTTATCAGTTATCAGTTCAGTTATCAGTCTGGATAAATAGTTATCAGTTAATTTCTAATTATTTACCTTTCCAAAGGATACAACATTATCATCATAGCCTTACTCACAACATGCAAGTCTTGGAAAACAAAGTGCTCATAGACATATAAGCGGATAAAGGAGTTGTGGTACATAACACAATGGGTACTACTTTGCTATTAAAAATAAAAAATGGAATCTTGTCACTTGCAACAGCATGGATGAATCTAGAAGGTATCACAATGAATGAAGTGAGTCAGACAGGGACAATCATTGCCTACACCATCACATGATTTGATAGAGACCCAAAACAAATAAATTAACTGAACAAGATAGAAATAAAAATTTTAACCAAAATATCAAAGAACTAATTGGCACAAGGGAAGGGGGATGAGATAACAGGCATCAATTGTTTGGTAAAAAAAATGGAATTGGTCTTTTAGTGATAACTATTATGTAGAATAGTGATTTTCAGCCATTGGTCCACAGGGCAGTGGGTGCCACAGGTAAAGAAAGGTTGAAAATCACTTGGTCTACTGCTTTCATTATAACTGCCAGTTTGTGAACAAGTATGAAGGACAGGTACCATTATTTCACAGGAGTAAAAGGGCTGAAGAACACTGATGTAATATGTATATACATATGTGTGTATATATATATATAAATGCTGATTTATATGATACTCATCTAAAACCTATATAATGTTTAATGCAAAATTACTTTAAGAAATGAAGCAAAAGGTACTTGTTCACTTCAGGAGAAAGAAAAGTATTCACACTTTTCATTTTTCATAGGTTGATTATCTCACTATATCTTTGCCTCACTCCTCTGAGGTAATTGGGGTAGGTGATATTATTCTGACTTTGCTGATAAGGAGATTAGTGCATATGAGATGATTTGCCAGAGTTTACTGACTTTTAACTGAATTCAAATAAGAAGGTATTCCTCAGACACTCCTAAAATAAAATGCATACAGAAGATTTCCTGAACCAGTTTTAGAACAAGTTTTCCTCATCTAATTCAAAACTCTAATTTACCCAATTCTTGGGTAAAGTAAGTCTGCTGCCTTGAAGCTTTGACATTTGGGAGGTTTGGAGAAAGCCTTGGATCTGCAATTGGGAGAAAGAAAAAACAAGGTTCCCTTGGAGAAAAACATTACCACATCTTCCCTGCCTCAACCTGGCATCAACCAGAATGGGAATAATCTGAACTTTAAATTTCCTTTGAATCTAGCTTGGACCTAGGAAGAAAAATGGTAGACCTTAAAATCCCATAAATGTTGTATATATATTTTCAGAAGAGGAAGTACACAGATGGATTCTTTGATTTCAACAATTTTCACTGGAACTTCCTGGCTCTTTCATGCACCACATCATGAGGTGCTTGAGGGTAGATAAAGACTCTTTGACTGGAAAATAATTCTCATTCTACAGCCTTGCCTTGCCTTTGCCCTCGAGGGAAAACCTGCATTCTCTCTCCCACCCCTAGTCCCCCCGTGGGAAAAACTCCTAATATAACAGACAAAACAAAGAAATATTTAATCAAATTAGTTTAGGAAACCCCAGCAGAAACAATGCATCTTTTGAATAGTTTAAGATGCAATGAATAGACAGAACATTTTGTGTGTTGAGTCTTTCTGGCTCCTGGGTGAGAAATGCTGTTTGCTCTGAGACACTAGTTTTCTTCCAGAACTCAAAGTGCCCGGTTTATTTGCAAATACTGTTTGTTTAAACAAATCAGTAGAAACACTGTGAAAATAATACAGATGAGGATGATCATTCAGCCTTTTTCCCAGAACGCATCACCCATATGCACTCACAGGGGGCCTTAGCTTGGTCTATTATGTCTGTACATTAACTACAGAAGTTTTTTGCTCATAGTTCTGGAGATGGAAGTTACATGAGGGTGCCCACATGCACAGACTCTGGTGAAGGGCCTTTCCAAGTGCAAACATCTACCTTCTCTGTGGTGTCATCTTATGGCCAGAAATGAATGAGCTATGTCCTGGGCACTTCATAAGGCTGTTAATTCTGTTATTGACCTGATCACCTCCCCAGTCCTACGTTCTAGTTCTATCATCACATGGGGATTGGAGCTTCGACATATGAATGTAAGGGAACACAAATATTCAGCTTGTAACATCGAGCGAGAACCAAAGGGATAGAAATGCTCTGTGTGGAGCTTCAGTAATTCCTTTCTCCCAAGAGAAACTTTCTGACATTACACTTAATCCCTTCTCTCTTTCTGACACCATCTAATTCTGGTAAAAGCATCAGTGACTTATTTCTAACACTTGAGGTGAGTTTTCGTAATCAAAATAGTTCATTTGTTTTATACTTCTCTTCAGTGTTTCAAAGAATGAACAAACCACTGGGCAGTATATATGGGGTGAAAGAGATAGAAGTTGGCTCTCATGTTGCTTTCTTGTTTTTGTTTTTGGCTTGGAGCCTACACTCATTGATGTTCAGGGGTTACTCCAAGCTCTGAACTCAGGAATTACTCAGGGCACCATATGGGATGCCTGGGGTCAAACCCAGGTCCACCATGTGCAAGGCAAGTGCCCTACCCACTGTATTATCTCTCCAGTCCCTCACATTACTTTCTGACAAGAAGTTCCTACTGAAATCTCCTCAGGAGAAAGACGAGAGAGAACAAACAGTTCTTTGGATAGATGACAGATAATAAACTCAGAAATCCTCTGATGTCAAACTTCATGGAACAACTTACTCCGTGTCTAATGGAAACTGTGGTGTCAGTCTACTAAATTCAATTCCCAAACACCACCACTTGCCTCACGGAAATGAACCAACCCATACAAAAGTTAAAACTGTATGGTTTAACTTTTTTTAAAAAAAGATTTTCCAAAAATTTATGTGATTTAACCAGCTGAATCTCATTCCCCTGACCCTGAAAGAGCCTCCAATGCGGCATTGTTGGGAAGGCTGAGGAGAGAGAGGCTTCTAAAATCTCAGGGATAGGATGAATGTAGAGGTTACTGAAACCACTCCAGCAACTCAACGATCAATGGGATTTCAAGATCGTGATGTGATTTAATATTATATAATATATTTAATATTGTAATATTCTTCAATTTTTGTCTGGTGGAAAAGATTCCTGATTTCCTTTGAAAAATTCCTGATGATGGAAATTTTACTATCTCTGGAGCTATAGCACAGTGGGTAGGGCATTTGCCTTGCACGCAGCAGACCTGGGTTCGATTCCTCCACCCCTCTCTGAGAGCCCAACAAGCCACCCGCATGGCAGAGACAGCAAGCTACCCATGGCGTATCCAATATGCCAAAAACAGTAACAAGTCTGACAATGGAGACGGTACTGGTGCCCGCTCGAGCAAATCGATGAACAACGGGATGACAGTGATACAGAGATACTGAAACTTCTCAACAGCAAATTGGCAGGGTATGCCAACATGGCCACCCAACTCTTCTAAAGGTGGTCTCTGAAAAAGACACTGAGCCAGTGGCCCGTCTGTTCCAGACAGGTTTGAATTGTTACTGGTGCAACACAACCAGAGACTCACCAGGGAATCTCTCTGTGGAGTCGGGGACCTAGGCAGGACCCCCATCCTGTTAGCTGCCCACTGCTCTCACTGAGGAGACTGTGCACAGCAATCTGCCACAACCCAGTGCTGTAAAGTCCCCCCAAGATAAGACATCATCAGATCACACCCATCTTTCACCTTTCACAGGAAGGGAAAGTCAAGAGAATATTGGAAGCACCAATGTCTTTCCAAGCCCTCCTTCTAGTGGTACATCATGACTATGGTCACTCAATGCTTGCTTTGCTTGTATGGGATGGGTACCACTTATATCAAGTTTCACTGATTTCCAGATATTCCCATATCTGTGGTCACCTGCATCTAAGCATGGGATGTATGATTTCTTTCTTTTATTTTATGGGAGACACGTGGCTCTCTCCTTCCAGGAGAAGCCTGCGGCATTATCTCTTGAATGTATTATTCTTTCTCTCTCCCTTGCCCTCCCTCTTGGGATTTCTTAAATAAAATGGTTTTACTTAAAAAAAAAAAGAGGCATAACTGATTCTTTCATATGTACAAAGTATCTTTGTTGGGAAACAATCATCTTCTTATACAAAACTGGGTTTATTCAATGTCTTATTATTTCTTCAGACACCTGGATGTGTAAAGGAATGAGTGTGTATCAGGTGAGTTTTTACTTTTTCTCCACCAAGTGAAGAGGCCTGAAATGATGCACAGGTCCACTGAGACTGGCCAAGTCCATCTTACTCAGCACATACCTCAGAGAAGGTCCTGGACACCCTAGACCGACTGTTGACTGCTTAATTCAGGGAAAAGCAAAATAAACCACTCCTGATGCATCCTGTTGAAACACTATGAGACTCGGGAAGGCTAGAGTTTAGGCTCATTTCAACAGAAGTGTAGATATTCGACATAAAGACCTGCCCACAAATATTCCACAAAGAGGTGTCTTTGTAGCAGGAACCCCAGTCAAAGAAGCGGGGTTTTTCTCTTTCCATCCCTGGATCACCCCCAAAAGGTGAGTGTTGACATATAAATGTGGGTGGGTACCAATGAATCATCCATGGGCCCACTCACGTTCCCTGGAAATAGCTACCCCTTGGGACCCAAGCATGTGTCCACTGGCCTATCTTTGGAGATGATCGGGCAAGCTGAACTAGGCAAGTTTTGGCTATTTGGGAAGAAGATTCAAGGTGGAAAGAAGGAGAAGTAAGGGACCTGGTTCTGTAAGGACAGAATCCTCACGCTCTGAAGAGGCATCCGGCAGAGGTCTCCTACAGCACACAGCCTGAGCCACAGCAGAGCTGGCCAGGGGCTCATTCCAGGAGGGCATCACCCATTACAGCTTTATTTGTAAGCAAAGGGGGATTAGACTGTAGCATTGGCAAGCACCTCCCCAAAGTGGAAGATTTCATATGCCACTGTCTATGGCTCAATCTCAAATCATGAACAAAGATAACATAAGAGAACTGAAAAGGAAAGAAAAGGTACAAACTAGGATAGAGGTCCCAAATCTCAGTCTTTTTGTCCAAGAAAAGAACAATGAGATATTACTGGAAATGAATGATCTGGTGATTAGATTGATTAGAGTTATCTTTCACAAGTGGCTGTGAACGAAGCAGAGAAAGCACAACTAACATCACGACTATGGTCACTTAATCACCAGAATGTGAAGGACTCAAAATAATCCCAGTTTTCCCAGAGACATAAGCAACCAAGAATTAAGAGTAATTCATCATGGGACCGTGGATGCTGGGGAAGGTCAGAGGCTTCAGGTCAAACATTTGTACCAGAGTTAAACTTCCTATCACCACATTCGGGAACTGGGTGGCCTCTGTCCATTTGCTCTGCTTTGCTTTGCTTAGGTCTGATCCTCTCCTGCTGTGCTCTGAAAGCAGCAGGCCACAGTGTCAGTGTCCACTCCTTGAAGTCTGCCATTGTCATGAGACATGGGAAGTCCACTCACAGTTAGTAGTACTGACCTGTCCTTTCATATCTGGAGCGATGGGAATAGTGGGCCAGATGGTTGAGTAGACAGTGAAAAACAGTAGCCAGATCAGCATGCTTCCCCACACGGCCAGGTGACTGAACTGGAAGGAGAAAAGAAAAGACAGATTCAAGCAGGCCTTTCCTATAGCATCTTAAAAGCATCTGCTCCACTGTGGAGCCATAAAAATCAAGGGTTCTCATTACTCTGTAAGATAGCAATGAAATAGATGCTCTGGATCAACAAGATGCTCAACAAGATGCTTTTAGCTATTGCTTTGAGAGTTCCAGTTATGTTTTCTAAAAAAACTTAGAAAAATCTAGACTGGAGGCCTGGGGAGATAGTATACCAGATTAGGCATTGGTCTTGCTTGTTGCAGACCCTGATTCCATCCCTAGAACCACCAATGCCAGGAGTGTTCCCTAAGCACAGAGTCAGAAGTAAGCCCTAAGCAATTGCCAGGTGTGGCCCCCAAATGCCCGCAGAAGAAAATTAGACTGAATGTTACATGTTAATAATCTTTCAAGTAACTATAGAAATATTAAAATTTTTCTCATTGTCCTCCTAATATGTCAGTTCCTGATTTCTTCCTTCTTCTATGCCCTACTATCCAATCCATAAAATAATGTTATGTTTTATCAAAATCCAGTTTTGGGCTCCTGCTGAAATTTCTACCAAAACCAATGAAAAAACATGCAGCACACCTTGAGAACTAGGAAAACCTTGCTTTAATTATGCTAGTGGACCCAGTTGAGCTGGTGCTCCAAAACTGGGCCCAGAGAAAGTAAAGAGCTCCATGTTATGGAATATCTGATTTGGGACAGGGCATTTGCAGGCAGCTGGCAGGAGAGTATAGAAACACAAATTTCCAGTTGTGTTGTTTTGCAAAGCAAAGTCTGGGTCTCTCAAGGACAAGAGCATATTTAGAGGATGTTCCCAGGTTACCAAGGTTACAAAGTGAGACTGTGACCATATCAAGAATATAGTGAATGCAATCCATGGTTATGTCATGTTGTCCTGACTCAGCTACTCAGCTACCCTTGTAGGTCCTATTCTCTGGTGTTATCCTTCTTAAAGTTAGGCTGTTTGAAATATGGGGACAGGGATCGGTTTTCCTCATTAGGACCACCTCTCATTCCCTCCTTTTCTGACTTCCTAGAAAAGGTCCAGCTCACCTATACTCAGAATTACTGTCTGTTAATATAGCCACTGCAGTCACCCATTCCCCAATCCCTTCCCCAGCCATTTCTCAGCACAAAATTAGGTAAAAGTGTTTCAATGAAAAACTCTTAAATGAACATGAAATTGCACAAAAACATGAAGTGTTGGCTGTAATCACCAAATAACCAAGGTTGCTAAAATTGAGGGTTGAATAAGTGATGTGATATACATAAAATCCAATATTCTGCAATCATGGATAATGACTTTGTAGAAGTATATAAAATATTCATGAAATATTATTAAATGGAAAAAGATTACAGAATTGGCTGTTTTGTAATGTGCTATTTTATTAAAAAAAATACACATGGGCCAAAGTGTGGAAGGTTGTGAAGTCAAGTGTTAAGAGTGATCATCTCTGGATGGCAAATGGAAGTTAAAAATTTCCATTTTTTAGTCCTTCATATTTTACAGGTGTGTGCATGCACATTTTTTTTTACCATGCATTTATACATTTGAAAGGAGATAACTTTCAGTAGCTTAAGCTGTATTAAATGCAAGCAAATGAACCATCAAGAAACTTTGGCTTGCAAATTTGCTCTGATAAAAATCAAACCATTATGCAAAATTTAAAATGAAAGAACTAGATGTTACTTATCATTTTCCCAAAGTTTGAAACGTACAAACTTCTGTATGCCTGAAAATTAGATGTTCCAATGCAAAGTTTTGTCAATTTTAAGAAGAAGCCATCCAACTATAGAAACATTTACAAAGGATAAATAATTCTAGAGAATACTTACTTTGGTCCAAGCTGTAGTCTCCAAACCAGCCTTCAGACAGACAGTGACAACAACATACTGTGAAAAGATGGAGTTTGGGGAAACAGACAGTCCTCGGTGAGTTATTTCTGTGTTTGTGAGAATCCCAATCTCCCCTTTTGACTTCCTAGATTTGGAAAACTTGGAAGATGCCTTTTTGATAGCTAATTCTCTAAATGTCAGTCTTAGAAATATTCAGGCAGGTTTACTTTTTTTTTAAGAAAACAAGTGTAATTCTGATGATTGTCTAGAACAATTCTAGAATTGTTATTTTTGACACAAGTAACTGTTATTTTTGCCCTATACTGGGCTGGGAGGATTGAAGAGAAATCACTTCCCTTGGTGGTATTTCTTTCACAGGAAAATGTGTCAGTGATTACTTGACAGGGAAATCTGCTAATTCCTGTTCAGAAATCCTGATTCTGCATCGCATTTTCTAAAAATGAAGGTAAGGATTTCACAACTACTAAGAGTATTTATGGGATTCATATCTAAAATACATTACATTGGGGGCTGGAGTGATGGATGGGTACTTGCCTTGATGTGGCTGACCCAGGTTCAATCCCTGGCACCACATCTGGCCTTAATACCACTAGGAGTGATCCCTGAGTGCAGAGCCAGAAGCAAACCTAGAGTGGCCCCCCAAACAAAAAATAAAATGCATAAATGTATTGAAATAAATAACAATAAGGAAGGCCTTTATGAAGCTCTTAGAGACATGCATTTAGAAACGGTTCACCAGGGCTGGAAACTCGGCTCAGTGCTAGAGCTCTGGGCTCAAATGTATGAGACTCTGGGTCCTATGATCCCCTGGTACTGGAAAAATCAAAAGGCTCACTAAACAGGGAGATAAACTTACTGTATAAACAATATTTCCAACAAACAAGTAGTCTGTGGCATGACCATTGGACATTACAGCATCTGAAAAATAAAAATGTAATATTAACTTCCAAAGCATAGCACTGAGATCTACTTCACTCAGAATGTAAAACAGTGCGTCTGAAACATCCATCAAAGCGGGAGGGGCGCTTGCAGTGGCAGCTTTTGTGACTCTAATGTCTCTTCTTTCTATTTTCTCCAAATGAATCACATGAAATCAACAAACTAATCAAATGCTCATCCTACTTGAAATGTATATTTTTTACAAAGATTAACAGTTTTGTTTGTTGGGCTATTAAAGGAAATGAATAAGAATATATTCATATTCATATATTTTGTTAATTTGACTTTTAGACATCAGACCTTTCCAAGGGCTCATTTATTATTTACTTTAAATTTGCTATATTGGAAATATAAGTCAATCAAAGAAAATTATAGTATAGATACAAAATCGATTCATAGTGATTTAACTCTAAATTTTATTTATTTTTTTCTATCTTTTTTTAAATTGAATCATGGTGAGGTTCAAAGTTGTTCATGATTGGGTTTCAGTTATACAATGTTCAAAATTTTAGAAAACAGTTTCTACTCATTGTCTCATCTGCAACTATGTAAGTTTCTGTTTTGTTTTCATGTTTTGTGTTTTCTGTTTGGAAACCACACTTAGGAGTGATCAGGGCTTACCCCTGGCTCTTAGCTCAGGGATCACTCCTACTAAACTTAGGGGACCATATGTGGTGCCCAGGATCAAACCTGAGTGAGTTGTAGGCAAAGGCAATTGCTCTACCTGCTGAACTATCTCTACAGCCCCACAACTATTTGAATGTCTGCTTCTGTGAATAGAAGGGATGCAAATAACCCAATGGGAAACATCTAGAAAATTTAAGTAGACCTTTCAAGTTGTAATTTTTATCTTTTCCACTTTTTAATTTTTAAGGATGACTATTATAATAAATGTAACAATTCCCAAGACAGAGCACTAACAGAATTCTCTAATTCACATCAGCTGCCTTTTACGAAGAGTCTAGTTTCTACTCAGAGGCATCAAGGCCTAATTTAAGATCAGCAATGGAGTGTTTTTAGATGCCACCCACTGTCAATCTCTTGTTCATCTCTTTTATGAAATTTAGATGTTACAGGCCAGGTAGATAAGGATTTTTACATTCAAACCAACCCAGTAGTTGCTATGTGTCCATACTTGGGGGTTCACCAATTGACACACTTCCTTGTTGAATAATCTAACTTTATTAAAGAATCAAGCTTAAAGGGCTTAATTTTCTAAAATGCCATAATGATCATGTTGCATAATAGGTAGATGGTAGAATTTGGAAATCTTGGGTACCCAGTAACCCAGTTCCAGGATCTGCCCTCTCTCCTAATTCTCCTAATAAAACATTTAGAAAATAAAATATGTTTCAGGAATAAGAACTGTGAGCATGCATACTGATATAGGTGATAATCTACTATACATAAAACAATAACGTATTAGTGTTAATAAGTAACATTAGCCATATATAATACTCCTGTAAAATACTGTATATAATAGAATATTTTTATCTGCATGATCCAGAAGAGACAATTGATGCAACTAGGAAAAGTTAATCAGCATGCAAAGTCCCCACAGCTAGGAAGACACTACAAACATTTTAAGTAAGAGTTTGTTTTTCAGGAACCGAGTTAGAAAAATGAACCTAAACAGAACAAAAGAAGACAGCTTCAAGGGGGCAAATAATTAGATTTAGACATATTCCTCTGAAATACTAATGCTAATGGGAAGAAACTTCACAGGAGAGAATCAAAGTAGACAGAAAATTAGATTCATTCTCTAGCAGCTTTATGGCACCTCAAGAAACACAGGAAGTGTGCAGAGTGGAGATCAGTGGGTCCCCGGGAGCTGAGTGGTTCTAAACTGGGGTGGGGGGAGGGTACGTTTCAGTAGTGCAGAGTTCTTCAACCTTGGCACCAGGGACACTTCCCTCGGATAATTTTCAGCTGTGGTGAACTGTCCTGTTCTCGGCAGCATCCTGGCCTCTACCAGCAAGGTGCCAGAGTACACACCTCTTAGTTGTGATAACTTCAAGAGTCTACAAACATTACCAGATGTCTCCTGAAATCACCCGATTGAAACAAGGAAAGAGGAGGAGCTGGAAAAGGGCAAGTTTACCCTGGAAAGTAAGAGGTCTAATACAATGAAGGGAAGGCTTTCTCTTTAGTCAGGCTAAGGAGGAGAAACTGTTTCCACAATCAAAAGTAGAGAAATGGTGCACATTTGTACAGAGAATGACAAAAAGACATGGCTTTAAGAGGGGCAGGCTCTCTGATCACTTCTGGATGGATGCTAAGATATCAGGTTATTTCCATGGGAACCCAAGAACACTATGTTGGCAATTTGGCATTGAAAGAAGAAACATGCACCAAACAGATAGATGAACAGAAAAACAAAAGGACATTTACCAATGGCAGCTTTAAAGTTTTATAAAAGCACTGATTTCTAACTTGCATGATAGTAAAATGCTATAGCACTGTAGCATTGTTTCCCATTGTTCATCGATTTGCTTGAGCGGACACCAGTAACATCTCCATAGTTACTGTTTTTGGCATAACGGATACGCCATGGGGAGCTTGCCAGGCTCTGCCGTGTGGGCGAGTACTCTCAGTAGCTTGCTGGGCTCTCCGAGAAGGACAGAGGAATTGAACCCGGATCGGCCGTGTGCAAGTCAAACATCATACCTGCTGTGCTATCACTCCAGTCCTATAACAGTGCTAGTCCTCTAGTAAAATGCTACAGAGAGTAAAAGTTTTAACATTAAACTGTCCATTTAAAAACATTTAAGTTACCTATTCAGGAAGACAGAATAAAGTGAGTATTTCAGTTCCTCATTTTGGAAGATCAACCTAGTTGTTTTAGTTTTTTGCTTGGGAAAAAGTACCCCATTCCCTAGTGTAAATAGATACTGCCTGGAAACAATTTATTCCTTTGGTAGAGAAACATGCCACCAAATCTGAGATTTTAGGCTATGCCAAGAGCCTCTGGAAAGACCGTCTTCTTTAAACAAGTCACAAGTCACTTTCTCTACAGACCTTTTTGGGGAAATTCTCATGGAACTGACTATTCTCTTAACAGGCTGTATTTCAACTATTTTGGAAGCAAGTACCTCTGGGTGTCACTGAATAATGTATCTATTGGTATCACTTCTGGTTAAAATTTTCTAACAACCTTCTGAAGCAAAGACAGAAATCTTAACCATTTGTGGATGAACATATTCAGAAACTTTAGTTTGCTGACAATGCAAGGTTGGAAATTCAGCTTATATGATTCAGTTTATTCCAGAAACACATATCTGGCAAGTTATTCCTTCCCATTTTGCTTAACGTCAAAGGCTTTGTTATGCTTCTACTACTCCACACAAGGAAAACATCTTTATGGAAGACATGCTAGCTGTTTTTTAAATTTGAGTCAGATATTAAAATTTATGATCAGGCATTAAAGATGTTAAGAAAACATCTGTTTTGTAGAAAAAAAAATCTTAGCCAGATACTGAAAAATCCCAACTGAAATTCTTTAAATGGGGTATTTAAAACTCTGTGGTGCCCCACCATCCACCTCAACTAGAGTAGTACTTGGATTGCCCAAGATACCATTCTGAACATTACTTAACCACTGTCTATGCAAGTTATGGTAAGATGATTCCTTAGATAAAATAGCCTGGGCTAGTAGTGGTGGGTGTCTGGGAGGAAGAGGACAGGGAGAGGAAAAAGGACAATTCAGAAGAAGGGAAATTAGCTCTCCAAATGGCCCAGAGAGGGGGAGAGCAGCAGGAGTAGGAGTTAGGCAGTTCGTTCTATGCCATAAGGGTGAGGTCAATAGGGATCCAATCAAGCAAGGCTATGAAAAAGTTCCTTTGAAAGAGGCCAAGGAGAGAGGATCTCACCAATTTTTGTCTCCCTATCCTACCCAGAGGAATGCTGAGTACTTCCTAACTCAAGATTTCACTAGTTCACAAAGGCTCTTGATAGAACAAGGGAAGAGGTAAGGCTTAAACTACTGATGACATCAGAACAGCTGGTATTTAATCACACAGGTCTGAGATCAGTTAATCTTTCACAAACTGAAGATCCCATTCTCTCAATGAGGGCTGAAGGGCAGCGGAGAGCCTTCGCTGTCACAAATATTCATGAGGCCAGTTCACAGTCAAGAGTAGGAAAACTTCTCCATCTTGCTGTTGGAGAACACTGGATCACATTTAGAATGGTTTAAGTGTGAGTGCATGTGACATAAAACCTAGTCTTGGGATGGAGAGATAGTACAGTGGGTAGGGTGCTTTCTTTGCATTCAGTTAATCTGGTTCTATCCTCCAGCAATGCAAGTAGTGATTCCTGAGCACCGAGCCAGGAGTGAGAGCACATCCACTATGGCCCCCAAACCAAAAAAAAAAAAAAACACATAAACAAAATCCTAGTCTGGCACTAGTGCCCGATTACTAGCAACATCAAAGGTGTTAACAGCAAGACCGGGGAAACCATTGCTCCGGTCGTCTTGTCCATTCTCTTTCAGGCCAGGACAGTGACGCGGCTTCAAGGATGCACTGACACACGGCAGTTGACAAGTCTTTCTTTCAAATCCATACTTCTTACAAAATCTAGTTGGATTTAGGAATCTACACAATCTAGGACCAGCAAACGAAGTTTCAATGAAGTTTTTAAACTGTTACTAAAATAGTTGTGAACAAGTGAATGAGACCCAAAGCCCCCAAATGTTGGACACAATAAATTCTGTGAATGTTTGTGGGAGTTCCGTGGTTTGAAAATAATATGTACATCTCATTTTCTAAACATTCACAATGATCAAGAAACTTATTTCAGAATATTCCAAAGGATGAAGGTGATGACATTTTGTAAAGATGCTATTCCAATTAAGTACCCATAAAAAAACTGCATGTTATCCAGCTAACGCCGGACCCCCACCCCCCACCAAAAAGAGAATGAATTTGGAAATGGCTGACACAACATAAAAAGAAAGATAAAGTCAGTGTGGAGCACTGCACTGTCAGAAAAGGCAAAGTTCCATAATAAAAAAAAAAACAGATGGGGTGAATTTCTATGTGTTTTGAGTGAAGTAAAGATTCCTAGAACACCTGACCTGAAAATCACAGGCATCTCACTCATGGAGGACTCAGTAGGGGAATTAGGGTGATGGAGCTACTATGCCAAACAGTTACTATTAGATTAATACCAAGAGTGAAAACATATTCAGAATTTCAGATAACAGATTTACTAATAATCTTTTTGAACTCAATCTGTTCATATGTCTGTACTGACTGTTCTACCATTAAAAATGTTATTTCTGCTTCCAAAACTATGTATTCACAAGGATAAAATTTATTTTTTCCTTTCTCTATAAAGAGTGGCTTAAAATATTGGAAAGCATTTATAAAAGGTGAGTTTATACAAGTGTTAGTGATTATAATTACATTCATAACCAGTGCTAGGTTACACCACATTCCTGGTTGAGTAAATCTTTTGCTGGATTTTCTCCTCTTCACTGCCATTTCTGCTAGATAAAGTGAAGGGGTTGAAACTCAAATTTCAGACTTTTTTTTAACCCCTGTTTACCAAAAATAGATTTTTAAGAAGGAATAAAAATGATAAAAAATAAATTCTCAGTCACCTAATGAGCCAGCAGATTCACTTCTCTCAGGTGGACAGCTAAATGACATTTCCTAGTTCTCACCTAGGTGGGGCCTTGTCACTAGGCACTCTTGCCAGTTAGACAAGAGTCAAAGTGATGGATCACTTACTGCCAGAGATGCTGGAGGGCAAGCAATCCTCAGGGCCCTCTCTCCTCCTGGTGTCAAAGCTGATGATGAACACAAGGGCCTTATACGAAAAGGAACTCCATTATACTGAAATGGAGCTATGTTTACTTTAATCTGGTATGGAAAGATGTGTAGACATGGAAATGATTACCATAAAGAAGGTTGTTTATACTCACAGCTCCCTAGAAACAGGAGGCATAGGATATTCTGCAGGGAAAGATCACCATTGGTTTGGAGATGGAGAGATCAGAGATGGAGGGCATGGATGAGAGCCTTTATGGGGATACTCATGGGAAGGAATGTAGAAGGCAGGGTAGGTGGACTGTGCAAATAAGTTTAGGATTGGAAAGTCTGAACAATCTGAGCAGGTTGTGGATTGTGAGCGTGATCCCTACCTAGTTGTCTCTTGTCTGGCCCTGGGGTGATTTCAGGTAGGGGAAATGTTGCTTTGTGTGTAAGGGTTTGATTAACAGATGGGTGAGAATTTGGGTTTGGTATTGATTGATTTGTATAGAGTCTCTTGCCCGCGCACCTGGCTGTCTTCCCCGGGGCCTCCTCAGAGGGGATGGGCTCCAGCTTCCCTCCCTACCCCATGCAGAGCTCCCGGAGGCCAAAGACCTCCAGAGCATAGCCACAGCCATGCTCAAGGCCCCTCTCCACACGTTCGGACAAGCCTCACGCATGAAGGAACTGGCAGAGGAACCCAGGTGTGTGGGACCCGGGGCTGAAACCTCCAAGACTGCTTGGATTGGGACTGGGCCTCCTTTGCTCAGATTTCCCATTTCCCAGTAACTAGGCGGTCACACCCAGGGACTGCCCCTGGCGCCGTGTAATCCTGTCAATGGCCAGCATCCAGACACTTAAAAGCCAGCTCCTGGAAGCTTTGTGGCCGCACAATATCTTATAGCCTACTTCACCATCTGGGAGAACCTGGCAAACTACTGGGAGTTTCCTGCCTACATGGGAGGGCCTGGCAAGGTCCCCATGGTGTATTAATATGCCAAAACCAGTAACAAGCTGGGTCTCATTCCTCTGACCCTGAAAGAGCCTCCAGTACGGCATCATTGGAAGGACGAGTAGAGAGAGGCTTCTAAAATCTCAGGGCTTGTACGAATGGAGATGTTACTGAGACTGCTCAAGAAATTCGACGATCAACGAGATGATGATGATGATGATGATGATGATGATGATGATGATGATGATTTGTATATCAAAATGATGCTGACCAGAGTGTTGTTTGCCTTCTAGAAACTATCTTGAGGAAGAAGAGGTGATTCTTGCTAATAGCTTCAAACCATGGCCTCAAGTAGCAGAGCATCGAGAACACACAAAAATGAGAAAACAGACAATACACCAATGAACAATGCACTCCTCCATCTGATGTGAATACAGTGAGAGAGAAATCTTTACTGGGATAAGCCCCTGTGATGTGTGTGTGTGTGTGTGTGTCGGGGGGGGGGGGTTTCTGTGCTATTACAGTGATTCTAGTCCTGGATAATGCATCTCAATTCAACTTCCTCACAAGGTTATAAGGCTGAAATCTGGGAAGTTTGGCTCATACTTTTGACAACATTATACTGAATCCAACAGCTCAAAATTCATGTATCACAGTTAATTTAAAAGATGAAAACATAAGAAATATTTAAGTGAATGAAAACAAAGGCCTTTTCAAGCCAATTATGTTTCCAGTGTGGTTCAGTAAGGCTATACGACTGAGAATATTTCTAGGCCAGTTCATTGTGTTTCAAACAAACCTGAATAGAAAATATTTTTTTTGATTAAAAAATACTAGTTTCGTTGTAAGTGCATTATAACAGTTGGGTTAGTAATTGGATTTATAAGCTTCTAGTGCTCTTTCTGAGTGCTCAAGCTCCACTTCTTTCATGGCTTGGCCAGGGGACTGAGAGGTGCCCACTGCACCTCCCAGATATCTGAGGAGGGTTTAGCTGAGGCCATGCTCAGCTACTGCTCCTGGCTTCTGTTACTTCTATTTAGCACTTGTCCATTTCTTAATGGACCTTAAAAAATCTATACACAGGATGGGTTGGAGCCATAGTACAGTGGGCAGGCATCCGACTTGAGTTTAATCAATCTCTCACACCCCAAAAGGTCCCCAGAGCTCTGCCAGGAGTGTTCCCTGAGTGCAGAGCCAGGAGTAAGGCAGAGCCAGGAGTAAGCCCTGGACACTGCTAGGTGTGGCCCAAATGCCAAATAAATAAATAAATAAATAAATAAATAAATAAAGCCATACACAGGATGGTCAGATGGTCAGTGATGATCAGAAGGGAACAAAATGTCAGGTATTCTTTCCACATATCTTACTTTTAGACATAATACTTTGCTGGTAAACTCTATGATTCCAATAGCACTTTCTTGCAGGTTTAGGGCAGGGAACCATCAGGGAAGGATTAAGTGACACAACGTTGAGTCCTTCCAAGTCTACCTTAAAAGCAGCTCTTCATTTCTCTTCATTGCTGCTGTCACTACACTAGACTCTGTGACTACCAGTCAACTGGAAGCCAAATCGAATACATGGCTCTGCTGTCAATCTATCTATTGGAGCCAGAGAGATAGCATAGGGCTCAAGGTGCTTGCCTTGCATGAGCCAACACTGGTTTAATCCTCAGCACCACATATGCCTCCCTTCCCCCAAGCACCACCAGTAGTGATCCCTGAGCACAGAGCCAATAATAAGCTCTAAGTACCACTAGGTGTGACCCCAAACCAAAAATCCAAACAAATAACCCCCCTATCTATAACTTCCATTAAATTTATTACAGTAAGTTCACAGTCCCCGAAGGGCCAACAGATCTGACGTTTGAGTTTTTATTCTATGAACCCATCGCAATCTGTGTCTCATGACACTACTATCCCCCGGTTCCACTTTCATGTTTTCTTCACCTGCACCCAGACTCTTACCTGCTACAAGTGCCACAACCTGAAACCCTGTTCTCTGCACTCTTCACCTTTCTTACTTCTATCATCCTTCAACTCTGTTTTCACAAGGTCCAGAAAATAACATGTAAACTCAAACAGGTTAGCTTTCCTTGGCATGCATTCCATTTGACTTTGACCTTTTACTTTTGTGACTTTGTTCACCTTTTGACCTTGACCTTCCACTTTGTGTTCAAGTTTGTCTCCACTAGGAGCAAGTTCTGTAAGGCAGGGAAATAGTATTATGGCAAATTATGTATGCACAGTAAATTCAGAAAACAGCATTCATCTGGTTGAGGGACCACACTCAATTTTTTTTTTTTAATGAACAACTGGGTTCCCAAAGAACACTAGCAATCTTGCCCAAATTTAGCTTAAAATAAAACACTGCAAGTCATCATGAATTACCAGGAGCAGACATAGATCATCAATGGTTCAATCTAAAATGACTTGAAAATGCCAAGGGCAGTAGTCTATGTTTCATTTTATACATATGCACTACTCTTTTTGTTTATTAAACATGCCTGATGTTATAATAGCATCTTTATTAAAAAAGAGTAAAATATCCCTCTCCAAAAATGTTGAAGGACCCAGGGGAGATAAGTAGCTACATGGTATTTTCTTTTCTGAAAGGGGATTGGGGTGGGGTGGGAATGATTTCCAGATTGTGAGGAATTGAGAAAAAAAAATTATTTGGAGGGAATTTTGTTTTATTTTGGTTTTAATGTTTGGAACCTACCTGGTGATGCTATCAGGAGATCTATGGGGTGCCAGGAAGTGGACAGGGACTTCCAGGTGAAAACATGAGCTAGCACCAGCCCAGGAGCCATCTCCTCTGCCCCTCTTTGGAATTTTTATCTGCCAGTAGGTATATGATCACTTGTAATTTTTCCCTCTTGAATTTCATGAAGAAAAATCTCCAAATTTCCTTTTTTTTAAAAAAAATATCGAAACTGATTTTGCATTCCTTGGCTGATACCCACATTCCAAGTCAAGGAGGCCTTGCTCAAATATGCAGACTGGATCCACTAATGGAAAACCCAGGCGTGGCCTACCACCAAGGCTCTGGATGGGTCTGCTTCCCTGGGAGGGAGACATCTCTGGTTTTAACTTCGAACTTTTCAGATCACAGGGTGGGAAGGGAAGGGTCCCAAGGGAGGATGTGGGAGGCTGTAATGGCCGGAAGACATCTGAATTAAGAAGCTGCTTGAGTGGGGGAAAAAATCCTGTTAAAACTCCCCAAACTTCACCAGCAAAGGAGTGCTTAAGTCTCTCTCTCTCTCTCTCTCTCTCTCTCTCTCTCTCTCTCTCTCTCTCTCTCTCTCTCTCTCTCACACACACACACACACACACACACACAAACATGCACAAACACAGACACACACACACAAACACCAATGGAAAATTATTGGAAGCTTTCCGAGGAATAGTGTGTTCACACTCTCTCAAAAGCATTTCTTCCCAGCAATTAATCATGTGCCTTATGGGAACAGCAGTGAGGTCCCTAAGTCTCTCCTCACGAATAGTGAAGAGGATACTCCCCAGTAGAACTCATCATCTCTGTAACATAGTCCACAGCATCCAGCAAGAAAATGAGGTGACTCTAAGGGCCCTTGACCCTGGCCCAGCAAAAGTCTTAGAGGGCTCTGAGGTGGGCAGCTATCTGAAGGACAGTGTCAGGTAATTTGTGGGGCTGAAGGTATTTTCTGGATGCTTTTCTGCTCCATCAGGGTCCGTATGCTTTGAAGGTACCCCAACTGGCGTCACATGGTGTTCCCGTGCCTCTTAGGGGGCGAGGAGAATTTTTTCGAATGGCAATTCAAAGGGTAGTAAGAACACACTTGTTGGGGTCTCAGCAGCCAGCCTGAGACCCTGGCCAAATCCCCTGCCCTTAGAAGCAGGAGCAGGCTCTCCTCAAACAGGGCCCTAAGGCCCTGTGCCAGCACTCCACCCAGAAGGGCTCCCTGGTTGAGGAGATAATGGGATGAAACTAGAAAGTCACCACTTGTCTGAGCTAGCATACCCAACCTTGAGAGGAGGGGAACATAAATCATTAGTTAACATCTGTAAAGGGCCCAGCAAAATGTTTACTCAAGAGTTGATAACCAGGTGTCCATAATGTCCACTCCTCCCTAAAAATTTGCCTTTAAATATCAGTATGTAAGCGCTATTAAAATGAGAGTTGCTTGACATCCAACTCTCCACCCTGCGTGGTTCTTTCTCGGTGGCGGCAGGAGGGTGGCCACGGTGCGCTGAGGGGCAGGGCAGAGGCTTCTCCCCTTCCCACTCCCTCTCCTATAGGAGTAAGTCCGATGGCTGGGGGATCATACTCCAGTTTGCCGGGGTCTACTGGCCAGGACCCTGACACACACTTACATTTAAGACGGTCAATCAACTCCTGGAAACAAGTAATCCCATCACCTGCACAAGCTTGCATTCTTGCGGTCTCAAGCTTGCATTCTTCCTTGGCTTCCACCACAACTCTCTCCCCAACCCCTCCACTGAGGGGATTCCTGCTGTCTCACCAAACACTCGTTGCTCCTTCACTGGATGGTCTTACCTTCTTCCGGGGCTAATCCTAGGTTAGACCTCTCCTACTTCTTGTTTTTCATTGAGAAAAAGTCTGTTTCTGATTTTTTATCTGAGCCTCATAGAACTACTCTGGCCCTCTTTTCAACCATGGCATCCTGCAACTGTCTGAACTAGGGGTGCTGTGGGTAGCCTCGGAGGAATGTTTGAGATGTGTTTTGATCTCTAGTTGTGCAAAAAACAGGGAAAAAGAGGATGTTCCCAAAATTTATTGTTCAGGGTCAGGGCTGCTCAATGCCCTGAGATGCTCGCCAGTGTCTGAAAAAAGAAACATAGTTCAAGACTGGGGGTGGGCTCAGGGGTGGGTGTGTGAGGTTCTGGATTTGATTCATAGCACTGAAAAATAAAGTCGAGAGCTCAGACCCCATTAGAAATAAATATGCCCAATGTCCCGTAGGTTCCTTGGTCCTAACCAGGACCATTTTTCTCTCTCTCATCTTCCTCTATATTGCCTGTTCCACCTGTCTGAAGACCCCTACTCATTATTCAAGAGCTTAATCATCAGGCTGGAGTGATAGTACAGTGGGTAGGGTGTTTGCCTTGCATGTGACAGATCCAGATTTTATCCTTGGCATCTCGTATGGTCCCACAGATCCATTAGGAATAATTCTTGAGTGCAGAGCTAGTAGGAGTAACTCCTGAGCACTGCTCGGTGAGGCCCCAAAATAAAAAACCCAAACCAAACCAAAACAAAAATTTATAGGGCCAGAGTAATAATACAGAGTGTAGGGCATTTGCTTTGCACACAGCAGACCTGGTTCAATCTCTGGTATCCAATATGTTCACCTGAGCACTGCTAGGAGTAATTCCTGAGTGCTATCCAGGCCCCCTGTCCCTCCCCCAAATAAACAACAACACAACAACAACAATCATCAAAGAAAGAAGCATAATTATCACTTCCTTGGAGAGGACTTTCTTGATGTACATTATGTTTTATCTTTGTATTATATCACTCCATAGGCAACATATAGAACTCAGAACACTGATAGTTATACAATTATGTTATTACCACTGAACATTGGGTCTTATAGGCAGCATTTAACCACACTGTAGTCAGTGTGGGGCTCATCCTAGATATACAGTAATGTGCTGAATTAATATGCTCTACTCAAAACACGTGTCTTATTCTTTAAACACATTTCCATTTTCAGGATTTATCCCTACTATAACTCTCCCTTTGAATATGCAGAGACAGAGCTAGTATACTGACCACTAGTTTTCTTCTACCTTAACATGGCATAGTAGATAGATTTTTCCCAAACTGTCCTGATCACAATTCTCTACTTGGTCTAAATTCTACAATGACTTCTCACTGCTTAATCAAATCCAAATCCCCAATTTTAAAACATCCCTTAATCTTTATTAACTTTCAAATCACATTCAAATCCTTTTATAATCCAGCTTTCACTTGTCTTCTTAAAGTTTTTTGCTATCTCCCATGCTTCAAAAGCTGAACTTCTCAGTTTTCTACACTGGCCCCTGAAATTATCACTTTACTTGGCTTTTTATTTTGGGTTTGTTTCTACATACCTCAGTCCTGTTTGCATTTTCCAGGATGTTTAAATGTTACCGATTCTAAAGAGCCCATAGTAATTCCCAGTGAAAGTTTTCTCTTGCTAGGCTCTCTGAGAGATAAATCTAGGTCCTTTATCAGTATTTTACTTGAGATAGTTATTTTACACTATGAACTAGCATAATTCACATGTAAATATAATCTCCTTACCAGAGTACAGATTATTTGAAGGTAAGAATCACACACTGATTCATGACTTTTCACTTCTAAAACCTGCCATAGTAGCTTGGACATAAATATCATGAGTGAAGAAGTTTAAGGAGCAGTAATACTCTGTATTAATAATTTAGAAATGAATTCTCAATTATCCATTAAACCTGTTAGAGGAAATTAACTAACCAACAAGAACACCAAGAGGTTCTTATTGTTCTATGTAAGATGTACCTAATATTCATATTTTAAGTGTATTTGAAATAGATAAGTAAATTACCATTCTGTAAAACTTTTTGGGAGTCCAAAGGCAGTGCTTTGGAGTCGAGCATGGTGCAATGTCTAAACTAGACACATGCTGCAGTGTCTAAACTTGAGGTAGTACCTGTGGTCAACATTCATATCACCTAGTCTCTGCTTAAGTATGAAAAGTACACTACCAGGGACACTTCTCTGTTCTGAGGCTCATCTGTCCCAGGCCTGTCCATCCTATGACAATGACAGCTGCTTTTTATCACCCAACTGTCACTTTTTCTAAATCAAAATCAAATTCCACTCTCATCTACTTAAAAACTCTTACAGAACCATGTCAAAATAGATGAAATCTGCTGTGCATGAAAATGAGTCACAGGGAATTCAAAGGTGGTGATTCACTGGAATGTCCCCATTGGGGTTGGGGCTAGAAGGAGGAAATTTCATTTTCTGATCCAGAGTCTTAGGGACCCTTCAAGGGAATAGGTAGTCTCAAGAGATTGAAAGGCTAGGTCCTCAGATAAAAACAATGGGTTGTGCTTATGCTTCTGTCAGATTTTAACAGGTTAAAGACTATCAGTGAGTTAGGATAAATCGATTTTGTTTGAAACACAAAACACATTGAACAGAAAGAGGCTTGGAAACTTCATTTTCTTTGGTTCTCTGAACAATAAGAGGCCTTGTCTAGTCAACATTTGGAGTAATTTTTCCCAAGGGGATTAATACTATTTATGAGGGATGAAAGAGAACATTCTCAGAAAACATCATCATTTTCTGAGACTAACGACCTATCGTCTGCCTGTCTCTTTAAGAGGTAACATTTTGGCTGCTTTAAGAAGTGTGAACAAATACAGAATCTGCCACATCATACACATCCTATTCCAGCTATAAGGAAAACTAAAACCAATCGGGAGAATGAGTCCTCAAACAACCTTCCCAAGTTTGTTTGAAAAGCTGTATGTCAATGAATGGAGACTCTTTCAGAAAGCTAGGTGTAAGATGAAACGCTTGTAAGTTATTTTGCATATAGGTATGTGAGGCTTGGAAAACAAGGAATTAACAGAAAATTTCAAACTTGTGGACAAGAGGCATTGATGTTTCAGTACACAGTGCTCTTCTTCAAGACTCCTGCCTTATGAAAAATCAAGTTGAAAATTCGTACTATGTAAATTCTATGGGCAGCTGGAAAGAAAACGGATTTTTAGAGCCAACACGATGAATCCTACAAGCTATAAACTCTGAAACTTGCTCTCATTAGATTTTTAGGTATGTTTTGCTTCTCAAATTTGTTCTTATGATTTCTAGCTCTGCAGAACTGGGGGCAAAACAATTTTGAACCACTGGCACCAGAGGGCTGAGAAGCTGCTTGCCGAAGGTTGAAATCATGAAGCGTTACCATGCTCCAGCGCTTTCATGGGAAACCAGAAGAGGATGAGGGAGTGGATCAAGGCGTTGATGCAGTGACCCCAGAAAACCTAAGGGAAAACAAACCAAGGGAGTCAGGAGCTGCCCACAACGCTTGACCTCTACGTAATTCAACAAATGCCTCATTGTGAAGGCAGCTGGCCATGTGCTGCTCGGCTCCAGAAGGAGCATATTATTCTTGAAGTTTAAAAAAATGATTTCCTCCTTTTCACACACAAGTGACTGGACTAGCTCCAGACAATGTCACTTAAGTACAAAGACCAAATATATATATATACATATATATATGTATACATTCACATATACATACATCAATAAACTATCTTCATCTGAAAAGTGAATTATGATGCATTTTCTTTAGAATCATAAGAAAGATAACACAGTTTTATACTCATCCAGAAGAAGGCTATACTAGGTGAAAACAGCAAGAGACTGAAGCTTTTTTAAAAAATAGCATTAAAAACATTTTAAATGTAAATTCTCACATGGTCTTCTTACCATTTTTTTAAAAAAAATTTATTGAATCATTGTGAGATAGTTACAAGCTTTCATGTTTGGGTTACAATCACACAACGATCAAACACCTATCCCTCCACCAGTGCATATTCCCTACCACCAATATCCCCGGTATACCTCCGCTTTCCCACCCTCTCTCTGCCTTCATGGCAGATAATATTCCCCATACTCTCTCTCTCCTTTTGTTTTAGCCCTGAAAAATCCCTTTCGTTTCACTTCTTAATGTTTATGACTTTGGTTAATATGATTCACATTTAGAAGTTCTCTTTAACACTTGAAAGGTTAAGCAAAGGACCACAAGGTTTAGTTCCTGCTGTTACAGCTTTATGAACGCATTTCAATCACATCTAAGCCATGGAGAAGACAGAACCAGCAAAGTTGGTTTACATTTATTTAAAAATCTGTAAATCTTTCTAGGAGTTATACAGTTTGACTGTAAGTAGTATGGGGCAACAAAATCAAATAAAAAATTCTAAGACAATGGGACATTCCCTGTCTTTCATACCCAAAAAATACATAAAAGTCCTTTATGATGCCTGCAAAGAAGTCTCAGAGTAGGGGCCAAAGCGATAGTGCAGCAGTTAGGGAATTTGCCTTGCATGTGGCTGACCCAGGTTCGATTCCTGGCATCTAATATGGTCCCCAGAACATAGCCAGGAGTAGTTCCTGATTGTAGAGATAAGAATAAGTTCTGAGCACTGCTGAGTGTGGCCCCAAAACCAAACAATAAAAAGAAGTCTGAGTAGACTTTACCACCTGGTAAATGGTTCAATCCCCAATTTGCCTCTCACCTTACATGACCCTTTGAATTTGAACTGTCACTGTCATCCTGTTGCTCATCGATTTGCTCGAGCAGGCACCAGTAACGTCTCCATCGCGAGACTTGTCACTGTCTTTGGCATATTGAATATGCCACGGATACAGATTTGACTGATGTAAAAAATTCAAAAAAGACCAAGTCACATCTTCCATAGATGGAATCATAGTAAGCAAAGACTGAACTACATTTAACCCTAAGTCTCCTTATATGGAAACTACTATGTCTAGCAACAGGATCCTTTTTCATTGCCTTGGTCTTGAACATGCCTTTCATGCCCTACAGAGTAAAACGGCTCTGAAGGATGGTGGTCTACAAAACCTAGCTCAAGTGAAGCCTTCAGAGATTTTTTTTCTCTTTACTAAGTACTACCTGTGCCTCAATATTGATACACTAAGCTAATCAATCATGCACATAAATGGGATCCCATACTTTAACCTAGCTGAGCAAAGAACCTTTTGAAATTTCTTAATCCCCTCCTGCCCAAGTCCTAAAGCAGAATATGATAATGTAGGTGCTTTCAAGTCTTTGATTCCTCTGCCAAGTCAGGGAGCCAGGTGCATGCCCTTTCCTTTGGGGAATGACTTTGAAGCTTGACCACTCAAGGTGGAACTGACAGCTGGGCAAGATCCCCTTAGCCACTCATGGCAGCAGAGTTTCTAGGACACCCAACCCAGCCTTCTATGCTTGGGTCATCTTAGGATGCCCCACTCTAAGGTTTTGCCTGGAAACTTTCTCTTTTCTGAGTCTCTAGATTGGGAAAAAAAAACCAAAACAACAAACTCACATAAGCACTCAGATTTGGGTTCAGATCTGGCTGATTTTACTCACTAGCTAAAGAAACATTTTCTTTTTAAGTAAAATGGCAAGAGGACTCTGTTGAGGTGAGCTCTTAGCCCACCACAATGAAGGGCCTTAGGAAAGAGCCATAGGAAACTGTGATCCTGAGTGAACTGTGCCCAAGGACACTGCTGCCCACAGCAGCATCTCGGACCTGGGTGGAGTGGACAAAAGGAGGAAAGGTGGAAGGAAGTGCTGAGTGCCAGGTGGAAACTATCTCCCTGTCTGACTCCACATTTTTAATCCACTGGCCTTGCTCTGCTGGCTTTTCAAGAGCCCTTTCTAAAGCTTCCGCTATATCACAGGCAGATTAAGTGGAGTTGGAAGACAAAAGGTAGGGACCAGGCCTTTGAGGAGACAACATGCTAATAACATTTCATTTACCTTTGTGTTGAAGCCTTCAGCATTCTGGGTGATTTTGTAGAGCTGTGGAAACCTGAGCATGCTCTCCTGAGTGCAAGACCTCTCAAAGATTCCCAGGGTAAAAGGTGGTAAGGCGGTGAAAATCTGCATGGAGAACAATGAGCCATTAAGAGAGACATTTCCTCTTTTCATCTCGCACAGTGGAAGGGTTTTAGTGCTACAGAATGATGACTTCATTTTCAGTCGAGTCCAAACCTGACAGCCAGTGATGCACCACAACCCAGACACCCTCCCGATCCAGCAAAATAAAGCGAAGACCGTTTCCCATTGTGACTTAAGACAAGTATCAGGCATGAAACAAGTATCAGGACGTGCAGAAACAACATCATAAACAACTTGATTAGCCATGAAATCTTGTTAAATGAACAACCCCCTTCCTTCATAAATGAGAGTGGTGATTTAGGATCACACTACAGTCCCACTTGGGGGAAGTGTTGTGTTTGCCCTCAGTGCTACCATTTTACAACTTCCCCATCCCTGGTTGTATTCTCAAGTTTCAGGAAGCACAGTGCACTTCATCCGTTCATTCATTTGGCAGACATTTATTGGGAATACATTAGGGGCCAGAATCTGTGATGAGCATCAGAAATCCAGACTTTTAAACACAGAGGCAGAAAAAAAAAGGAAACACAGCAGGAGGCTGCTGAACTCTGGGATCGCTATCTCCTGTAGAGATGGGGAAGGTGACAGTGGGCAAAAAGCAGATAAAGCCCTAAACTAGAGGATTCTGCAAAATTACTCATGGGGTGAATGCGGGTGGGATGGAGGAGAGAGGAAGTGAAGAAAGGATGACTGATTGGACCCTATCTGACTGGAGCGATTGGGCCTATGTGAAGGCTGACAGGAGTGATAGGAGTGCTGAAGGACTCACCATGAAGACCACGCCCCTTATAAAACTTTGAAGCATAAATGCATGGCTGGCCAATCCTATGGGATTGGGAAGGTGACCAAACCACCTGTAGTATACAGACCAAACCACCTCTAGAGCATTCTCAGGAGAAACATTTTCCCAAAACTTGTATTTTTTTTTCTCCTTCTTCTTTCCTTCTACCTGTTCGCCATATCAGTGTGGCATGCTTTGAGTTTCAGAGGGAGAAAGAGGCTGGGAATAGACATGGCAGTACAGCTAAGGGACGGGTGGAAGATCCTTCTATTTGGTCTAAACCTGGATTACACAGTCAGGAAACTTCACTGCTCAGGAGGGAAAGGAAGGTCAATAAAACTCAGGTTCCTCCAGCCTAGAGCACAGCCCTAGGGGTGCAGCACACAGCACATGATGGGTCTCAAGGAAAATAGGAGGCACTGTTGGACTCAGTTATTTGTTTAATGGAAGAAGGGCTCTTATCAAATGCCTCAGAACCATGCACACAGGGCACAGAAACTCACTGTTTTGCTTAAATGTTTTATTGCACCCAAGCCTTTTCCGCTAGTCTTTTTCTCTTCCCTTACTATTTTAATCTTCGCCTTCCCTGCACTTCAAATCCTCCTAACTAGCCTAATAAGGTAGCACTCCTACCAAATTTTTTTCACCTTGTTTAGTTCTAGCACACCACACGCATATATGTAGATTATGTGGTAATCACCTGTCCTACAAAAATAAGACATCATACACGTTTTCTTCATCATAGTTTTTACACTAAACAACATGTTATGGGAAATCTTCAAATTTGTCTTGGTTTTGGCACTAATGCAGTTCTTTTCATGTCCACATAATAATTCATATCATGGATATACCCTCATCTTTTCAATCATTAATCTACAGAAAGGCACTCATTTTTATTTAAGTTCTTTGTTCTCACCAAGAGTAGTTTAAAAAAAAATCTTATCTTATGAAACATATACTTTCTCTTTGTATGGGGAAAATTCCCAGAGGTAGGGGTGATGAGTAAAAAGAAAAATGTATTTTCAATTTCACTAGATGCTGTTTGGTTGCTTTCCAAAAAAGATCCCAATAATGTATCTCTTAGAGGATAACTGTAATCTTTTTATCCCCTTTCAATCGGTATTTTTCTTTTAATCAATTAAGTTCTAGTTAGTATTCTCCAGTCTTAAAATTTAAGAGCCTTAACTCTTAAAAATTCTACTTTCAAAAATTACCAGTGAATTTGAACATATTTTTCACTTGATTTGAAATCTGCAATTCTGTGAAATATCTAATCTTGTCCTTTGTCCATCTTTGTGTTTATTTATCCCTTTTATAAAGTTCTGTTTAATGGATAACTATTTTATGTTATAAAATTTGGTTGAAATGTGCTTTATCCATTGACTTTCTTTATGGTTTTCTTTGCCATTTTAAGGCACACAGTCAAGAAAAGCTTCTGAGTTTCAATATATTTATGGTTGTTTTCAGGAGTTTCTTACAGGAAATCTTAATTTTACTTTTTACTTTAAGTTTTAATATATCTGGAATTTATCTCTGGTTTAACATAGGACCAATTTTTTTTCTAATTAAAGTGTCAGTTTTGAGAACACATTTAATTCAAAAATTTCCAATAAAATGAAATGCCACCTTTGATGTTAATTAGATTATCCCGTATTATTAATCTATACTCTATAATTGGGATGCATTTCTAGAGTCTTTGGCTTATTTGTCAATTTATCACACATTCATTCATTACAGTGGCAATTTTCTATTATAGTCTGCTGCTAAGCATCTAGAAATCTACTCTTGTTCATTTTTGAGCATTTTGCATACTTATTCTCAGACATCTGTTTATCCTATTTACACTTTAATATCATTTTATGAAACTTCTTTCCTATGCTACAAATACCACCTGTTGGGATTATATTTGGAACCATATTATCATATTGATTTTAAAGAAATCAAATATTTTGAAATATTTAGTCTTTCTATCCAAGAAAATGGTATGCCTTTCTTTATGTTCAAATCTTGTTTTGTATACTTCAACAAGATTTTGACTTTTTAAAAATATAGGTACTTGAAAATTATTTCTATGCAATGTACAACCAATTGGAATTTTGAAAGGGGTTATTAATTCCTTTGCTTTTCTAAGTGTTCATTGCTAGAGTAAAAGAAGACCTTAGAGCTAGAGTTGAAAATTATTTATTAATGCATTTATTATAGATCGGATACTTCATCAAATTTTATTGAAATTCTAGTAGTTCTTTATTGCTTTCATCTAGATTTTCTAGATCTACTGTAGTTATATCAGAGTTTTTTTTTGCTAGTACATTGGATAAGCACAGAAATAGTTTATATTTCCCCTAGTACTTGAACAGTTATTTAATTTTCTTGGCAGTTGTTGACCATTTTAAAATAATTGAATTATACAGTGATGGCAGGCATCCTTGAATAATTTCTAATTTAAAAGAAAATAGCTCTAGGATTTTACCACTTACAGCAATATGCTACTGGTTTTACATAAGTGGTCTGTATTACAGTTAGTTGATTTCTTTCTTTCCTATTTTACTTAGAATTCGTATTTTGGGATTAGCAGCCGAATTGCCTCAAATACTTCTGAACTATGTTTTTTTTTTAAATTTTGCTGATACAGTAATTTTTAGAGAGTATTTGGCCTTTCTGGCCACATTATTAAACTCTGCAGATATTTTATTTTTGTTTATTTATTTTTATAAAATTGTTCATGATTTATTACATCCAATATTCCAGCACAAATTTCACCACCAGTGTACCTTCCCACCACTCTTTTTTCCAATTTTCCCCAACCACCTTTCAAGACTGCCCCAATAGCAAGTCCTGAGTAGTATATTTTATTTTGCTTGTTATAATTCACTAAAAAATTATCCAAAAAATTTTCCTTAGGAGACAGTGTGTGAATATTGTTGTTTCTCACCATGGAGCCATTAAGTCTTCTAGAAGACATTACTAACATATTACCTGTTAAGCTTTGTGTGTTTATATTTTCTTCATGAAATTGGTTGCCTTCTACTTTATAATCCATCCAGTGTGGTGTGCTACTCCTGGTTCATCAGTGCTGTAAAGTTTGAGATATCACACAGCTGCAAATGCTCCAGGGATTCAAAAATTTTTAATGTCGTAATACAGCAAGAGTTAAATGTTGATCTCTTTCAAGATTTATTTATGAATCTCTGGATCATGACCAGTTAATGAGCTTATTTGGCCCAGAGGTAGTGCATGGGCATGGCTGCCAGGCTTCTGCAAGAATAGGGAAATGGCGGGGGAGGTAGCCCATCCACAACTCCATAGAAGCCTGGAGATTTCATCACAAAACCCACCTACCTGAGTTCCTCAACAGATAAGTTTCTGGATGAGGCTTATCCCAAGCAGATATGTTATTTAGAATTTTATATTATGCCTATTTGTGAAGGTACCTCCCAGTTTTCTCCAAATTATGCTGGATTGAAAAAATTAAAAAGGACAAATTTTCTGAAACAGAAAGTCATTCCTTTACATTATTTAAATGATAAAATCCATTTGATTACAGCCAATTTTATAAACCTTGGCCACCTTAACCTATTTTTATCCAGAAAATAAAATGATACAAAATTTTGACTATGAATAGGAGGAAAATCTAATTATAAAGCAGTCACGTATCAGTTTGGGAGATTTAAACATTCTCAGTTTTTTTTATATTTTGTTTGTTTTGTCTTGGGGCCACACTTGGGGCTATGCTTGGGGTGCACCCCTGACTCTGCACTCAGGGATGACATCTAGTGGGGCTCAGGGGACCATAGGTGGCATGGGGGAATCAAACATAGGTTGACAGCATGCAGAGCAAGTGCCCTACCTCTGTGCTAGCTCTCTGGCTTCTCCAGTCAGTTTTATGTTGTTTATTCTCTGAGAATTAAATTAAGGAATAATGGTTTGCTACTCTCACTGGCCTCACACAGAAAAAAATAAGAACAGAAGAAAACCCAGAGGATTGAAAAAACTGCAAGGGCATCCATCCCAGAAGAAGGGAATCATTGGCAGACACCTCATACCACACAGGACTCTTCAGAGTGATCATAGAGTGGAAAAATTTACTGGACAAGCAATATTGAACAACGACAGAATTAGAAGAAAGACAAATGTAGATCAGATAATAGTATAGTACCTATGTTTAATTCTGTGATTTTGACCATTAACCTCAGGTTATATTAAAAAATATTTGGCCCTACAGAGGGCAGGGCTTTTTCCTTGCACATGGCTGACCCAGGTTCAATTCCCAGCATCCCATATGGTCCCCTGAGCACTGCCAGGAATAATTCCTGAGTGCAGAGCCAGGAGTAACGCCTGTGCATCACCGGATGTGACCCAAAAAGAAAAAACATGTGGCCTTAGCAACTATATCTAAAGTATTAAGCAGAAAGTGACATGATACCTGAATGTAGTATTATTATTATTATTATTATTATTATTATTATAGGGCCATACTTGGCAGTGTTTAGGGCTTAATCTTGGCAGTGCTTGGTGGGGTGCATATGGGGTGCCAGAGATTGAACCCAGGATGGCCACGCAAGGCAAGTGTCTTACTTGCTGTACTATCTCTCTGGCCTGAACATATTTTTAACTGTTTTAAAAATAAAGGGCATGTGCATGCATGTGTGCCAGTGGAGATGTGTATATGTATATATGTTAAAAGAGGGTGCAATATGAACAAAACGTCAATAATCACGACTCTGGGTACATAGAAATTATTTGTATTCTTTCTGCATCTTTCCTCTATGTTTTCATTCATTTCAACCAACAATTACCAAAAACAATTTCCATAGGGGAAAACCTCCATGTTCTCCAAAGGAGACCCTTCAGCATGATTAACTCTGGAGGCCAATGATTCTTCTGACCCCATTTCACTAATATTTTATGTCTCAACTCTCTCTTACCATTTGCTGGTGTATCCCATAGAAATGTAGGGCTGTTTCACCATGAAATTTGCTTCTATTCACAATAGTTAAGGTCTAGAAACAATCCAAGCACTCAACAACGAAGTAGAAAAAGGAATTGTGGAATATAAACATGATAAAATAATATTCATCTCTAAGAAAAGATGAAAGCTGTGGCTGGAGTGATAGCCCAATGGGCATAGTATTTGCCCTGTCTGTGGCCAACCCAATTCCATCCCTGGCAACCCTGAGCACTGATAGGAGTAACTCCTGAGTGCAGAAGCAGGAGTAACCCTGAAGCATCGCCACGTGTGCGCCACCCACCAAAATAAAGCAAAGATGAAAGCTTGTTATTTGCTAAAACATAGATGTACTTAGAGGAAGTCATGTTAAATGAAATAAATAAGAAGGGCAAATACCAGATGATTAAACTCATGTGATCTATAAGAAACAAAGCAAAACAAAGTAAGAACACTCACTTCTCTACTACTGTCAATGGACAATCTCCAATGACAACAAGCTCTGAATCTCAGTAGAGAACTAAGTGACAGGGATGGGGGTGTAGAAGATAGAAAAGAAAGAAACGGATTAGAAGTGACATAAAGGCAATGGTGAAGGGGCTTTTGTATGTTGTTGGTGGCAGTACAGCAAATTTCTACACCAAAAATATAACTTTTAACACTATTGTAACCATGTTACTCCCAGTGATAATTAAAGGAAGAAGGAAGGAAGCAGACCCAAACTTATTTCTCTACCACATTATTTTCACCTCTATTGTCTAGAGGATACAAACTTCATGATACAGTCTCAATTCTAGAGATTGAAGATCATCGAAGGTCAAACTTTACCACACCTAACTGCCACCAGAAAAATCTTGTTCAAAATGTAGTGTCCCAGAGAAAATTTTTGTTGAATCTGGTGAGACTTAGATCTTGGCATCATAAAAGAAATCCCAGTTGTCGGTTTTATTTTTTAAAAAAAATTTATTGCCAAATACACACTTTTTATTTTTTAATTATTTTTTATTTTGCTTGTTGGATCACATCTGGCAATGCTCAGGGGTTACTCCTGGCTCTGCGCTCAGGAATCACACCTGGTGATACTCAGGGGACAATATGGGATGCTGGGAATCAAACCCGGGTCAGCCGTATGCAAGGCAAATGCCCTACCTGTTGTGCTATTGCTCCAGCCCCATTTTTTAAATTATTTTTTTATTGAATCACTGTGAAACAGACCATTACAAAGCTGTTCATGATAGGATTTCAGTTATCCAGTACTCGAACACCCATCCCTCTACCAGTGTACATTTCCTAGCACCAGTGTCCCTAGGTTATTTTTAGGTAAGCAGTCTGCTCACCATTTTCTTTAGAGCTAATCAGCAGCTTTTGTATAGTAGGCTCACTATACAAGTTTGCCCAAGTTTGCATGGAGCTAAATTCCAAAATTCAGCTCTCAAGCTTAAGCAGAAAAACAGGGCTAAAATCTCTTCTGAGCATGCCAGGCAATATGTAGTCCAGTTCTGGTTTAGCTTGAAAAAAGTCTCCAGGTCTTGGTTTCCTGACTATAAACTATGTATGGAGGCATGGGTTTATGTGAGTTGAGTCAACTCTACAACACCCTGGCCCTTTCCTGCACTAAACCGTGATGGGTCAGCCAGAACATTTCACCTAAACTACTACATAATTTTAATGGACTTGAAGCACTCTACAGTCCTACAGAGTTAATAGTCTGTGCTCTCCCTTTAGTAGGTCAAGGGGTGGTCTCTGAGTCCCAATCTATGCGGCGGGCAGTTAGAACAGCACCTCTGTTAGCACAGGTGATAAAGGGACCAATTTAGGCCTGCTCTCACCACCTGTCACCTTTTTCTCCTGGAGCATGGCATTTAGAAAGGGAGATGTTATAATGTATTTTGTGGTGAGTCACATCATTACTGACACTAATATTTCAAATTTAAAATTTGTCTTAGTATAACCTTAGTCTCCACATCTGGCCCTCCTAACCTGTGAGGTACATAGGCCACAAGTCTCGGCAACCTGTTATTTTCTTTACTTATACCTAGTGCTTAGTATAGTGGCTACTCAAAAAAATAAATAAAAGAAGTGAGGTGAGGAGTGGAGTGCTTAAGTGCATGAATGACTTGAACATCCAGCCTTCAATGCAGATGAAGTTTATAAATATTTATAGCAACCCAATTGATATTACTGCATGTTTAGTAACTTCCATCTATGAAAACTGCTCAGAGTAAAATCTCCCACAGGACAAACAATGTCAGTTAGGCTCCAAAGGTGCCCTAAAAGTGTTGCTCAATAAATGAGCCAACTTGTAGTTTTCTCTGTGAGCAAAACATCTAGCAGACTTGCTACTTAGTCATTTTAGGATAGTTTATATTTACTTCTGGTTTTTGAATTCATTAGTTGAGTAATGAAACAAGAACTCTAAAACCATGAAAAGTACCAACTAAGCTGATTACCATTCACCGCAGGAGCTGGCAGTCAGAATTCATTATTTTAGCACCAGATGGGGAAGCAAACATCTTCCACAAGGACAGATACTCTTTTGTGGAGGACAAAAACAAAGAAAAGAAAGTACATCTAATCATAGACTAGATGTTGGAATCTATGTTTTTGAAATAAAATTATCAAGTGGAATGAGTTTAGATCTAGTTCAGAAATTTTTACTTGAGTAAAAACATGAAAACGCTGCCCAGGCATTTAGTAAGGAGGTAACAAGGGTCTATTATCAAGATATATGGGTTAATAATTTCATGGGGTTATTCAAGAATGATCTGCTATGATTGAAACCATGTGTGGGGAGTTTGGACTTCTGCAGGACATGTCGCAGCAACAAAGGCCCCAAAGATGTATTTGTGCTGCCTGCTATGTATACAGATGATTGACTTAGATACACTTCCCAGACATAAACAGTAAAGGAATGTCACTGAAGTCCCGCAGCTATCAGATAGAGATGGAGAATGCTTACCACATTGTACAAGCCGATGCACCAACGTTCAAATAAAATCTGTCCAGAAAATCCATTAACAAAGGCGAACCAAAGCTGAAAGAGAAGAAAGTTCATGAAGTTTTACATCAATATTGACCTAAACGTTTCTATTCACTGCACAAAAAGTGGGGAATGTGGACCACCAACTGGACACAGCTGCTGAGGCACCCGGAACACAGGATGATAGCAGTTGTTGTTTCATAAGACAGAAATCCCCTACCCCCATATCATGAATATCAATCCTCAAAGAAAATTTTAATTTAAGGTTCACTTTGCTGTTAAGAAGTAATATACCTATATTCAGAGAAAAGCAATCACGTTCAACATATATCTAATATATTTGGTATCAATAATTTCTCACTAACTTGGCAGAGTCTCGATTTTTCTCAAAGTTAACTTGCATACTTTCAAAAAGTAAAAAAGAAGAAACAACAGGCACTTATTGGTTGGCTATCTGTGTTGTTTGCTCCTGTGTGTTCTTAGCTCAATGTATTGACCCTTTACATGTCAACCAATCAGCAAAGGTCAAGAGAAAATGATAAGAAACATACTCAGATCATCCTTTGGGTGACATTGAGAGTAGGGACTATTATTCATGTCTTCAATCAGGCTGTGATTATCATTGATTATCAAGAATGGCATAAAAATAAGCACAGAGCAAGTATCCAGATATAACCAAGGGACTAAGTTATTCAGAGGCGGCACAGTCACTTAGGAATAATTAGGAGAGAACATGGAGAAGAGAAGAAGGCCAGAAGAGGAGCAAGCCATGAGATGGATGTGTGAAAATCTGACATAGACTAGAGCTATTACAGAATAGGGGGTGCAGAGTTTTCTCTATAAAACTCTGTAAAAGTATCTCATGTTTATCACTGCATTCCCCTTAGACAAACCAATTCTACTTATGGTAAAACTCAATGAACACAGAGAACACTTATAACAACATAATAAAATATTAAGACCAACTCTCCAACTTAGTGAATCATATTTAAAAAAACTAGATTTAACTCAATCAGACTACAATTTCTTGATATGAATTCTCCCCTGACCTTATTAATCCACCCAGTATGATATTTGGTACAAATAGGGACATAACAGTTCTCAGTGAGACCAAGTGAAAGACTTCAGTTTAATTGCAAAATGTCATAGCACTGTTGTCCCGTTGTTCATCGATTTGCTTAAGCAGGCACCAGTAACGCCTCCATTGTGAGACTTGCTGCTGTTTTTGGCATATTGAATATGCCACGGGAATCTTGCCATGCTCTGCTGTGCGGGTGGGATACTCTCAGTAGCTTGCCAGGCTCTCCAAGAGGGACAGAGGAATAGAACCCAGGTTGGCTGCATGCAAGACAAACGCCCCACTCTTTCCTAACCATAGCTATCACAATCTCATTTCTTAGTTCAAAAAGTTCTAAGGGATAGAGAGATAGTAACTATAGCACGTAAGATACTTGTGTTGCATGTGGCCAAACCAAGTTCAAACCCTAGCACCATGTATGGTCTCCTAACCCCCCCCCATAAGAAGTGACCCACAAGCAGGGAGGCAGTAGGAAGTACTGAGCAATGTCAGGTATAGCCCCCAAAGCAAGAAAGGTTCTAGGAACACTTTTAAATCTGACTAGTGACCCTCTAATATCCTTCCATACTACAATTCACTCTTAATCCTGTTTTTACTAAGATTTAATACTAATGTTTAAGGCATGCAATGCCTGCACCTGCCACCAGAGTAGCCATGTTAGGTTTAATTTTTTTAAATTTTTACATTTTTAAAAATTGAATCATTATAGGGCTGGAACAATAGCACAGCGGGTAGGGCATTTGCCTTGCATGCGGCAAATCCGGGTTTGATCCCAATCATCCCATATGGTTCCCCCAGCACTGCCGGGAGTAATTCCTGAGTGCATGAGCCAGGAGTAATCCCTGAGCATTGCTGGGTGTGACCCAAAAATAAAAAAAAAAATTGAGTCACCATGAGATACAACTACAAAGTTGTTCATGATTTGGTTTCAGTCATGCAATGTTCTACACCAGTCCCTAACCTGTCATTAGGTATTATTCTCATACTATCTTTTTTTAAAAATATATATATATATCTTGCAAATGAGTGTGATCATTCTGTATCTGCCCCTGTCTCTCTGACTCATTTAACTCAGCATGTTCATCCATGCTGAAGTCTGAAACTCAAACTATCTGCAAAGAAGTTCCCATGAAGCCTGGCTCTTCTCAGTGAAAAAATGTTGGTGGAGAATCAGATGTTTGTACTGTGTTCTATGAAATATTTTTTACAACACCTAATAAAATGTTAAGCAACCTTCAAACATCCATTTTAAAGAGATTCCTCCCTACCATTTTAAGGCCATCGCAATTAATATTGTATCCAAACTTCTGTTGCAATGAGAACTTATTTACATATCTTATTCAAATATATTTGTACATTTTATTTGAGGGTCTTAATCTAATTTTCTCTTGTATATTTCTCTTCTATTCAAGCAAAAAAATTTTTTTGAATGTTATGGGAAAAGTAATACCAAATATGATATAAAAAATAAATACTCCATGGATTAAAAAAAGGAAAAATATATACCATATACAAGAGAATGTTAAACAAACATGAGAAGATATACTAGTTGAATAACATCTAATTTGTGCCCATTATATACAAATCCCTATAGAGGAGGTCCTGGCCTAACCTCTGACAACACTGCTCCTCCCACTCTAAGCTAGAATGAGTCTCTGTTGATTGCCAGGGGGAAACAAGCATGGATCCAACTTTATAATTCTACACACAAGTGAGGCAATTATGTCAACAATGTTTGTTTAATAAGCTTGTTTGGAATGCCCTTTATTATATAATAAAATCAAATCTAGAAAAATATTGTATTTTGGTCTTCATATGCTCAAATTAATTATAGATGGCTTGAATAGTTAAATATAAAAACACTCAAAGCACTGAAAAAAACACACTTAAATAGTTATTTCTTACTCTCTGTAAGACATTAAAACCAGAAATTGCACACAAAATGGACAAATTTGAGGGGCTAGAGAGAGACAGCTCAGAGAGCACTTGCTTTGCATGTGTCACATTGGCACTGCATATGGTCCTTGAGCAGCACCAGGAGTGATCTCTGAGCACAGAGCCAGGAGTAAACCTGAGCACTGATAGGTATGGCCAACCCTTCCCCAAAGGACACACTTAAGTAGCTTTACATATATTATAATTTAGTTCTTTATTAGATATTTTGTGTGTAAAATATTTGATGGGGTATTTTAGCCGCAGTTTCTTTTGACATGTAAAAACACTTTTTGGTTTGTTTTTGGCTCACACTCCTGGTTTTGTGCACAGGGGTCATTCCTGGCACTACTTGGATGATGATGTGTGGTGCTGAGGATAAAATCAGGGTCAATCACGTTTAAAAAAAGCAACTTAACCATGCATTATGTCTCTGGCCTATGTAAAATATTTTAAGTTCTGTGTAGTTCCACTATTTATTTTTGTTTTTGTTACTTTGCCAATGCAGTAGAATCATTGAAAATACACCTGAGGTGTTTTATCCTGAAGAGTTCTGCCTATGTTTTCTCACTTACTATTAGGGAAATGCAAATCAAAATGATAGACCAGTAAGAATATGCACATGGGTGAAACTAGCATACATCAAAACAACTACAAAGAAACAGTATTGGTGGGGATGTGCAGTAAAAAGAACCCTCATTCACTTGGTGGGAATGTCATCTGATTTTATCTGGTTCAATGTCTATGTAAAATAGTACAGAGATTTCTAAGAGAAAAAAAAGTAAGAGCTTCTGTATTTCCCAGTGACTTCATTTCTTAACTATCCCCAATACAAAAACATTAGTTTAAATAGATGTATGCACACTTATAATCACTGCAGTCCTTAGTTATAATAGCCAGGATATGGAAACAACACAAATCTCCAATGACAGACAAATGGTCAAAGAAGTAACTCCTGACTATTACAAACTATAAGAGATGAATCTTGCCTTTTGCTACAATGCGAATGGAAGTAGAGGGAGTCATATTAAGCAAACTAAGTCAGAGGGAGGACAAATCTGGATGATCTCATCATCTTTTGGTATACAAAGAAACCAAACAAGGTAATAGATAGTATTGAATGATGATAAACACATGACCCTATATTACAAATGAAGATTAGCAATCCATGGAGGATGGAGGAGAGAAAAGAGCTGGACTACAAGTAACATAAGGACTGTTGTGGAGGGTGTCCGGCATTTTGGCGATAGCGAGGTGTCGTTACTACATCAAAACCACACATGTTAACACTATTGTAAATCTTTGACCTAAACTACAGTAATTAAATAAAAAAAACTTTAAAGGGCATACCTGAACAATTAAGTTATTTCATTATTAAATTGAAAGAAAATTGTTAAATGCAACAAATGTAAAGCAAAATATTTGTAACATCTATGTAAGATTTCTGTAAGGTAAAATCTCATATATATACATATATATGTATACAGGTATACATATATGTATATATAGAAAGTCTTGCAAATAAGAAATAAAATAGTCAAAAACTGTTGAGAAAATAGGCAAACAATATATGAAATATGTTTGTAGAGGAAAAAAACAAAAAGCAAACACAGAAAATCTCGGGACACAGTGGTATTACAGAGGGTAGGGCACTTGCTTTGCATGAGGCTGACCAGGGATCGATCCTTGGCATCCCAGATGGTCTCCCAAACACTGTCAGGAGTGCAGAGTAAGGGGAAACCCCTTGAGCACTTCCAGGAGTGGCCCAAAAATAAAACCAAGAATATATTACGTTTTATAAATTAAACATACACATGTGTTCATGTAACACAACATTCTATCATCTTTTTAATAACAAATGGGCAAAGATTTGTTAGTTTGATAATATCAGGAAATAGCTTCTCTCAAGTTTGATAATCAGGAAATAGCTACTCTCCTACTTATTGAATAATACAGCGTTATCTGTGAATATATTTGAAGTACTTTTCACTTGATTCAGAAGTTCTGCACTTTTTTTTTTTTTGAGGGCTATGTCTAGCAGTGCTTGGAGATTACTCCTGGCTCTGCACTCAGGGATCACTTCTGGCAGGGCTCTGAGGACCATATGAGATGGCGAGGATTGCATCTGTCTCAGTCACATGCATAGCAGGCACTTTGCCTTCTGTACTATGTCTCCAACCCAGTTCTATATTTATAAAATAGTATTTTGTTATCATAGTTTGAGCCACATTTTTACAGTACTGTTAATGTTTATGTTTTCATGTACACAGTTACTGTGCACCTTCACCACCACAAAAGTGGTCAAGATGTTTCACTGCCCTGATGTGATTTCTTGTGCACTTTTAGGCACAGAGTCTATATCTTATTAATATGATCATAGTATTTAACATAAAAATGCAAGGATATTTACTGAGAAATTATTTGGAAAACTTAAAAAAATTAGAATCTGATATGCACAGAAAGCTGGTTAAATGAATTATCATCATTCATAATACTGAAGCATTGTCCAGACATTTGAAAAAAACAATCCAGGGCTTAGGGATGTAACTCAATGTTAAGAGTGCATGCCTTGCATGCTTGAGACCATGAGTTTGATCCATGGCACCTACCCCACATGTCAGCTGAGTGCCACCTCTCCAGTTCTACAACCAGTTATATAAGCATTGAAACCTTGGTATATCCTGAGCAATCTTAACTAGGTACAATTAAATAACTGAACACACTAGTCAACCGGTACTACCATACCACTGCAACAGTGATGAGAAGAAAAACTAAGTTAAATATTTAATAATTTTAATACAAAATACTGTAGATCCACATCATTAAAATGAAAAAACATCAGAAATAATCTCTTGGCCATATGTTGCAAACTTATTGTATCTTCTTCTATGATTTTTACTTTTAAAGCATGTTCTTGCCTACTTAGACAAGTGCTCCAAGTAGTAATTCATTTTTAAAAATAACTCTATTAAGTCATTAGTTTAGTTATAGACATTCAATATTTCAACACCAATCCCACCACCATTGCACCTTCCCACCACCACTATTTCAAATTTTCCCAACCACCCCTTGAGCCCGCCCCCAATAATAGCAGGCCCTCAATAATTTATTTTACATAGCTTGTTATAATAATTTGCTAAGAGAATGATCATAAAATGTTTCCTTAGGAGAAAGTTAGTGAAGATTGTTGTATCTCACCATAGAGCCCTTAAGCCCTTGTATAAGAGATTACTAAGATGTTGTTACAGGTTAGGCCTTCTGTGTTTATATTTTGTTAATCAAGATTGGTTACTTCTACATTACATCCTATCCAATCTGGTGTGCTGATTGGTTTATTTGTATTATAGAATTTGAGAGGTTTTGCAGCCAAAATTGCAGCCATGTGCTTCAGGGACACATGTCCAAAATTTTTAATGAGGTGATACAGCTAGAGTTAAATTCTTAACTGACTGGTGACTTCGGGATGTGTGCATGACTGCTGGGCTTCTGGAAGTACAGGAAGATGGTGGGGAGGAAGCCCAACCCTGACCCCGTGAAAGCTGGAGTTTTAAGTCACAAAACCCGCATACCTGAGATTTTCAACAAATTAATTTCTGGATGAGGCCTGATGAGCAGTGACATGCAGCTGAGATCATGGCAGCAATTGTGGAATGTGGAGGTTTTTTAGTTTCCCAGGCTTTGTTAGGGCAGGTGTGGGGGTTCACCCACCCCCTTCCAGGTTGTCCTGGGGTGACTCAGCCTTGTGTGGTATCCTGAAGAAATTCTCAAGTAGTAATTCTTAACCACGAGACACTGTGGAGACACTGGACAAAGCCCAGGACCTTTTGGAGGTTGCTGCTGGCAGTTAGTGAGTAGGGTCAAAGATTCTGCCAAGTCTCAAAAAATGCCCAGGGAAATATCCTACAGCAAACAATTATAAGCTGCAAATGTCAATGGGGCCACTACTGAGTAACTCTGTTTGTGTAAAACAAATTGATAGGTCACTCCTATAAAACTAGAGATCAGACTGGAACATGTCTGTCAGAAGCAAAATAGTGACATGTGATGTGACATTCTGCAAGGCAGCCAGGGTTATGTTTGTGTGTATGGGGTGTGGACTCAGAAAGCATCCCTTCTTTAGAAAAAAATGTCCTTTCTTTCAGAATCATGTCCCTGTACCACATACTTAAGAAGCACAGGCCCTAGTCTCTAGACGGGTTGGATGTGAATCCAAAACTTCACAAATCTGAACCCCTAGAACAGAAACATATCTTTGTGAATTACTTATTAATGAGAAATTACTTTAAAGACTAAGAATAAACTCGGTTTAACTAAGACACCCAAGTTTTTGAAAATCACAATAAAGGGGAGGGCAATCCTAAGACACTGCACATCTTTCTCAGCATTAACCTTTGCTCTTACCAATTCTGAGCTATGCAAACCTTTTCACTCTTCACTTCAGATTAACATTCTTGATTAGCTGAGTGTGGGGATATGGCCATCCAAGCTGCCAGCATTCTTATTCTGTCCAAGTTGGCACAGACTTAGCCACATGATTCTTCAGAGATTTTTGACATGTTTGCTTTAATTTTATCAGTTGCAGGTGCAACTGATTATATTTTAAAAATATAAACAAGCTCATTCCCAACAGTTTCAATCCAGTTTCAATCTTTGTTCAAAGAACCCATCATTAAATGCTTGGACATTTTTTTCATCAGAACTCCTTATCTGGTCAAGAGAAAAAAGTGTCTACCAAAATAAACCAAACCAAACAACCCACTTCCTAATTTTAAAACCCATGAGCTGTTTTCTTTCTTACATGACAAATCCTCAAACTTGATTTAGTTCTGGCAAGATTTCCATAGGTGAAATGGAAAAAGTATGAGAACATACTGCATTTAAAAATATTTATACAAATGTAGAAAGTTTCTACATTTATTTATTGATTATAACAGAGGAACACGATGGCTCCTTGAGACAGACTTTCTCAAAATCAGTCATAGGTATTGTTAATCCATATGCAAAGAGTGAGAAAGCACTGTTTGATTCTTAAGCAGAAATGCCATGTTCAGCGGTCCCAGTTCCACAGTGCAAATACCAAACATCAAGCCATCTCTATAGACATGAGGTCTCCATGCAGATGTGCAGTTACTGGCACCACAGCTTGCTTAGAACCAGTCATTTTTCCTCCTTGGGACTAATAGGGGGCTCTATCCCTCTGCCTTTACTCCCCTATTAACCAGGAATGCTAATAAATGAATTAGCGGAGGCGGGAGAGCTGGGTTCTGCCTGGTCTCAGTCTTGGTGAGCTGGGATGGAGTCTTGCCAAGCAGAGCCAGCATGCCAAGCTCCTGGGGTTTGGGCCTTCACATGCAACTGCTGTTATGAGCAAATGGGCTCAAACGTATTAAATAGCTTTTCCTTCTTGGAAAAAGATTCCTCTTTGCTTTAACGGCCGCCCCATTGCCAAAAAAGTTCAGTAACTGTCTTGGCTAATTGCTCAGACTCCGGTCTGGAGGCTCTGGCCGCCACACTGCCACCCAACCCAACTCACAGCACACATACCTCACAGATAATTATTTGACTTAAGAGAGGGAGGGCCTATTCCTTCTTTTATCCTGCTCTAAGACCTGCAGTAGAGAAATGAAGCAAAAAAGAAATCATGATTTACAGATCACACATAAAGTCTGAGTTTATTTCCTGGCAATTAAAGGTATCTACAGAGTCAAAATACTGCTATCATCTCTTTGGAATTTGATCTGGCAAAATAAATGTATTTGGATAAAAAATAAATAAGTATACATTTCATGAAGAGTTTTATTTTTAGAAATTCATTTCTCATCTACCTGGATAAAAACATTTTCTGTTGGGCAGTATTTATATTAAAAGAAAACAAAACACAACAAAAAGCATGTGGTGGGGGAAGAATCTAAAGTTTTTTATTCATAGATTGAATGGAGCCAAGTCAATGAAACATAAGCACTTATCTTTTAACACATTCAACTTATTTATATGTAAATGAAAGGATGCATGCCAAGATAATAGTGTTAAATGAACTGAAGAAAATGCAAAACAAATAGCTGAACTGATAATAGATAAATCAGAAATCAAGGGGATTAAAAATGAGGGATGCTATTATAGAGCAAGAGTTAACAATAATAGCAGTAGATGTAGCAGCTTTCACAGTTAAATCCTTAAAAAATAGCTCAAGTGGGGCCAGAAATATAGTACCTGACTGACTGGTTCAATCCCCAGCCCACCTTATGGTCCCTGGAACCCACCAGGCCAGGAGTAAGCCCTGAGCACAGGTAGGTGTGGCCCATTCCTCCACCACTCCAGTCTCCCCCACAAGACAGCTCAGGATGCTTTTGTCCACAAATTATGGTACAAAGGGCCAGCTATTGTGAAGAGCAAACAGGGCTTCATCTTGGGGTATACAGGTACACAGCAAACACCACCTATTCATAAAACTTCTAAGGCATTTTTAAGACTAGGAAACAAAAAAGTTACAGAGTAATATGTATAAGATTCATCTTTCAGAAAACCACACCAAAATCCCATGAAATTTACAAGCACTTGTGAGTGAAAAGGAAGGTAAGGAAGGGTCTCTGAACCTTTCCTACTGACAACCTGAACAGAAACAGAGGCATTAAAAAATTTAGTCATTTGCTACATTAAACAAGTAAACATTCAACTTAAAAGAATTTAATGTAGAAAATTATGCAAAAACTTATACAAAGAAGGATTAAAAGAACTTGTTTTCTTCATCACTCTACCACATGCTCATTTCTCTCTCGGCTTTTCATTTTCCATAATTTTTATGGCACTAGTCCCTATCTAACCCATCATTTGTTAGACATACACAGAGCCCGGCAAGCTACCGAAAGTATCTCGCCCTCACGGCAGAGCCTGGCAAGCTACCCATGGCAAATTCTGTATGCTAAAAAACAGTAACAAGTCTCAAGATGGAGACGTTACTGGTGCCCGCTCGAGCAAATCGATGAGTAACGGGATGACAGTGACAGTGACAGTGACAGTGATACAGACAGAGATGATGGAGGTTCCACTTCCTATTAAATACCCACAGCTAGCACAGTGCTTGGTATACAGACAGAGCTAAATAAAAAAAAAAACCATACAGAACAGTCACATTGAAGACTAAAAGTAAAAAGGTCACAAAAAAGAGATCAGAAGACAGAACAAAGAATTGGCCAAACAGGGTTCATTCCTGTTTAAGCACTTAATTGCTATGTAAACACAGGCAACATCCTTAGAGACCCCAAGAATAAAATACTTAGCTTTAAGAAAAAGAATGTATAGAGGGAAAAAATCCCATATATTTTGCAGACGTGTCATTTTTGTTGTTTGTGAAGGTATTGGTGAAACCAAACATGCATTTAATGCTCACTTCGTAACATAAAAAATATTGCAACACTCTAAATTTTACTAATATTGAACACAGAACTGGGAGTACCCCATAAGCCCCCTACCCCGAGATAACCCTCACAGCAACCCTAACAAATATGCATTATTACCATAAGGCATAGAGATGAAATGCTTTATGTAGTTACTGGCCGAAGACCCTAAACAACAAATGATTTTTTAAAGTACTGAAATTAAAGCAATTCAGAATCAAAGTAATATGGCCTAACTTGTAACATTGCTCATATTTTAATATTGTTACATTTCAAAAATACACCTACAGGGGTCAGAGAAATAGTATAGCAGTTGAAAGACACTTGACTTGCACTAGGCTAACCCATGTTCAATCCTCAGCGTTGCACATCGTCCTCAGAACCCCACCAGGACTGATCTCTGAACACAGAGCCAGGAGAAAGCCCTGAGCTCCGCTAAATATGACCAGCAAAACAACCGACCCCCGCCCCAAACAATAATCACATAATCAGAACAACGACAACAACAAAACTATAGGCATGTAATCAAAACCAAAAAAGTAAGCATATAATCAGAAAAACAACAAAAAATTAAGAAGATGATTCCAATCATTAGCCTCAAACACATGTAATGAAGCTAAAAGATAATTTTTAGATTAGGGTATAAATTGGTTTTGAAAACAGGCTGCAGAAATGTTCCTATTTTTGTATGACAAAATTCAATTGCTGTGTTCTAAATATTTTTTTCTGCAATATTTTGAGTTAAGATGTATTTGTTTGCTAATATGGTCAAAACTGACCCAGAAGACAATCAAAAATAAAACTTCTCATATCTCACCATCCTAGTTATGTGAATTTAAAAAAGATCCACAAGACATTAATAAAACAATCTGTTATGTTTAAAGAAGTTACAATTTTCAAAAGTACAAAAGAGAAATTATTGTGTGCAAGTAAATGAAGATAAGTACATATAAAATCTCTTACTTTAATTTAAAAATTTTCTTTACCATTAAAATCCCAAATGATGCAAGAACCTGAATCTTATAGCTCAAAAGTTAAGGGTAGTCTGGTAAATGCTTTAAAGTTTCCTTAATAACTAATTTTTTTAGTACTCCAAACTTTCCCCTTTCTTCAAAATTACATGCTTATACTATGGAAAATCAGGTAAATACAAAATAGCCTTCCCCTCCCACAAAAGACCATAATGCCAACCAGATGGTGGGCGCACAATTAAATTGATTTTTAATAAGGAATTCTTGGCACAATAGAATGTAATTGCTCCAAATTGTGTCAAGGACTACATTTGTTTTTTATAGCTCAAAGCTTAGACTCTGCAGTTCAAATCCTGTGCTCCAGTGCTAGGGGACCAAATCGCTCTGGAGACCAGTAATGAAATAATGAGTCTTTCATCTGGAGGTCATTGGTAGGGATCTGCTATCCTTCATTAATGACACGGTTATTTCCAACCTCCTGGTGTTGCAACAGTGGCAGGGGGTTTATAATGGAAGGGGCAGCAGAAATATGTACAAGATCCTTTCATTTATGAGCAGAACCTATGGCAAATATTTGAGAACACGTGTTTTATAACCAATAAAATAATGCTGTTCACATGCTGACAGTAAGATTTAGTGCCTGACTCCACAGACTTAAGGTCGTAAGGAAAGAGCTGTATTTTGACACTATTCCATTCCCTCCATCAGCCACATAATACCTGTAGCCTGGGTAAGGTGTGAAATTTCTTTTTCTTATCCTAAAAATGGGGTGGTGGCGTGGGGGGGAGGGAGAAGTAATATCGGTTTGTCTACTCTCTGGGAGGAGGAAAGTAAGAAAAGAATCACATCAGTGGCCCAACTAACTGTTTGCTAAAAATCTGCTTCAGACTACATTGCAGTACACAAAGGTGTTACGTAGGAGAGGACAGGAGACTGCTGAGAATTGAGTCTGATGGGGAATGGACTTTGGATGGATCAGAGCTACGGAAAAATTCTTTGAAAGAAATGGGTTCTGTCACAACACCTAATCAGAGAGAGAGAACAAAAGGGAATACCCTGCCATAGTGGCAGTGTGAGTGGGGGGAGACGGGACTGGGGCGGGGGGGGAGGGATGTTGGGTTTACTGGTGGTGGAGAATGGGCACTGGTGAAGGGATGGGTTATCAAACTTTGTAAGGGAGAAACATGAGCACAAAAATGTATAAATCTGTAACTGTACCCTCACGTTGACTCACTAATTAAAAATAAACTATTAAATAAAAAAAAAGAAATGGGTTCTGTCTATAGGAGTCAACACAGCTTATGAATGAACAAGTGGAGAAAGGGCCTCAAGGCAGAGGGAACAACTTGTATGTAATTGTATCAGAGGTGAGTTTCTAGGTGCCTAGAACAAAGGAAAGGAAGGGAAAGGAAGTGAGAGGAAAGAGCTGGGTTTAGACTGTGAAGGACACTTGGACATATGTTCTTTAAATAAGTGAGCAAGTATGGGGGTCAGGTTGATTGTGTTGCACGCGGTCAACCTGGGTTCAATCCCCTGCACCCCATATGGTCTCCCAAGCACTGCCAGGAGTGATTCCTGAGCGCAGAGCCATAAGTAAGCCCTGAGCACAGCCAGGTGTGACCCCAAACCAAAACAAAATAACAAACAAAATGAGCAAGCAGCTATGCATATACTACTGAAGGAATCAGAAAAGCTTTATCTCACTTTGCAATTAAATTCACCATTTTAACCAATTCGGTGGCATTTAAGTACATTCACAGGGTTGTACAATCATCATGACTATCCGCCTCCATACCAAGCCAAACTCATCCCATAAATAGCATGCATGTCTGCTGTTGGGCACTCCTTTTTTCTGTCTCAACCTAGCTCCTCCACTTAGTGCATATAGTGGAGCCATATAATACTTGTCCTTTTGACACCGTCTTAGACCTTTTAGTATGAAACCTTCCATGTCCATCAATGCTGTAGTAATTATGAGGATTTTATTCTTTTTAAAGTATGAATAATTTTCCTGTGTGTACATGCATATAATATACATGCAATAAAAGTACACTGACAGAAACACATACAGCCAAGTATTGCTTACTTAGTCATCCCTGCATGGATACTTGTTTTGGGGTTGTTTTCCACCTGCTGGCTATTATGAGTAATACTGCTATGAACATTAGTGTCGAAATATCTTAGGTTTGAAGGTTTGAATATTTGCCTTTATTCCATGTCTATGTATATATAATATATATATATACATATATATATCACTGAACTGTCGTAGCACTGTCGTCCCTTTGTTCATTGATTTGCTCGAGCAGGCACCAGAAACGTCTCCATTGTGAGATTTATTGTTACTGTTCTTGGCATATCAAATAAGCTACGGGTAGCTTGCCAGGCTCTGCCATGAGGGCGGGATACTCTTGGTAGCTTGCCAGGCTCTCTGAGAGGGATGGAGGAATCAAACCTGGGTCATCTGCATGCAAGGTAAATGCCCTACCCACTGTGCTACCGCTTCAGTCCATATATTAATGTATGTATGTATATATATGTATGTACATATATATATATATAGACATGGAATTGTTGGATAATATAGAGTAAATTTGTGTCTAAATGGGGCTACTCTAGCAATGCTCAGGAGGTCCAGGGAGCACTGTCCCTGGTTCTTGATCAATGGGGCCAGCAGTTCAATGAAAGTGCCCGAGGATGCAATGTGCAATGCCACTTGTGTCCTACAGTTCTGGGAATACTTGGGCTACCCCAGCAGTGTTTGGAGTCTTCAGGGATGCATTTGGCAGTGCTTAGGTGACTCCAGGGCTGTGCCCACAGTGGTAGGGGGCCCATGTGGTGCCCAGAATTAAACTAGGGTATTATACTACTGTATTATCTTCCAGACTCTGTGTTAAACTTCTCCCTCCCCACTCCCATTTATTTTTATAATTTACAAAGTTTGTGATGATTTGTTACAGGCATTGAATATTCCAACACCAATCCCACCACCACTGTGACTTTACCTCCACCATTGTCCCCATTTTCCTAACCACCCTTCAAGCCTGCCTCTATTCTAGGTCAAAAATAATTTATTCTATATTTCTTGTTACCATTAAATGGCTAATGGAATTACAAAAAAAAAATATTTCCGTAGGAAAAATTTGTGAAAATTGGTGTATCTCACCATGGGGACACTAATTCCTTGTCTGAGGTTTTACTAAGCTGTTGTTGCAAGTGAAGCCTTCTGTTTAATGTTTTTGCTAGTCAACACTTGTTGGCTTCTAAATTACATCCCATCCAATCTGGTGTGCTTCCACTGGGATGTCAGTGTTGCAGAGTTTGGACATATCACTCCAGAAAAATCCAGAATATTTAACTGGGAAGTTAATTTGGCAGTTAAATATTTAACTTGGTGTGGCTGCTGGGTCATTTGGAAGTATGGGGAAGAGGGGGGAGGTCGCCCAGCCAGACTTTGAGAAGGCCTGGAGTTTTTAGTCACAAAGGTCCAGGTACCTAGAATTTTCAGAAGATTAGATTCTCTGTGCCTCTCTGAAGCAGTGGAGGCAAGGTGGTTGCTTTGGGGTGTGGAAGAGGCTATCAGGGCTTCGTTTGGGTGGGAGCAGGCTCTCCCCACTCTGAGATTACTCCAGAGGTCTGGCCTATGTTTAACTTCTTGATAATTGCTATAGTGTGTCCCAGTGTTGATACTCTGAGGGAGTTTACTCTCCCATTAGCAAGAAACAAAAGTTTGATTTCTCCACATCCTCGTCAACTCTCATTAGTTTCTTTCTGTACGTTTGTTTTATGGGTCTCACCAATGTTAATGAAGAGGTATTTTACCATGGTGTGTTCATACACTTTCCCCTAAAGGTTAGAAATGCTGAGTATCTTTGTATGTACATATTGGACACTTGAATATTGTTTTCTGTGGAGTAATATCTATTCAAGATACTCATCTTCTGAAGGAGATTTCCTTGTTATTAAAATCCTGCTCATATCATATCTCATTATGGTCCTCGTATCATCTAAATTTTGATCCTTTATAAGACATAAGATCTGCAAATATTTTATCCAAGGGTTGTCTTTTAATGCCACTGGCAATATCTTTTGATGCAGTTTGAAGAAGTCAAATTTATCTATATCTTTTTTGCTGCCTACATCTTTGGTTTAACATTCAACAAGTTATTGACAAATCAAACATCTTGATTTCCTTCTATGCTTTCTTCTAATTTGTCTATAGTTTTAACTATGATATTTAGGTCTTTAATCCATTTTTTAGTTAATTTTTCCATATGGGGTAAGGTAAGGGTTCAATTTCATACTTCTGTTTGTGCAGATCTAGTTTTCCCAGTCTTTTTCGTTGAAAAAACAAACAGTGCTTTCTCCATTGAGAGGTTTTGGAACCGTTGCCCAGAATCGTTTGGCCAAACATGCAGGGTTTATTTCTGGGCATCAATTCCATGGACTATATGTGTATCTTTATGCCAGTACCACATTGTTTTGAAATGGTTTTATAACAAGTTTGGAAATCAGGAAGTGTGATTCCTCCAACTTTGTTCTTCCTTTCCAAGACTGTTTTGGCTATTTTAAGTACTTTAAAATTCCACACAAGTTTTAGGATAGTCTTTTCTACTTCTCAAAGATACCAGTGGTATTTGGATGAAGACTGTTTTGAGTTCAATACATCTTTAAAAGTAACATCATGGATTAAAGGAAAAAAATCACCACAAACCAGATCCAAGTGGTACCTGGGAGAGATCCCAGGGCCTCACACATGGCAGACATAAGCTCTACACTTTAGCTGTATCCCTGGCCTGTCACATACGCATTTTAGTGGCAAGGTTAAGAAGTTTCAAATTATTGAGTAATGTTATATCATTGCCGGTATTGTATACATTGAGTTTAAAAAGTACCCAGCAGAGCTTTGGGAGTCTAGAACCATCCCTATGACTCAGACCTGGGGACATAGTGCTGCTATTAAGGTGTGGCAGCTCTTGAGGGCCACCAGGTCCACACCAGGTTGTGCTGATGAGGGACACTGTCATGCTGGAGAATTAACTCAAGACCTCAAAAACGCTAAGCATGGGCCATACCATGGAAACAATCTCCCCAGAGCTGCTCATCTTTGAAACACAGCCAGTAGACCCTAAACAGCACGAGCATCCTCACAACATATTTTAAGAGATACGTGAACAAACACTTCATCAGTTACAAACTGGACATGATTTGTTTTGGACAGTCTTTTTATTGATAATTCTATGACACTTGACAAATGATAAAGCAGAAATTAATTTCCTTCTATTATTGTTTTTGTAATGCTAGGGGGTGCACTTGCTGTGGTGCTGGGGATTGCATCCAGGAGGGCTAGGGGATCCTGCTGAGTGAAATGGGTGGTACCAGGGATTGAACCCAAGACCTCACATATGCAATGCATACACGCTACCACTGAGTCATCCCTGGGCTCTACCCCTTTATTTTCTTGTGGCTCTGAACTATAGTTTACATTACAATCAGTGGCACATGATTGATTAAAAGAGATAAATATATATATATTTATATATATAAATATATATATATATATATATTGCTGGGGTCAGACCCGGTGATGCACAGGGATTATTCCTAGTTCGGCACTCAGTAATTATTTCTGGCAGTGCTCAGGGGACCATATGGATGCTGGGAATTGAACCCAGGCTGGCCGCGTGCAAGGCAAATGCCCTACCCGCTGTGCTATCGCTCCAGTACCAATAAATTTAATTTTTAATTTTTGAGGGGATTCAGGCCATACCCAGTGATACTCAGGATTTTCTCCTGCCTCTGTGGTCAGTGTCATTCCTGGTGGTACTCGAGGGACCACATAGAATGTCAGAGATTGAACCTTAGTCAACCATGTGTATGGCAAGTGCACTACCCACTATACTATTTCTCTGACTCCAAGAGATATATTTAATTATCAGAAACACTGTGTCATAAAATGTCTTAAGTAAATAGAGCCAAATCCCATGCACTCTTCTGAGCACTGTATCACTGTCATCCTATTGCTCATCAATTTGCTCGAGTGGGCACCAGTAACAGCTCCATTGTGAGACTTGTTACTATTTTTGGCATATCAAATATGCCACGGGTAGCTGCCCGGCTCTGCTGTGTGGGAGAGATATTCTCGGTAGCTTGCCAGGCTCTCCGAGAGGGACAGAGGAATAGAACCCTGGTCCACCATGTGCAAGGCAAATGCCGTACTCACTGTGCTATCACTCCAGCCTAAATTACCTATTGCTAGATTAAGAGAGTTTTAATGACCGTTTCTAGTCCTACTGCTCGTTTTTATAGATACAAGCACAAATCTACTTTGCATAAAAAGTTATAATATGCATTCTTGTTTGACATCAATCACTACTTTGTACTTCTGGTCCATGTGACAAAAAATAATACAGGGTTCTAGTAGTAAAGTCATAGGCAATAAGCTATAAATAAGCTCTACTCCCCGCAGTAGTTTGAGGGCCCAGGATCACTCCAGCCAAGCTCTGCCCATCCAGCTACCAGTTTTTGCGTCATACTTGATGGCGCTGGGGAGGCTGTGGGGGTGGGGAAGCTGAGATACCAGAGATGAAACTTAGGATACAGGTGAGGCTTGTTTCTGCCTCATGAACTATCTCCCTAGCTCCTAGCAAGTCCCTTTTCAGTTTTCCAAATACATGAAAACCAAAACCACTAACATGCAAAACAATTGGTTTTCTTACCAGGATAATTTACTTCATTTCTGGGAAGTTTACCTAAAAGCTGTACTGAGACATTTTAAAAGAGTATTCATCATTCCTTCTATAATCTCATTTACAGGCACTCCCCCGCTTTCACCCCCCAATAACAGACTCAGGAAGGTTTGGGAGAATATTAAAAATATTTTTTGTAAATTTTTTTTCCCTCTTTTTTGGAGGATCACACCTAGTAGTGCTCACGAGCTCAGGGATTGCTCCCAAGGGACTTAAGAGAACCATGTTGAGTCAGGTATCACGCCTGTGCCTTGCATAGGCAAAGGATGGTTTCCAGCTCCATGCCCCTAGTTTTCATATTCACACATAACTGCTGCAATATTATTTCTTTATGAACTATCTTTCTCTTATCACACAGGCGTGCCATCCTCACACTGTATTCTCTCTACATAAATTCTCTGGGGACATGACACAGTCCCACTTCATCACCTGCTATAAGTATCCTAACCAGTAGAGTTGCAGGTCTTCCTTATTATAGTTTTGGAAACTTCATGCCATAAACTGTGCATCTGGCAACCCAGACTTTATATTTAGCTGAAAAAAAATGAACCAGGAGGAAATTGTGACTCCTAGACCAGTTAATACACAAGTTCTGAGTCCCATGATAACCAGTCTTTGCCTGTGTTTCTATCAATGATGTAGATCAATGGGATGAACAGGGTCTGGCTATACATGGGGGCCCCAGAGAAGAGACGCTGGTCTTTCTTGCTTCTCCTTAGGTCTTTCTGGACAGACACTAGGATCAATGTCACTCATCACTGAACCTGGTGTGGAGAGAAGAAGGGCTATCATTTACTTCTACATCAATATTATCTCCTTGGCTTGTGTCCTTGAAGGGTGTGTGTGTGTGTGTGTGTGTGTGTGTGTGTGTGTGTGTGTGTGTCTGTGTGTCTATTTGTCTGTGTGTCTGTGTGTCTGTGTCTGCTTGTGAGCGCTTGCTTTTGGGGAGTCAGATTCTGAAGACAGGGGATACAGGACTTCCTTTTGTGGGAAGCAGAAGAAGTCAACTGTGGAGAGGTGGGAAAGGAAAGAGACCTAGCTTACCAAGGAAAGGAACCACCGGGAATGAATTCCCATGGCAAATTTTTATATTGCTCCCAGAAGAACTCTTTGCCAGAATGTGCTAGAATCTGCTTTCTCTGGGCAACTACATTTTGTCAGGACTGTGAGATGATTAATGGACGTGTGTGTGTGTGTGTGTGTGTGTGTGTGTGTGTGTGTGTATAAACTTACCTAATAATAATAGGTATGGGAGAGTCTTAAACGGGAAAAATTACTAAGGAATCATCTTCAAATGATAAAATACTGAGTGATCCTGGTTGATTGGACTAATACAGAGTTGGCAACAAGGCTGATGAGCACAGCTATAGGGGTCTTGGGGTTGAGAGGGCAAAAGACCAAAAGACAGATTTTGTTTAGGAGTTCTGTTAAAAATGCTATGCCTCTGGGCAATCCAGGAAGAAACTAAGAGTTTCTTAGTTTCTTTCCATCTCTAATATCATTTGATATTCAGATGGAAAGTTTTAGATAAGAAGTAAGAAAAGTTTTTGTCACATGAGTAAACAGATAGTGATCACATGATCCAAAACAGAAGCTATCAAGTGAGAGAATCTGAGCTCAGTGACAAGGAAGGAATCTATGGATTTTTCTAGCTTTGGGTGAAAGTAACTTTTATAGGGTCAGACATAGAAACCAAAAAGGGAAGGAGTATTCTTTGCAATACATCTTATTAAAGGTACTTAGAATTTATACTTCATTGATTTTATCTGTAAGTAAATTCTTAATGAGTTCAGTAATCCTGCAGCATTTAACTTAACACTCTACTCAAACAACTGGCCAAAACAAGAGCACTCCAGAACAATCACTCAGAATGGCAATCAGGAAAGGTGATAGTTATGGTTGAGTCAGTCCCACTACTTCCCTGTCCCACCTGATCAAAAACTACAGGAGTAAAAGCTAAAACCATGCCATACATCAAAATGTTCTCATAGCCACAATCTGGAAAAAAACGGAGTGCCCAAAAACAGATGACTGGTTAAAGAAACTTTGGTACATCTACACAATGGAATACTATGCAGCCGTTAGAAAACATGAAGTCATGAAATTTGCATATAAGTGGGTCAACATGGAAAGTGTCATGTTGAGTGAAATGAGTCAGAAAGAAAGAGACAGACATAGAAAGATTACACTCATATGTGGAATATAAAGTAGCAGAGAGGTATGACCTACCAATGATACAACTTCTGGCAGAAATTCCTCTGGACTTAGTTACTAAAATGCTAAATACAGAAATCCAAAACTTCGCGGCCTCTATTGTGGCCAAATGACCTCAAATCTCTTCATTCTCAGCAATGGAAAACAAATTATCAAATGCTTCTTTTCCAGCAGGTCCGACTTTGGGGGGCGGGGAGGAGAGGAAACTCCAAACAATAATAATGAGCTTTTTGTTGAAATATCTAATGTAATCAAAGTAAAGAGAAAGTAAAGTGAAATTTATCAACTACACAGGCGAGGTGGGGGGCAAGTGGGGTGGGGGGTGGGGGGAGGTTTACTGTGGTTCTTGGTGGTGGAATATGTGCACTGGTGAAGGGATGGGTGTTCAAACATTATGTAAGCCTGAAAGCTTTGTAACTTTCCACAGGGTGATTCAATAAAAAAAAAAATTTCCCTTCTTTACTCTCTGTCTCTGTTATTCTAGCCCTTCAAAGTGGGAGCATCCTCAAGGCTGAGAGTTGGTTCAGTGGGCATAGTAAGATCTCTGGATGAATTAAAACGTGGATAACAGTTACCACTTCTCAGGTTCTCCACCATCTACCCAACCCTGGCCTTATACAGCTGGGAATATAGGGAAGACTGATGACTCAGTCTTTATATGGAAAATCATTTGTGAACATTTTTCTCTCTCTCCTCTACCCTTTTCTTTGGCCTTACCTTTCATATTCAGAAGGAATAATAGCCCCTGAAATAAATTTGTAGGACTGAAAGGAGCAGGCATTATGTTTGTCATCAAGATTTGCTAAGTTTGTCCTCAGTTTTTTCATGACTATTTTGAAACTTCTTTTAATAGAGGAGGAAATGTGATAACCAATAGAAAGAGTTGTAACCTTTTTATATAAGATCAAGTAACTACCAGTGTACATGTGGCTTCATTAGCATCTAGAATGTATTGGTTAATACATTAGTTCAGCATCTCACTACTCATATTACTAGATGAATGTTTAAATATGTATATATTAAGTAAAAGAGATAATTAAAGAAAGACTGAAAATGCATACTGGAGCATCTAAGAATTTTAAAAAGGAAAGTACTGGATAAAATGGAGATTTTTAAAAAATGTAACAAAGAAAAGTTTAAATAAACTTTATTTCAGATCCTCAGAGATGTCAGAAGATAATGTTTATAAATTGAAATAATGATGCTACTACAAAAGCACAAAAAGAGAAATTAAATAAAACATTTCAAATGAAAAGGAAAAGTATTACTGAAATGTAAAACAACACCTCACTAGCATGAGTAGAGAATAAGCCAAGGATCTCTAAGAGGAAAAAATAAAATAGAGTCAAGTTAAAGAACACAGTAGCAGTGTAGGTTATAAATCCAGGAAGTTCAGTCCAGGACTAATCTACAGACAAACAAATTACAGGTAATAAGAAGGTGGAAACAAACAGTAACATAAGAAAATGTTCCAGACTAGAGAAAATTAGTCTGGAGATTGACAAGGCAGAGAGGGAAAGAGATCCATACTATTGCACACAAGTTTTCCCATTTCAGAATCCTCCATATAAAGAGAAGATAACACAATCTCCTGGAGGCCAAATACAAGGACTTGAAGCCCAGAATTGACTGGAACTTCTTTACAGCCAACCAGGAGGAAGCCAAAGGACCTGTAGCCTTGTCAGGAAAAAATGAATCCCAGCTTAGAATTTGGTACCCAGCCAAAGTACCAGCCAAACACAATCAGGAAATACTGTTACCTTTGGTTGTCCCATGCCTTGGTACTATCCCCACAGCACTTTTTAAGAATCTGCCAATGTTTGCACCTCATAAACATGAGTGATGAAACAAAAAGTAAGACAAGCAATTTTGGCAACAAATTTCAACAGGTACCAGGTGGCATTGAGAACAAATGATCTGGACAGGGCCTGGGGAGGTAGGGACCCCAAAGGGAGAGGAAGGTGAATAGGAGATTGAAGAAAACACATGGAATTACAAAACATCTGGAGATCATTAAGAGTTTGCTGAATTCAGTCAGGGCAAGAGACAAAAAGAATGGAGATTAGGAACTAGAGGAAACATGGAAGCCTGAGCAAGGAGGAAAAATAACTAACATACTTCTTGACATAGCACAACGAGACCAGTATTTACATAGATTCAAAGAGGTTAACATAGATTCATGAACTGATGTAAATGAGATATGTAATTATACTAGAAAGAAGAAAAAAAAGGTAAGGCATCCATAGATGTGAGAAATTCTGACCCATGGAAACAAGAAGCCCAAAGATAAGGTCTAAAGTGAACAAAATCAGTATAGAACATAAGCACCTTATCTAGAGATAAGAAGATAATTTCCAGAAGAAACATCTAAAAGAGCTTTTATTGGGAGAATTATGACTGAGAGAAGTGAAGGTACGATCTCTCTAAAAACATGTACACATACCTAATGTATATATGTCCATGTCTATTCCAACCTCCAGGAACCATACCTTTCCAATAAACTGCACATTTTGTTTAGACAATCTTAGTGTAATTGACTACATTACTCAAAGATGGTATATTAAAAATATTGACTAGTTTTGTTTCTGCATTAACATTTGAGTTATAATTAGTATTTGACTTAAACAGAATATAGTCGCTTCTTCTGATACTTGAATTCTTTTTTTTTTTAATTCTGGTATTTGAATCTCAACTTCTTAGAAAATTTCTTGCCTTTCTGAACACATCTATTCTCAGTCTGGGTTGAAGAAATATTTTTGTTTACAAGGTCAGAAAGGCTACTAAAAATAAAATCATAGCTATAAATTATAGATCATTTATAGCTACTGTATCACTGTATTGCTGTCATCCCATTGCTCATCAATTTGCTTGAGCAGGCACCAGTAACCTCTCTATTGTGAGACTTGTTACTGTTTTTGGCATATCAAATAGGCTACATCTAGCTTGCCAACCTCTGCCGTGCGGGCGAGATACTCTTGGTAACTTGCCGGGCTCTCCAAGAGGGGCGGAGGAATTGAACCCGGGTCTGTGGCTTGCAAGGCAAACGTCGTACGCACTGTGCTATCGTTCCAGCCCAATTTATAGATATTTGAATGATTTTTTCAAAGATCCAGTAGAGGGGACCTGACATTGCACAGGGGGCTGGAGCACAAGCTTAGCACATGGAAGTCCTGGGCTCATCCCTGACCCTGCATGATTCACCAAGCTCTGCTTATGTGCATCTCAAGGCAAGCAAGTGGAAATAAGCTTTACACACATATTTTAGGTATCTGGCTTCTGTGGGAAGCAAGAATCAATTTGGAATTGGATTCAAGCAAGCGTATGTTTTATTTAGAATTCTCTAATTTCTTACCTTTAAATTTAGGCCATTCATGATTTTAAAACACTCAAAGAAATATTTTTAAAGTATTAAGATACATAGTATAGTGTGCAGTGGTAGTTAAGCCTCTGCACTACACTCAGCCACCAGCGTATGGTAGAAAAGGCGACAACAAAACAAAAATACTAAAAGGACATTTCCCCTTTCCCCAAAAAGAGAGAGAGAGAGAGAGAGAGATACAAAGTGATTTAGTGATTCAAAGGTCCTGATGTTTTGCATTTTCTCTGTCTGTTGCAGTGTATAGGAGGAAAATGAGAGTTGTGAACAGTGAGGTGGTTTTTTTTTTAAATGTAGAAGCAACAATCACAATGGAAATAAATTATATAACCCTGTAAAAAGAAAGATGGCAAAACATTTTACAATAACAGGGTTATAGACATTTTTCCATTCTCCATTTTCCACATAGATTTAGTAACTGGAAAAAAATAATCTAACTACTAAAACATAGCCCCCAGTGATTGAAGGTCCAGGGGAAAAAAGGCTATGTTGACAATCATTCATCGTATGAACTTCGAATCAATGTAAGAACTTAATGTTTGTCTTGAGAGGGAAGATCTCCCAAGTGCGTTCAAGAGGCCCAGAGGCCCTTTTTGTTAAATCTTTGCCAACTGGGTTGGCGGTTCAATGCCAGGGTCCAAGGGTGTGGTGCTGCTCAGACTCAGCAGTGCAGGGGATCATCCAAGCTATTCTGGTGGTGGTCTGAGTTGTTCAAGGCTGTACCCAGTGGTGTTTGGGGGCGGGGGTGGGGGCATAGGGTGCTGGGAATCAGAGTTCAGCTGCATCCAAGATACATGCCATCCTCTTATACCAGTTCTCCAACCCCAGAACTTCTGTTCTAAGAGTTGGAGTCTTCACCAAGATAGTAACAATGGGGACTGGAGTGACAGTGGGTAGAGTATTTGTCTTGCATGTGGCCGAACCAGGTTCAATTCTCAGAATGCCCTGTGGTCTCCCAGCACCTCCAGGAGTATTCCTTGAGCACAGAGCTAGGAATAATCCCTGAGTACTGCTAGGTGCAGTTCAAAAATCTTTCTTAAAAAGATAAGAACAACTAGTTTAATGGTTCTAAAATTAAAAGTCATGAACCATTTAATGAATCTTTTTGTATTTATTTTCTGATTTTCCAGTAAGATTTTTACTATGGACTATAGAGATTTTATCCATCCGCACAGCTTTTGATGCAAGAATGTGGAAATTTCAAAAGCGATTGTTTGCTTTTGGGGAATTTTTATATTAGTCTTTTAAATACGAAACAGAAGGAATGTTATCTCATTACTGACAATAAGGGCAAACATGAGAAGTAAGCTACCTATATCTCTCCTTACAGCAAACTCAGAATTGGTAGAAAACAAAAAAAGATATTTTTAACAAAATTCTTAACTAAGCGTCTACAATTCAAAGATTAGCAATGAGGAAAACACAAGGTGGTAACTGAATGTGTATTGGTGGGCTGAAGGGCTGTTTCATTGTACACTGAACCTCCCAAATGATTCAGAACTATTCATCAAAGCTAACCCTGGATGGGGGTGTCTGTTCAACACTTCATTTTTCTCCTGAATAACCCTCTTACACATAAGCAAGCTTCTACATTTGCCTTAGTCCCCTTGGGCCAGGGTCATAATTTTTAAGTTCACAGAATTCATTTTTCTACATGCAAGTGAGGGGTCATGCTTCAGTAGGCCTCCAAATGTAGGCTGTGGGGATTTGGGGGCAAGGCCACACTCAGTGTGGTGTCGTTTCCCAGAGGCTTTTGTGATAAAGCACAATGTCAGCACAAGTGGAATACTGTCTGCAATGAAAAGGGTAAAAGTTCATTTCATTTGTTTATTAAAAAATCCATTTTATGGTAGTTTAGGTATTAGTAGGTTGCAATGGTTTTCAAGTGTATGGTGTTGATATACAAAGTTACTGCTGTGAAAAAGTTCATTTGTGAAGAACCTTTCAGATTTAGATTGTGTTTACAGAAGGCTCTTTATAATTTGGAACAAATTCAATAATAATTGAGAAACAAGAGTTTATCTCTAACTGTTAAATTACAAAGTTACAAATCTTACTATACGAAAGTCTTAAATATAACAGAAAACGAAACTGCAAGACACATACAGAATATATTTCAGAGTTAAAGAAATGGATACATTCCTGGATTTTTATAAACTTCCAATGCTGAATCAAGACTTGGAATACCCAAAGAGGAGGAAGAGGAGGAGAAAGTGGAGTGGGGCAGGGGAAGAAGAAGGAGGAGGAGTAAAATAGAGAGAGAAAGAGAGACAGAGACAGAGAAATAGACAAAGACAGAGAAACAGAGAGACAGAGAAGAAAAGTACCTGCCACAGAGGCAGGTGGAAGGTTGGGGGTGACACTGAGAGGGAAATTAGGGACATTCGTGGGGGGAAATATACACTGGTGAAAGGATGGATGTTGAAAATAAATAACATTGTAAAAATAAATAAAATTAGTTTCAATATTCTCTGTCAGAGCAGGTAAACATTTAAATGTGTAACTTGTCAAGTAGACTGTGTCTTCACACTTTCAGTATAATATTTAATACTTATTCCCAACCAAAAGCCTCTAAATTATTAATATGAGCATTCTGCAAGTCCTCCACAAAAATGATCATAAGTTAGGACAAGCAATTTTTAAGTAAAAGCATTTTTTTAATATCCTGGAAAAAATTAAAAGGTTCTCGAAATGTTTATTTTAAATTAATGTATTATCATTTATGTAATGAGTTTTCAGTGGTCTTGGTGTAGTTTCCTCATCTCAGCTTCATTAAAGTGCCCAAGATCCCCCTCCCCCAGCCCCCACCACCATAACTCTGTGTTACATTCAGCCCCCTCCTGCCCTCTCCCAATGGTAACAATTGATATTATCAATACTCTTGTTTTGTTTCCCTATACACCCAGATAATTGAGATTATCCTATGCTTGTCCTCTCCTGATTAATTTTCTCATCATGGAATCCTCCAGTCCCAGCCATGCTGCAGCTAGCTGTGTGATTTCATCTATTTGTACAATTGCAACCATAGTATTTTATTGTGTATATATGCCACAACTTCTTAATTCCTTTGTTGTTGGATATGATATTTGGATTGTTTCCACATTGCTGCTATTATGCTAAGTGCTGTAATGAACAAAAGCACGTGCATATCTTCTCCAATTAATATTTTTCAACTGCTGCCTCCTAAGGAAGCTCTATTCTTTGTTTTGCAAGAAATCCTTAATGTTTTCTATATACTGAACACAACAGTGAATGACAGTTCCTTTCTTACCACGTCTACATCAAAATTGGTTGATTACAGTATTTTAGATAAATGTTATTCTCATTGGTGTGAGGTGCTATCTTGCTGTCATTTTGATTGACTTTCACTTTCCTGATAATAAAGTGACAATGAACACCTTATCATATGCTCATTGGTCATCAACATGTCCTCCTTATGGAAGTGTCTGTTTATTTCCTCTCCCCATTTCTTGATGGGGTTACTAGCTTATTTGTTCTTGAGCTTTATGAATGCTTCATATACTTTGATTTGCAGTCCTTTATTGTATGCCAATATTATCTCATTTTATCTGGACTTTGTTTTGTGACATAGAAGCTTTAAAATCTGACATATTCTCATTTATTTTTTTATTATTATTATCTTTGCAGGTGGTAGAGTCTTTTGCTCCCACACCTGGCTGTCTCCACCGAGGCCCCTTGGAGGGGGCCGGTTGAGTTTCCCTCCCCGCCCTGAGCAGAGCCCCAGCAGCTGAAAACCTCCAGAACTCAGTCACAGCTATACTCAAGGCTACTCCCCACACATTCGGAGGGGGTTCACGCATGAAGAAAATAGCAGAGGAACCCAGGTGTGCAGGACCCTGGGCTGAGATTGCCAAGCCTACTGGATTGGGACTGGGCCTCCTCCATTCAGATCCCCCATTTTCCAGGAGCTAGGCAGCCACACACACAAACTGCCCCTGGTCCTGTGTAATCTCTTCAACTGCTGAGATCAAGAGACTATAAAGCAAGCTCCTGGAAGCATGTGGCCACATTTGCAGCTGCTTGACTTTTTATAGCCTAGTTCTCCCTCTCGGAGAACCTGGCAAGGTACCAAGAACATCCTGCCCACATGGCAGAGCCTGGCAAGCTCTCCATGGTGTATTCAATATGCCAAATACAGTAACAATGATGCGTCTCATTCCCCTTACCCTGAAAGAGCCTCCAATGCGGCACTTCTGGGAAGAATGAGTAAAGAGAGGCTGCTAAAATCTCAGGACAAGGACAAATGGAAACCTTACTGGTACCCACTTGAGCAAATTGATGATGAATGGCATGACAGTGATACAGTGATACAGTAATCTTTTCAGGTGAGATCAAATCATCAAAGGTACCTTTGCAGTTCACATTCTGGAGTGCTTTCCTTATGTTTTCTTATGAAATTCTGGCCTAATCTCACTTTGATCCAATTTAAACTGTTGTGTATGGTGTGAAAAATGTATCCAGTTGGAGTCAATGGATCCAATTGCCTTGGGAGCAATTGGGAGGAAATTTCCATTTGTTCACTTAAAGAATGAAGGTTGTAGGAGAGCAGTGCTTGATTTGTTTTTCTGAAAAGGAGGCAATAGGCCAAATTTGCTTGGGAACTTCTGTTCTAGTCCTATCTAATTAGTTTTAAAAAAACAAAACTTCACTTTTGAGTCCTTCCAAACATACACATTAGCTTTCACGAATACCACACAACTCCTTTACCTTCTGCGCATGTATTTCATCACTTACTGTAATAGTTTATACTACATGGTTATAATAACTTGCACTATAGTAAGGAGGTGACTGCTGAAGGATCACATAGAAAGTAGTGGATGGAAAGGAAACTTCCTTTCTCCCTTGCAGCTCAAAGAGATAAAACTATAGTCTGAAAGGAGATTAAAGGTTTCCTTTTGATAAAATTTTTTTAAAGTCTATTTTCAAAGTGGCACACTTTTAAATTGATACTTATCACTTGTGCCCTCTAACTTACAAATAAATAACTGGCATGCATACTGATAATATAATTCCAGTGGTCATATTTTCTACTGCTTCCCAGATGGCTGCTTACAATTCAACTTGAGGAAAAGTATTAATAGTTTCCATGTCCCTACATGGGTAGAACAAGAGACTTCCTGAAAGCAATTACATTTTTGAATTAAAAATCCCATTCATATCTCATATTACTAAAATAGAGTTTTCTAGAGGACAGAACGATAGTACTATGGTAAGGGTATTTGCCTTAAACACGGCTAATCTGGGTTCAGTCCCTATCATCCCATATGGTCCCCAAAACGCCACCAGGAGTAACTCCTGCATGCAGAACCAGGAGTAACCCCTGAGTATTGCTGGATATGACTCAAAAACCAAATAAAAAATAGAATAAAACATATATATGTATATATATACATATATATGTTTTTAAGAAGCTTCTGTTTCCCATGAAGTAAAGTCCTCCACACTCTCACTTTTTATGCCCCCTCCCAAGGGGACCCATTAGGACAGTGGCTAGTTACTGAAGGCCCAATAAAATTTACATGAAAGAAACCATACTTTGCCCAGTGAATTCCACAAATCAGTATTTCACTGCAATTAGTCATTGCATATATTTGTCAAGACAAGTTCTAAGATTGCATATACTTATCCTGAACAACATGGGAAGTGTCTCTAAGGTAAGACAGATATTTAAGAAATTCTATTTGTCGAATTAAAAATCTCTAATGTAGATTGCTAAAATATAGGACAGTTAAAATATAACATCAAATGACATTTGTCCATATACAACTTCTTAATAATCTTCAAGTTTGAAAGCAGATTGAAAACAATCTTCTAAGAGCAAACCTAAGTATTCTGTAGCATGAGAAGGAATGAACATCCAGAAGCAACTCCTAAAAATTCTGAAACATCTTGCCATCTTGACAAAGTACCACCCACTGCCAGGGATGTGGGAGGTAGATTTTATGAGCAGCACTGGGTAAAGTTTACCTGTATGAGCTTCCAAAAGAGTTACGTGTTTGGCCAGTGAGCTAGAGGGATGGAGCAATAGTGAAGCCTTAGAAAATTTGGCTGGAAGCTTAGAAACAAGGGGGTTTTATTTGGGTCAAAACACTAACCCATTCCAGGCAAGCATGTCTGGACAGCCAGGGAGAGCTGCATCCCAGGAGTGGGACCTCTCTGGTCCCATGTCAATTGGAAATGCACTCCCTAAGGGCACACACACCTCATTCAGAACATTTAATCTCTTTTTAAGGCAGATGTTTTTTTCTAGCTGCAATTTGTAAGCATCTTTCTTGGAGAATATCCTCACCCTCAAATACTCCTGTAGGTCATCCTCAGAAAAGTGAGCAAAGCCCAGGCTCAGATTTCAGGGTCCTGGGTAAGTAGAATCACACCAGGGGTCATGATCTCAGTAATTCCTAGTACTGAAAGGTATTTTCTGCTACCCCAAAGCAGGATTAATATAGAGTTAGGCAACCAACGATTTTTAAGGAAGGTATTAGAATCTTAGTTTCTTTGAACTTCTGACACCACATTCTAAAAAAATAGCTATGGTTGTTCTTGCTGCTATTCATGGAGAATTTTACAGAGGTTAAATATTCTGAGCCTGGATACAAAGAAGAGGCAGGCTGGAGCAGAACTCAGAGATGTTAGAGCTAAATATTATGGTGAGAGCTGAGAACTAATTTGTTAGCAGAGAGACACAAACATCTCATTCTTTGTGAAATGTTCATTTCCTCAGTCAGGGAGGTTGGGGTCTTTGTGGCTATCTTTTCTTTAAGGAAAATTTAATATAGAGCCTCTAGGGAACCAGAAACTAGCCATATAACTCTCTGAGAGCCAAATGACGATTTGTATCTAACTAGCCAATACAGTGAACTCTTCAACCACACAGGGCTTCTCACTCCTCAAAAATGTAACTGGGGCCAGAGAGGTAACACAGCATGCAGTGTGTTTCCCTTGTATGTGGCAAACCTGAGTTGGAGCCCCAGCATCCCATATGGTCCCCTGAGACCCACCAGGAATGATCCCTGAGTGTGTAGAGCCAGGAATAAGCTCTGAGAACTGCATGGTATGCACCAGAAACAAAACAAAAATCAAAATAAACTCATGTAATAACTGTTGATTGGAAACTTTGTCAATGATATAAAGGTTGAGTGATACATTTTTGATGCTATATATTATTATATACAATATGTTTATATATAATATAAAGTTAAGAAAATTATAAATAAAATGCATTTCCTATACAGTATTGTATGAATACAGTATCTGTTTATAAGAAAAATTGCCTTTCTGTGAACCCAGGCATCTCAAAAACCATGTTGCTCAAGGGTCAACTACAATTTCTGATTCTTTAAACATTAACCTGTTTTCTAATCTGAGATTTTTAAAATCATGTATCTTTGTTAATTGCAGTTATTACCTTTGTATTTAGTAAACAAACTGAACTTTGTTTGCACCAGATCAGTGCATATGACCTGTCCTTGCCCCCATGATTCTCAAAAATATCTGTTGTAGATACAGGATGCATAACTAAATTTTTACAATCAGAAACTGGCTTAAAAGGTTGACTTAGCCATTCCTTTTGTTTCATTTTGTTTTTTGGGGGGCCACACCCAACAGTCCTCAAGGCTTACTCCTAGCTCTGTGCTCACAGATCACTCCTGGAGGCTTCAGAAGACCACATATGATGCCAGGGATGAAAGCTGGGTTCGCCACACGAATCCAAGACAAGCCCTTTCCACTGTATTATAGCTCCAGCCCTACTTGGTCATACTCTAACCATGAATAACTTCCCTTATTGGCAGGTGCTTAGTTTTCCTCAGTATAAAGGGAATAATAACAAGTGATCAACTTGCAGATATTGTTAAGTAAGTTTAAATAAAAAGACCAGTAAGTATCATCTACTATTTTAATTGAGATCCTTGAATATACTGAGTCACTGGAAAAATTTCTCTGTTTCAATTTTCCTTAGAAATTGTGTTACATTTTACTGAACAGCTGGACTCCCTATTGGATATGTCCAAATTTTGCTTTCATGAGAGTCAGTTTTTGTTCTCTTAAGTCAAAGAAGAAGTGATCATTTGATTTTTAACAGTGTTCCCCGGCTCTAGAAAAGCTTAATTTGCAGCCAGTAAAAGCAGCTGAAACTCCTGAATCTGAAGGCTCCTTTGAGAGGAACAGAAAAATTTCTTGTTTCTGTGAATATCGTTGTGGTTGTGAGCCCCTGGACCCTTCTCCAGACAGCCCTTCAATTAACATAGGAGACTCCCTCCAGCGAGGGAGACTGGTTTAAGATTATTCCCAAGCACTAAACTTCTGTCATGCTCAATAGAATCATCTGTCAAAATGACTGTATTTGGGAAAAGAATGCATTTAGGTATTTAGACTCTGGTAGGATCTTGGACGCTAATATCATTTAACTGTCACAACTACTCTAAGATGTCAATTAAATAATACCATTTTATAAAGAGGACACTGAAGTGCAAAAAAGATTATGCAAACAGGACTTGAATTGCCAGCCCCCTTTCTCTAAAGATCAGTCTTTAGAATACTCTTTCCATACAAGAACTCTCTCAATGAATAGCCATTTGATATTCAAAGCATTTAAAACTGTTTGTCACTGTCTTTCCTCATAAAAGATGGAAAATCCATATTCATAGTTACTTTTAAAAAAACCCAACTACTTAAGCTGGTATACATGAGAAAGTGTGCCATTGTCACTTATTTTTAGGGAAATGCAAATAAAAATGAAGATTATATCCCACAACTAAGAATGGCATAGATCAAGAAGATTGGAATCACCAGTGCTGGTAAGGATGTGGTTGGAATGGAACCTTCTGTCACTTCTGCTGGGAATGTTGCCTGATTCTGCCTCTATGGAAAACACTACGGAGATTCCTCCCAAGAGTAAGAACAGAGCAGCCATATGACCTAGAAGTGCCACTTCTCAGCATCTACCATGAGATACAAAAGGCACTAAACTAAAAAGTTATATGCACACCTATGTTCACTGTAATGCTTAGTACAGGATATGGAATCAATCCAAATGACTAGCTACAGATGAAAGAATAAAGTCACTAGAATACTACACAGTTACAAGAAAGATGAAACCATAACAATATACAGCAACTTGGCTGGAACCAGAGGTAATCATGTTAAAGCAAAATAAGTCAGAGGGAGAAGAGCAAATGCCAAATGGTCTCACTCATCTGTGAGATATATAAGAGAAACAGCAAGAGAAGACATGGTATTAGAGAATGACAAATGCTTAACTTTAGCATTTGAAAGACTGACTAACAGACAGTGGGATTGGAATGAAGATTGGGCCAATGGTGGAGAGTCACAGGCACTTTGGTGGTGTAGTTTGCTCATAAATCCCACAATTTAATACTATTGCAACCAGATTATGTAAAATTTTAAATGAATTAGTTCAAGATGTTTATATAAGATAAAAATCCATCTAGTAGTACCAAGACAGGGTAGACAGACATCAAAGGGGGGAGGTATACCTAAATTGCCCTGGTCCCTACATTGCAGAACTGAGGTCTAGGCAGGAAAAGTAGGGAGTGGGCAGGGGTGGTAGAAAGAAGCAGAGGGGAGGTAACAGGGTAGGGAGCAGTGGCCTCGGCTACATTGGCAGTGTAGAGTCGAAGTATGTGTATATACATGAACCACATAACCAACAAAAATGAAAGCATGAGATCACAACTATACAAACTAAACTTAAAAATGAGCCTGCAAAGGAGGCAGGCTGGGGGGTTTGAGGGAACACAGGGACACTGATGCTGAGAAGCGGACACTGATGAGAGAGTTAGTACTGAAACAGTGTATGCCTGAAACTCAATTGTGAATAACCTTATAAACCACGGTGTCTCGATATTTTTTTAATGTAACAAATGCAGTTTGATCAGTCTGGAAACCCAGGTCGTTATGAACATTCACGAGGGGAGAATCTCTCAAAAAAGATTCAGGACTATATGCAGAGGATGTTGGAGCCTCAGCCACAGGCACAGGAAGAAGGACACAGGGGCTGGAGAAGTACTGAAGTCAAATTAACCATGGAACACAAAAAGGGATTTGTTATTATAGATTAGGTCCCATTGCATAAATATTCAAAAATTCTGTGACTCATTTGTTTCTAAGTCAGGTTTTAGCAAGGTACCATTTTCTTGGATAACTCCTAATGCTTTGACAGAATTAATCTGTTTTCACAGTGCGTCTCCCTTTTGATTATACTTAAATAGTGATACCTTTATATTTTGTGACTTCAGCATGGAATACTTAATAAAACTTTAACACTTCAAAATGCTATAAAGAGTAAATAAACTTACATTGAAGGAGCTAATAGGTCCTGGGAGACCCCACACATAAATATCACTCTATTAAATACTTAGGTCCTCCAAAACTTAAAGATACAGTAGAAAAAGAATTTAAATTGAATAAGACTGCTACTAATTAAACAGCATATATCACATTGCTAGAAAAATACGCATATGTGCTTAATTTAATAGTCTATATGATTACAGATAAAATATCAGTTCATTCAGGTTTGATAAGTTAATGCAAGGCTTAATTTGGACTCAGTCCTCTCTTACACATTTTAATTACTATGACCAATTACTGCTTTAGTATAAACTTTTAAATATATATATTAAATCAAAAAGGAACTCATTAATAACAAGAAAATAAAATCTTACTGCAATAGAAGTTAGCTATTCTAGGGTACAATGTGTAAAAAGTGAAATAATGTTCATGACAGATAGAATTTTCAGTAGACTTGTTTACCTTTTCATGTTAAGTTTTTATTATTTGATTAATTTAGAACTCAATTTACACAAATTTATAAACTACTGAATGTCTATAGATCCTTGGACAGAGAGAGTGCAACTAACTCCCCTGATAAAATAAAGACACTTGCTTTACATACGCCTAACCTCCGTTTGAATCCCTGGTATCCAATATGGTTCCCTGAGCACAGCCAGGGATCACTGCTGAGCACAGAGCCAGGAAGAGCCCCTGAGCATCACCAGATAGGTTGCCGAACCCAAAATCAAATGGACAAACATAAAACCAAAATGGAGCACTATTTTTTAAAATTATGTGATAGTATTATGTTTTAGGGAGAACTACTTATCAACAAATCAGCATTCCTTTCAAGAAAATGTATTATAACAATACAAATTTTTTTAATTAAATCAGCTTGAGATTTGAGATACAGTTACAAAACTGTTCATGATTGGGTTTCAGTCATACCATGTGCCACCCATCCCTCCACCAGTGTACATTTCATAGCACCAGTGTCCCCAGTTCCCTCCTCCCACTCTCCATCACTAGAGGCAGGTGCTTTTCTTCTCTCTCTCTCTCTCTCTCTCTCTCTCTCTCTCTCTCTCTCTCTCTCTCTCTCTCTCTCTCTCCCTCCTCTTCCCTTCCCACCCTCCTCTTGGGCATTGTGGTTTCCAATACAGGTACTGAGAGGTTATTATGTTTATTCCTTTACCTACATTCAGCACTCAGTTCTTATCTAGAGTGGTCATTTACAACTATAATTGTCCAAGTGGCCCCTTCTGTATCCCAATTGCCTTCGTTGTCCCTCTTCCCCTCCCCCCAACACTTGAAGCAAGCTTCCAACAGCAGACCAATCCTTCTGGTCCATGTTTCTACTGTCCTTGGTATAATAATACAAGATTTCTTAAGTGATACTTTTCCTATATAATCCTAACTTTCATTACATTGCTTAGTTGCATTTTAATGTTTCTTTGGGGCAACTTTGTTTATAATATGTATGTCAGTTAAAACTTGTGAATTCCATTCCATTCCATTCCATACTCCCCTCTTCAAAATGACATTTTCCTGATTATAAAATCAATTTTAGAACATTAAAAAATCTTATACATTTAAAATATTAACCATACATTTGTTAACTCAACTACAAGTATGTGAATATAGTATTTTCCCCTTCTTGTCCTGTTTATATGCACAAATATTTAATAGCTGAATTCACATGAAATAAAAGTTATCATAATTTATCTTGAAGCTTTTTTCTTGATCACTGAAAAAGCTTTAAAATCATATTCTTAAATGAAGCTTTACAGTGGCACGGTTACTATTCACCAAATTTCTCTGTGTGTGTGTGTGCTTTGTTAAAGAACTGTGATTTACAAAGGTCTTAATAGTTTGGTTTTGGGTATATAATATTTCAGGCAAATAATATTTCAACATCAATCTTACTGCCAGTGTTAACTTCCCTCCACCAGTGTTACCATATTCCCTCTCTACCCCAACTACCACCATCCCCACCTGTCAACTTGACAGGCACATTGCAAAGTTCCACAGGTTGCAGCTTAGAGCTCATGTTTACAGTGTTGTTGAGTCTGTGTTTTGGATATATGGCTTTATCACTCAACGATATCACCAGTATAAGTGAAGGTAATTCTTAGCTGGAGAAATTATTTTCTTTTACATTTAGAGGCCAAGGGTGCAACTTGACAACAGGGTATAATTTGGGGGCATAAGCAAAAGGTAGGAATGGCAATAGTATTTGCAGGTATGTTTTTAATAGTTTCACTTTAGCATCCGTTTGGATTCCTTATGATTGAGATTAATTTTATTATTATAACTTTATGCTAATACTCATAGGACTGGAGTGATAGCACAGCGGGTAGGGCGTTTGCCTTGCACGTGGCCGAACTGGATTAGATTCCTCTGTCCCTTTTGGAGAGCCCGGCAAGCTACCAAGAGTATCTTGCCCACACGGCAGAGTCTGGCAAGCTACCCATGGCGTGTTCGATATGCCAAAAACAGTAACAACCAGTCTCACAATGGAGACATTACTGGTGCCCGCTCGAGCAAATCGATGAACAATGGGACGACAGTGCTACAGTGTTAATACTCATGACCTCTTTTTATTCCTGGCAACTTCTATGGCAATAGTGCTCTGACTCCAACTTCACTGAAGAGGAAAGAAAGACTTTCCTACTCTGACAGCCACTCAGGAATTAAGAGTGTGTGGAGCAGAGAAAGGGGAACCAGACACCTTATGACTTGGAAACCATCAACTTAGGCTGTGGATTCTAGAGAACTGTGTCCATATTCCCATAGGATGTTTATGGGTTGGCCTACAAGAGTCCAATAAATGATGCCCCCAATAAACCTATGATGTTTGTACAAAGGTGGGGTTGATGATAACTGGCAGCTATTATTTCCACAGAGAAATAAAAAGTGCTCATTCTTTTCCATCAAATTTACTTTCTTTGTCAAGACTACACTGGCTCTTTCCCCTGTTCCTAATTCTATGGTTTGAAAGGGATCTTAACACATTGAATGGCACAGTGGCTATTCCTTTTGTTTGCTTGTTGGGGGCCACATAGGGTGCTCAGGGTTTATTCCTGGCTCTGCACTGGGGATTGAACTGGGGTCAGCCATGTGCAAGGCAAACACCCTCGGTGCCATTTCAAGTGAGTAAGAGCATGAGTTTTGGTGACAAATTTGATGGAGTATATTCAGATATCAATATGTCTATATGATAATCAATATGGCTTATATGATATTATAGGCCAGTGTATGTTAATTAAAAAATAAATTAATAATACAGAAAGAGCCCACAGAATGGGAAAGAATATTTATGTAATACCCATCTGATAAGGGATTAATATCCAGGATATACAAGATACTTGTAGAATTGTATAAGAAAAAACCTCTAACCCCATCAAAAAATGGAGAGAAGAAATGAACAGAAGTTTCCTCAAAAAGGAAATGCAAATGGCCCAAAGGCACATGAAAAAATGCTGCACATTGCTAGTTATCAGGGAGATGCAAATCAAAACAACAATGAGATATCATCTTGCACCACAAAGACTGGCACACATTCAAAAGAACAAAAGCAACCAGTGCTGGCATGGATGTGGGGAAAAAGGGATGCTCCTTCACTGTTGGTGGGAATGCCAACTGGTCCAGCCTTTCTGGAAAACAATATGAACAGTCCTTCAAAAACTAGAAATTGAGCTTCCACATGACCCTGCAATACCGCTTCTGGGAAAATATCCCGAGGATGCAAAAAAGCACAGTAGAACACCTTCTCCAGATGGAGCCCTGGTGACACTGAGCAGCAACTAACACGGCTCTGGGATTCGGGACTGGGACACATCTGAAGGGGGGCACAGGAGTGGGGTGGCGCCAGCCCAGCCTCCAAGTGGTCCCGGCTGCCAGAAGTAACGCCCTCGACCCACCCTCGGCGCCATCTTGCCACATTCAACAGAGAAGCGGCCAGGCATTCTGGTTAGCAACGCGGCCTGGAAAATGCTCCGGACCCGAACTGGGGCCAGCAAAATTAAAAAATTTTTTTAAAAAAGCACAGTAGAAATGACATCTATACCTATATATTTATTGCAGCCCTGTTCACAATAGCCAAAATATGGAAACAACCCGAGTGCCCTAAAACAGATGACTGGTTAAAGAAACTTTGGTACATCTACACAATGGAGTACTATGCAGCTGTTAGGAGAGATGAAGTAATGAAATTTGATTATATATGGATAAACATGGAGAGTATCATGCTAAGTGAAATTAGTCATAAAGAGAGGGACAGACATAGAAGGACTGCACTCATTTGTGGAGTCTAGGGTAGCATCACATGAGGCTGACACCCAAGGACCGTAGATACAAGGACCAGGAGGACTGCCCCATAGCTGGAAGACTGCTTCATGACCGGAGGGGAGAAGGCAGATGGAATAGAGAAGGGATCACTAAGAAAATGATGGCTGGAGGAACCAGTTGGGATGGGAGATGCATGTCGAAAGTAGATAATAGACCAAACATGATGACCTCTCAGTGTCTGTGTTGCAAGCTCTAATGCCCAAAAGTAGAGAGAGAGTATGGGGAATACTGTCTGCCATGGAGGCAAGGGGAGGGTGGAAAAGGGTGGGGGGTATACCCGGGATATTGGTGGTGTGGAATGTGCACTGGTGGAGGGATGGGTGTTTGATCGTTGTGAGATTGTAACCCAAACATGAAAGCTTGTAACTATCTCACAGTGATTCAATAAATTCTTTTTAAAAATTTAAAAAAGAAAATAAACATAACAGAGCATTGTCTTTTCACTCATTAAAAAAATAAATTAAGAGGCAATAACATCTCATCCAAGTCATGCTGAGATTTAAACAAACCAGACAGGAAGCATGATCTGAAAAATGGTTTTATACCTTGCAAAGCTGACATCTGACAAAGTCTCCATTATGACAATTTAAACCAAGAAAAGTAATGCATGTACCTAATGAACACATATGTGGGGACTATCATGAAAATTTCTTACATTTTGTTATCTCATTCCTGAGAGGTTAGACACATCAAAGATGTTGGTGCAGGAATTTTGATGTATTCAGAATTCCACTGAAGCAGAAGTTAACACTCTCTGCAGTTTGGAAACCTCTGCCTTAGGTCCATTACTATGCTTTGGAGAATCTGCTTGATAATTCCTTATGTTAAAAGTGATTTAACACATCCCACATTCTCTCTCTTTCCAGTCCTCAGGGCTTATGCACAGTGAAGAGATGGTTCCAAATACCAAGAGGCAGGAAACAGTACAACTTTCATCTTGGAAAAGTTTCAGTACTTCCAGGTGGTAAGTACATTGCCACATAATTTAGTCCCTAATCCCAATCATGCACTCTTCATACAAATCAGGGGGTCTGATGACAATCCTTTCTTTGTGTATTTTTTAAATTTAAAATTTTATTTCTTTAAGGCACCATGATTTACAATTGCTACTCATGATTGAGTTTCAGGCATACAATGGTCCAACACCAACTCCTTCACCAGTGTAATGCTCAGACTTCTTGAAAAAGGTAAGCTGGGGAGATATCCTGTGTACTCCATATTTTAATTGTTTAACAAATAAACGTGAAAAATTCCTTTTCAGATATCAAATTTTTGTTTGTTTCTTTTTTTTTTCTTTTTGGGTCACAGCTGGCAATGCACAGGTGTTACTCCTGGTTCTGCACTCAAGAATCACCCCTGGCGGTGCTCAGAGGACCATATAGGATACTGGGAATCAAACCCAGGTCAGCCAAGTTCAAGGCAAATGCCCTACCTGCTGTACTATTGCTCTAGCCCCAACAGATATCGAATTTTTGATTAGTTTCTTTTCCCAAACATTATCTAAATAATATACTGTCATAAATTACCACAATGATTATGAACTATTTTAAGTTAATTGTTCTATGTCTCAAGTCAGGAAGATAGAGATGATTTTCATAACTATTGATCATCTGATCTCCAGAAGCTAGAATTTTTTCACCAAATTCTAAATTATGTTATTTTTGCTGTTATAAAATACTTATTAATAACTATGAACTAGGTTGTCCATAACCAAAATGAGAGGTGAGGGGTATACTTTGACATGTGGAATGAGGGTCTTCTCATTATGGTATTTCTGAGAAAAGTTTGCTTAAAAAGTAATTTATTCTCACTAAAAATATACATCTGAGACAGCCTATGACAATGTGCTGACAATCTGTCATTCTAAAGAAATTTCTTCAGCCGTCAGAGTAGATATGGAAAAAGAATCAACTAACTATGATCAATGTGGGCACAGAAAGTTTTTACATTGATAAATTGAGCTTCCTAATTTACTATTATGCTCACATTTTAAGGTTAAGGAAATGTACACAAAATATACTTTTTAACAACTCAAAAAAGAAAAGAAATAAGGACTAGAATACACTGACAGCCTGATGGTAATTGAGAAAATTCCTGTATTTTAGACCTTTGATGTGTCTAACCTCTCAGGAATGAGATAACAGAATGCAAGGAATTTCCATGATAGTCCTCACATATGCATTCATTAGGTACATGGATCATTTTTCTTGGTTTAAATTGTCTTAATAGAGGCTACATTTAATTTTGTCAAACGTCAGCTTTGGGAGGTATAAAACCATTTACTTCTGATTGTGGTGAGTGATATTTGTTGAATCAAAACTTGTCTATAGATATATAGATGATCCTTGACTGGCATAACAATAAAAATGTTTATTAGAAAGTGTGTGACTTAACAGAAAAGGGATTATAAATATGTGTGTGAGTGCTGGGTCAGAGGAGAGGAGAATAGAGAAGGTCAGAATGGGTCAGAATGGATGACTTCAATGCCGTGAAGGTGCTTTTTGACAGATAGGACTCTTGACCTCATGCCAGTATCCAGAATAAAGCACTAGAACAAATATCTTTTTATTTTTATTTATTTCTAGGTGCAATTTACATATATTTTAAAGTCAAAAGCTATCTTTTCTAGGGATCCACAAGCCCCCTTTTGCTGTTCTATGAGTTTTGACAATTGCATACACTTGTATGTAGGACAGAAAAATCTCTAACTTCTCTGTCATCTAGAAACTCATGACTCTGTCACCACCAGTCCCAGGAGACGAGGAGACAGAAGGTGCTGATGGTAGAGGGTACTTTTCTTGGTTGATGAACTTTTGGCTGACACTCCTGATCACTTGATATCAATTTTTAATTTGTTTGAAGTTCTCTCCTCAAAGGTGCCTGGCTCAATGCAGGATAAACCAGCAGAAGCATACTTACTTCAGAGGGGACAATAACTAATGGTTTAAAATAATTAAAAGTGTAGCTATGTGTTCTAGTGATGGTGTTTTGATCAGACATCATGAACTGGAAAGCTAGTGTGAGGATTAAGGCACTGATCTTACACATGGCCAATCCTGGTTCAAGCACCATACATGGTCCTCAGGGCACTTCCAGGAGCACAGAGCCAAAAGTAAGGACTGGGTTGCACTGGATGTGGCCTAGACACCCCGGTTCCCCCAAAGAAGTCACTCCAAAAGGTCAGAGCTCAAATCTTCTTTTATTTTTCCCTAGCTTATAGTTAAGTACTATTAACATTCACACTGTGATATATGAAGCAACTGCACTTTCACCACCATCAAAGTATTCAAGACCCTCCACAACTGCCATGATATCTCAAATTAGGAGCTCAAATCCTAATTTTCAAATTACTTTTACTCACAGATCTAGGTGGGCTCAGCAAGAATCACACATAAATGTTCCACTGTTGTCAGCAAGTGGGTGAGGATTGTGTAGGGCGGGGTCCTTCAAAGACATTCACTCACGTGGCAGTTCTTATCTAAGAGACTGGTGAGCAGAAGGTCACTTGTAGCTGGTTCCTGTGACCTGGTCTCTGGTCCCCAAGGGTGGAAGGTAAACTCTAATGTCCCCTGCTTCAGGCTGTCACAGAGGTCTGCCCAGAATCCAGGGAAGAGGACAGCTCAGGAGAGGAGTGTTACACTCTCCGGATGAGGGACCCAAGACTTTTAAAGACACAGGTTATAGCTCTTTTTGGAAATTAAAATATGCTGCTCTGTAAAGAATATTCAAGTTCACAGCTACTGGAACAATCTTCCAGGAGCAGAGACCCCCATCTCATCACTGTTGCTGTGCTTGAAATGCTATGACTCACACCCATCCAAGATTACACTGATGTCCCACCAGTCATTTCTCTCATTGCATTTCTACAAACTTCGTTCACATCCAGCCTTCAATCACTTGTAATACTTGTCATTTTCCCAGGTTTGCTTGTATATCATCTTTCAGGGAAACTTTCCTTTGCTTTTCTCTGCAGGCTCCTGTTTATTTCTTTATGAATCACTTCTCCTGACTCATGGCAGCTCTATGATGCTCTCCTTGGAAGCAACAGTCTACAGTTGTATGATAAACCAGCAGAAACTGTGGGTTTGCATCCAAGAATTGGTCCTTGGCCCACTGTTTGACTTAAGATTAGCTTTTTTTGGCCTGAGCCATGGTTCTTCACCTTTTCATTCTCTCCCACCAACATACCTCCAGCACACTCCTCAACAAATCTCCTTCAAGCCAACTATCTCACAGCCGCCTTCTAAAGAACCTAATGGGCAATCTGCAATGAACAATTTAAGATCTTTCTAGCCTTTAAAATGCCTTCAATTGATGATATGATATTATATTTAGAAAACTCCAAAGCCTCTACCAAGAAACTCCTCGAAAAATAGACTCATATAGTAAAGTTGCAGGCTATAAAATAAATATCCCAAAGTTCATGGCTTTTCTATATACAAATAATGAGAGAGAGAGAAGAAAGTGATATGAAAAAAGCAATCCCGTTCACAACCATGCCTCAGAAAATCAAGTACCTCGGAATCAGCTTAACTAAGGAGGTGAAGGAACGGTACAGAGAAAATTACAAAACGTTACTTCACAAAATAAAAGAGGACATGAGGAAATGGAAACACATCCACTGCTCATGGATTGGGAGAATTAACATTGTCAAAATGGCAATACTCCCTAAAGCATTATACAGATTCAATGCAAGCCCTATAAAAATACCCACTTCAAGGAAGTAGACCAAACATTCCTGAAATTCATATGGAACAACAACCCCCCATGAATAGCTAAAGCTATTTTGGGAAAAAAGAAGATGGGAGGCATTACCTTCTCCAACCTCAAAGTCTACTACAAAGTGGTAATAATTTAACTGCATGGTACTGGAACAAAGGCAGAGCAGTAGACCAATGGAATAGGGTAGAATATCCTTACACACACCCTCAAATATATGATCATCTATCTTTGTTAAGGGAGCAAGAAATGTGAACTGGAACAAGGAAAGCCTCTTTAACAAGTGGTGCTGGCAATACTGAACAGCTACATGAAAAAAAGGGCTCCGATCTATACCTAACACCATGCACAAAAGTCAGATCAAAATGGATTAAAGACCTCAACATCAGACCAGAATCTATAAGGTACACTGAAGACAAGGTCGGCAAAACCCTCCACAACATTGAAGCTAAGCGTATCTTCAAAGATGACTTGCCACTGACCAGACAAGTGGAGACAGAGATAAACAAAATGGACTGAGAAGCTTCTGTACCTCAAAAGATACAGTGACCAGACTACAAAGACAGTCTACAGAATGGGTAAGGATATTCATCCAATACCTTTCTGATAAGGGGTTGATATCAAGGATTTACAAGGCACTGGTTGAAATACACAAGAAGAAAACATCCAACCCCATCAGAAAATCGGGTGATGAAATGAATAGAAACTTTCTCAAGGAAGAAATCTGAATGGCTAAAAGACACATGAAAAAATGTTCCTCATCACTAATCATCAGGGAGATGCATATCAAAATAACAATGAGATACCATCTCAGACCACAGAGACTGGCCCACATCCAAAAGAACAAAAGCAACCAATGCTGGCATGGATTTGGGGAGAAAGGAACTCTCCTTCACTGCTGGTGGGAATGCTGACTGGTTCAGCCCTTTTGGAAAACAGTATGGACCCTTCTCTAAAAATTAGAAATTGAGCTCCCATTTGACCCAACAATACCACTTCTGGGAATATATCCCAGAGATACAAAAAAGTATAGAAAAAGTGACTTCTGCACCTATATGTTCGTTGAAGCATTGTTTACAATAGCCAGAATTTGGAAACAAGCCGAGTGGTCAAGAACAGATGACTGGTTAAAGAAACTTTGGTACATCTACACAATGGAATACTGTGAAGCTGTTAGAAAAGATGAAGTCATGAAATTTGCATATAGGTGGATCAACATGGAAAGTATCATGTTAAGTGAATTGAGTCAGAAACAGAGGGACAGACATAGGTAGACTGCACTCATTTGTGGACTATAAAGTCACAGAATGGGAGACTAACACCCAAGAATAGTAGAAATAAGTACCAGGAGGATTACACCACAGTTTGGAAGCTGGCCTCACATGCTGGGGGAAAAAGCAGTTCAGATAGAGAAGGGACCACCAAGCAAAGGGTGCTAGGAGGGCCTGCTAGGGATGGGAGATACGGGCTGAAAATAGACTATAGACTGAACATGATGCCTACTTAATACCTCTATAGCAAACCACAACACCCAAAAGGAGACAGAGAGAGAGCAAAAGGGAATGCCCAGCCACAGAGGCAGGGTGGGGTGGAGGGGACAGGGTAAGGATGGTGGGAGGGATGCTGGAACCATTGGTGGTGGAAAATGGGCACTGGTGGAGGAATGAGTACTTGATCATTGTATGACTAAAATGCAAGCATGAAAAAAAATAAAATAAAATGCAAGCATGAAAGTTTGTAAGCCTGTAACTGTCTCATGGTGATTCACTAATAAAAATTTTCAAAAATAAAAAATAAAGTGCAGTTCAAAACAAAAATAAATTAATTAATCAATTAAATTAAATTAAATTAAATGCCTGCAATTCCTGTCATTGACAATGGGCTACCATTCCCAAATATTAGAAGAAATCCCATATTTTTAAAATAATGATAAAATGACAGCACTTATTGAGATCATAATGCTTTTACCCATTAACAAAGAAGTCCTGCTCTTGGGAATTTACCCAATATTCCAACACTGCAGCATAATTTGTTGAAGAAAATAGAAAAATTTGGAAAATACAAAAGTTCACTGATAGTGTATGGGTTAAACAAACTATATAAGAGAATAGTCTTCAATTGGAAAAAGAATAAGGGGACACTCTTATAGTGATCTGTCAAGATTCTTAGTAAATACTATATCACAATGGCACAATACAGGCATGTAGTCAGCCACCCTGTAAGGAAGAAAGGCACCCACGTGGATAATCACAGAATCCGGTAACAGTGGATAGATGCTCACAGCAGGTGTTCAGGTCATGTCTAGAGGAGCAATAAAGTGGATAGAGCCAGTTAGAGAGAGCAGTAATTTTTATTGTGTTTAATTTTGGGAGGTGTTTTCAAGTTCTAAGCCATGTAAATCCATGGCTCTTCACAACATGAAGATGCATTTTTTTTATCTCCTTTAAAAAGCCAAGCTCAAATGCATTAATTTTGATGAAAGAGTAAGGATTACAAATTAAATGCAATATTTTTAAAAATAGTTACCTATTGTCCATCATCATTTATATGATAGCTTTTTTCCACATGTCAAATGCTAATTTTGATCATAAGCCAAATAACCTGCTGTATTTGAATCTATATTTAAGTGTTGTATTTGGTTTTACTTCTGTCCATTCACAATCCCTAATTGCTTTTATTTCTGCGACTCTATACTATGCTTACTGTATAAAAATCACTGAACACTTTAATTTCCAAAACTTCAGGCCATTTTCACATATGTATCATTTTATATGGTCTTTAATGGTCCTAAGTTTATTAATATTTTTGATACTTAAACTGTGATTCTTATATACAGATATGTACTTGTATGTGTTTCTGTATATATATGTAGGAGTGTCTGTGTATATATGCACATTTATCCCTATTCACAAATGAAGCAGATCTTTCTATTTCTTCACATTGACATTTATCGTGGTCATTTTCCCAAAGTTTTGCCACCCTTAAATTTGCGTTGAATAAAAAAAATTCCTTTTGGTCCATGTTTAATATATATATATATATATATATATATACATACATATATATTATTGTAGGCCAAAAACCAATTAAAATATTTTGTTACTATCATTTAATGTTGACAATACCAACTTAATTAGCAATAATAAAGACTATACTTGATTGTTTTAAGGAGAATTTCAACTATTTCCTACTTCCAGGTATGGTGTAGAAGTCACTGATTTCTTGGTACGTTACTGTGAAATGCTTCACACAAAGCTATGAGAGATGTTACAGAAGCAGCAGTGAACATAAGAAGAAGCTGCAGAAAAACCCATTAGGGGACAATGAGGTGGGTGACAAGGAGGCATCATGGGGGGTCTAAGTTCCAGGAGGCAAGAATCCTCAGGACCTTCCACTGCTGGCAGTTTTCTAATAAGCTACATAGACTGAGAGAGAAAAGCAAAGCAAGACCCCAAGTTCTTAGTTATTTATACATTCCTGTGAATCCACTGCAGTGTTCATTCCAAGAAGCACCACCAGACAGATGGGCCTGTCCCAGGCCATTCAGGTGGAGAGGAAAATCCACAACTGTGTTGACTTTTCCACAATGGGTACTCCTTCGATGTTTTTAAATACAACCAGGGTTGAGGTGACAAGATATTGGAAAGACCAACTGTGAGCTTTATTTTTTATCCTTCACCAGTGTACATTTCCCACAATGAATGTTCATAGATTTTTCTCCCACCTCCATCCTCCCACCTCTATGGCAGGAGGCACTTTTCTTCTCTCTTTGACATGTGCTTTTCTTCTTCCTTTCTCTCTCTCTCTCTTCTTTTGGTTATTACATTTTGCAATATATTATATTTTGTAATACAGTTACTGACAGATTATCAGGTATATCCCTTTACCTACTTTCAATATTCACTTCCTGTCCAAAGTGATCATTTCAAACTATTATTGTCATACTGGTCCCTTCTCTACCCTAATTGCCCTTCGTCACCACCCACACCCCCATATACTTGTGGCAAATCATTGACCTGGCTCCTGTTTTATCTTGCCTTGGCTATTCTATCTACACAATGGAATACTACACATCCATGAGGAAAATTGAAGTAATGAAATTTGCTTCTAAATGGATGGACATGGAGAAATATCATGTTGAGTGAAACGAGTCAGAAGGAGAGGGACAGATATAAAATGACTGCATTCATTTGTGAGATACAAAGGTGAGCTTTTAATATTCTCAGCAAGAATGACTAAGTCAAGTGCAAATTTGGCACCAACTAAGGACAATATGAACAGGTCAAACACAAAAGAGATTCTAGAAGCTTCCATGTTCTCTGAAATAGCAAAGAAATTTCTCACAGCATTTCCTTTCTGGGTAAGTTTCTGAGAAGTTCTCCCCACCTGCAAATGTCAACATATACAAAATATGCCCAGCTTCTCTCATTGAAAATATATTCTGCAATAAGAACACCTATATGGTTTGGCAAAACATACAGTCTAGGAAAACACAGAAAACATACTTTCATAGGAACACACAGCAGTGGCCAGAATTTGTCTCACCGCTGCTTGTTCTTCAAGTGCAGTGTTATAAAGCAAACAAATTATAAAATTAGACTAAAGACAGGTATAAGTCACAGAACCTTAGGGTACTTTAAGACTATAGTAGCTCCAGGTGGGAAACAGTCAAATTTACTGCAGCTCTTGACCTACTTGAGGGCATTAATTACCTTCACTGACAGCCTAACCAGCCCCCAACTGGCCTCTCCACTTTCAGCCACCTCCACAGCAGACTTCACACAGGGAAAGGGGAAACTGTGGTTTCAGGCACTAAGTAGGTACCTAGAGGCAGCCCTCTGATTTTTGGCCTCTAAAACGTTAGTTTTCCTCAACATGAAAGGAATGAGTTGATTTTTTTAAAAACCCTTATATGTACGGGAACAACTCTCCCATGAATTTATTACCCAGCAACTTCCAGTGAATGAACTGATCAGAGGGCGTTTCATTAGTTTAATATCTTATTCAAATGTTCTTCAAGCAGTTTGGGCAACATATGTGAGTATCCAGTGCTCTAAGCCACTTAACAAAAACCTGTAAATACCGTCCCAGATTGGGGAGTTAAAAAACTGATGCTGCCAGATGTTTCTCAGTTATGAACAGGTTACTTATACTACATTGGCAGAATTTGACTGTTTTTATGAGCACCCTCAATTATTAGCACAATGTAAGCAGGAAACAAGCAAATGTCACATTAATTTAACACAGTGAATCATTGTTATTTGCATGGCAGTTATGTTAAAAAAAAGAGCTATGTTTATAATCTATTGCTGCTATGCATTTGCCCTAAGATGCAGTGAGTGAAACCTTATCCTCCCTCATAAGGTTTCCAACAGAGGATGTACAACTGGTAGGCTCTTACAAGGCAGCTTCCCTTACCATGAAGAAACCCTTACTTCTCAACCCCTTAACAGCGCTAGGGTCTAAAAATCTGTCAACTGGTAAGTATCACAAAATAAAAGATAAGGCTAACTTGGGGGTCTCACATTGTGGTTGTCATTGTGGCAAAGACTCTCCTATATGAACTCATTTCATCCTTTTAACTACTTGATATATGTACTTTACTATTTTTATTTTCCATTGAAGAACAATGAAGGAACATTGATGGTCAGGAGGAATGCCCCTATTGATGTGGCTGGATGAAAAACAAAGCCTAAGAGAGCTTGACCGTGCTGCTCTCTGCAAACCACATGGCTCAGACAGCAGGTGGAAAGAGAGGGTCTAGGGAAAGACATAGGTCTGGGGGTTTTTGGTCTTTCTTCTTCCTCAAAAGGGTTTACTGTAGTTTATCACCAGAAAAACTCACTCCTCTACTCTCCACAGTCCTGCTTGATATCATAATCAGTGTTAGTCATGTCAAATTTTACTCACCCCTCCCTTGGGATTTGAAATCTAGATTTCCTTAATTATGGAAATCCAATGCCCAAGAGGCTTGGAGGCCAGGCCAACTGCTCAATGGCACAGAAGCACTTGGGGTACCCTTTATGCTCAGCGTTTCCTTTCTGTAAGAAAGAGAAGGCAACAGGAGCAGGAAGGGGGAGGAACAAATGGTTCTCTAACCCATTATTCAAGCTGGCCTATTTGTTTCATAAAATTCCAGTAACATTAAAAAAAATCCATATACCTCAAACAATATGATTTTCTATCAAAAGGAAAACATGGGGGATCTAGAGAGATAGCACAGTGGGTAAGGCACATCCCTTGCACAAGGTCAACCCAGTGTCAAGACCCAGCACCCCATGTGGTGCCCCGAGGCCTGCCAGGAGTGATCCCTGAACACAGAGGAGTAAGGCCTGGGCACTGTCGGGTGTGGTCCCCAAACCAAAAACCAAAAAGAAAATAAATATTCATCTCATTTTACTTACTTATTTTTAAGTTTTTGGCTTACAATGTTTCTTTTCTTTTTTATTGAATCACCATGAGATACACAGTTACAAAGTTGTTCATGATTGGGTTTCCAAACTATTAACAATGGTTTCTCATGGACATTATTCCAACACCACACCCATCTGATCATCTCATTTTATAAGCAACTAGTGAGGCTGATGAGTGACTGGGGATTGGGGTGAAGGTCTGACTACAATGGATTCAACAGGAAAATCTGGGGATGTTAAATGGCAAAATCTACTAGTCATTCAGACACTGTTACACATAAATCACAGGGAAATTCTGAGACTGTCAATTATCAAAATATACAATATAGGAAAAGATGTATAGAGATGGTAAGTATGGCTATGGAAAAAATGTTCAGGAGGGAATAAAACATATACTTGACTACTTTTAAATATTTACTAAATGAAAAAAAATTTAAGTTTATTGGGTTTGAGGGGTAGTAACAGGGGTTAAGATCCTTGCCTTGTGTACAGCTGATCCTGTTAGATCTTTGGCACCCCATATGTCCCCCCCAAGCACCACCTGAAAGTGATTCCTGAGCACAGAGTCAGAAGGAAGCCCTGAGCAGTGCCACTGAGGTCCCCAAAGCAAAGCAAAACAAAAAGTATAAACTATGGTTTATCCACACTATAGAACACTATTAAACAGTAGCAATGGATTAAATTACTGATACAGCCCACAAGGATGGATCCCAGATATATTATGCTAAGTGAAAGAAAACAGAATAGGATTTTATGCCTTATAATTCTATCCACATGGCATTCTGAGAAGGCCAACCTATAGGTCTGGAAGCAAACCAGTCACATTAGAGACTAGATTTGGGAATATGAACTGCTGCAAATGGGATAGGAGGACTTTCTATAGTAGTGTCACCGTCTTCTATATGTCGGACTGCAGTAATGAGGACACTACTGGCTTGTTAACAGTCACAGAGCCATCTATAAAGAGGAATATTTTAAATGCATACTAAGAATACTTTATCGAAAAAACAAATTATATCTCACTAATCGGCACCACCAAAGGAATAAAGCAATAAGGTGAACTTATTGCTTTAGTAAGTAAAAAAAGGAAGTAAAAGCTTTGAATTAATGGGTAACATATGGGGGGTGGGGGAAGAACTTGCAAATTGGCAAGTGACTGACAAAAAGATTATCCAAAGAACTTTCAGCTTATCAAAGGGCCAGTAATAAATCTCATCCTATGATCCCTGATAAAAGGCCAATATTTTAATCAACAGTCTACTATTGGCATGCTGTAGAGTACAAGCTGCATTTAATGGTCCTAACTGACTTTGCTTTTCAGTTTGAAGCACCAGGAAAAAATGCACAGACAGCATTCCTTTTTTTTCATTTTATTGAATCACCATGAGATAGTTACAAGCTTTCATGTTTGGGTTACAATCACACAATGATCAAACACCCATCCCTGCAGCAGTGCACATTCCCCACCATCAATATCACTGGTATAAGAATGTGTGCCAGTGTCTGTGGTGTGACCAAAATACAGAAAAAGCCCACAGAATGGGAAAGAATATTTACCCAATACCCATCTGATAAGGGATTAATACCCAGGATATACAAGACACTGACAGAATTCCTATTAGTGAAACTTCTTTTAATAGTGCTCTTGGGGGACCAGGGCATTGGGATCAACAAGTAAAGGACACCCTGTGGCCCAGGATATCTGTTTGAAGACTGTACTGTGATTCAAATGAATTGGCACTTACATTTAAAAGCACAGGAGTTCACTGGGGAAGAGTTGAGCTTCCCAATGTAACAGAAGCTACTTAAGTAGGTGTTAAGGCCAGCCAACTCCTAGGTCCAAGAAAAAGAAGGATGGGTCATGTCATAAATACTGACATTTCATCTGTTCATGAAAAGATATGTTAAAGTCAGAGGCCAATGGGGCTTGACAGATATAATTCAATGGACATGGACGGAACACATGTTCTGCATTTAGGAAACCGGGTTCCTTCCCTAGCACCACATCTCTCCCTGGGAGAGAACCCCAAGCATTGATCCAGAAACAGCTCCTCAGCACTATATAGTGTGACTCCAGAACCAAAAGAGAAATAGCAATAAGATATGATAAAATGAAATAAAATATTGTAGGTGAAAATTTAATTATATAGAGATATACCTATACTATATATAGATATATACCTATCGCCTTTGCATTTGTATTTTGATTGAATTCATTAAATATATATGCTTAATGAATATAATGTGCTCAATGAATATAATATGTTTAATGAATACAATCAAAATGATACATTATCCTCCAAAAGGTGAGATCAACAGATTGAAAAGTAAACAAAATCTTCTAATACTTGGACAGTATGTCGCACTGTAGCACTGTCCTCCCATTGTTCATTGATTTGCTCAAGCAGGCACCAGTAACATCTCCACTGTGAGACTTATTGTTACTGTTTTTGGCATAGTGAATACGCCACGGGTAGCTTGCCAGGCTCTGCCGTGCGGGAAGGATACTCTTGGTAGCTTGCTGGGCTCTCTGAGAAGGATGGAGGAATCGAAGGACAGTATCAGTTTATAAAAATCACACCAGGAAAGATGCTAGATCAGAAAGGCATTCCCTAAAATGAAGATAAGTACTAAAGTAGACTAATCTCATAAAATACACACACACACACACACACACACACACACACACACACACACACGAAACACTGGAGCTATAGTACAGGAGGTAGAGTGCTTGCCTTGCAAACAGCTGATCTAGGTTCCATCCCTGGGACCACATATAGTCCCCTAAGCCCATCAGGACGGGTCCCTGAGCACAGAGCTAGGAATAAACCTTAGCATCACCACGTGTGGCTCCCAAAACAAAACAACAAAAATAGATCATTAGCTATTGGTCACTACTGAAATGTGTTCAGTTTATTACCATCTGTTGAGCACTTGTGTATTTGGTCCTGCAGGGAGACCAGTTAACAAAGACATGGTCACAGTGATCTGCTGAACAGAAATAGGATACTCATCCTAACAAGCACCCAGGACTGAAGCCAGTCCAAGTGTACAGAGTTCCTGCTTTAAATTTATGTTCATATTTAAGTTCAAATTTATGGAGTTAGAGGCCCAAATTTTTAGCCTTCAGTGCCTTAATACATTAAAAAAATAGCATTAAAAAGCATATACTGGCCCATGTAGAAACAGTAAACATCAATGTTTATAAAGCTAAAGTGTCAGTGAATCTCTGGAATCCTCTAAATTGATAACATTCCTTGGCTTTATCAGGACACCTCTCTGGCACCTCTCCCACTCCACATTCACTAATGAGCTCCTAGTGCCACAAGCCAGCAGCAACCCAGCTTCAAGAGAACATTCCTGAGCTTCTGTCTAACTGGTTCTGCAGCCACCTTCCTTCTGAAACATAAAACCCCAGGAAACTGCACTTCTTCCCTGTTGTTTACGAAGGGCCCAGCTGCCTTGAGACATTCATCACAGAACTGGAATAAACAGAGACGGTGAAATGGGAAAGACAGGTGCAGGCTCTCTGGAGCACAATGACCTAACCCTCTCCTCATGGCCCTGTCACTTGATCAGCTTGTACGCATCCTTCAGATCTGGAGTCATTTCATCCTGGAAACCTGAGGTCGTAGCCCCCCATGGCTGTAAAACAGCCCTTCTAAGAGTCTGCACTGCACACCACACTGTATTACACTCACGGAACTTCTTAACTGCATCCCCTACTCAATTCCAAGAACAAGGGCTGGGTCCTGTCCATCTCATTAGCATGATTCAAGGACTGGAGCAAATGTTTATCGGGTAAGGTGCATGCCTTGCATGCAACAGACCTGGGTTCAATCCCCAGCATTCCATACGGTCCTCCGAGTACCACCAAGAGTGATTCCTGAGCACAGAGCCAGGAGTAAGCCTTGAGCATTGCTAGCTAGGTGTGGCTCCAAGACAAAACAATACACAAAAATAAGAGCACTTGGCTTGGAGAGTGATCGAGGAGACAAGGAAAGGGTTTTGCAAAATCTTTTGATTTCTAATTAGGTCCTGGTTTTAAATTGCTCAGAGAGGATGTACGTATTGAAATAATTTTTCATCCAACATAGTATCACTGTATCACTGTAATCCCATTGTTCATTGATTTACTCGAGCGGTTGCCAGTAATGTCTTCATTCATCCCAGCCCTGAGATTTTAGCCAGCTCTCCTTACTCGTATTTCCCAATGATTAAAGGCTCTTTCAGAATCAGGGGAATGAGACATACATCAGGAGAATGGTGTATATATGCGCCAACACAGTACAACTTTAATTATTGCCCAATAACTACCAGTGCCAGGGGGATTACCCAGGTAAGCAGAGGCTCACTCTAAAGCTTTTACAGTGAGGATGCTTTTGTAGTGAGGAGGTAGCCAGATGGGGCTGTAAAGCCATCAGCTTTTTGCATGCTGTACTCACCTTCACCATCCTGTCAATAGGGAATTTTGTGGAATTTGTACTAGGAGTCCTGGTCTTAACATTCAGACTCTCACAGACTTGGCAATCAATTCTAACTGATAGCTTGTAATAGAAAATCAATGGTTTCTTTTTTTTCTTTCTGGCCACACCTACTGCTGCTGAGGGCTGTGTGAGAAACAACTCCTGGCAATGCTTGGTGATCTATGTGGTACCAGGGTACAAACTTGGGGTTCTCACATACCAAGCATATGCTCTGGGTTTTTGAGTTATATCCTTGAGCTTTGTTTTGTCTTTGTTGAAGTCACAGCCTTTAGAGGAAAGTCCATATGTTGTTGGGTTCCTCATTTAATTTGTATCAATTATGATGCCAACATAAATCACATGACTGCATCCTAGTCCCTCAAATAATGAATTTCTATCGGGAAACACTAAGTCTCCTCTGACAGGGCAGAAGAGGAAAGCTTTGCTTTGAGGAATTTTTGTCTTTTACCAAAAAGAGACTTTTGAACTATTAAGAATGAAACATTTATTTTTGAGATGCATTTAAAGCATACATTATGTCCAAGTGGAGGGAAAAAGTCATTGCACAAATTTTGATCATGTTTAAGACATTTACTTTCTGTAGACTTGATATATAAGCAAATCTACTCCTAAGTCAGTGCATTCTGTCATAGCTGCTAATGCAGCCAACTGGGGTCTGGGCACTGTGAGAGGTATGTTTTAGTTTGGAATATGGCACAGACAAATCTGCAGCATCTCTGAAAAATAACATTTTTAATTAAAGTTTTCCAAACAAAAATCCAATCAGACTAGAAATATAAAAAGGAGTGCTTGACAAGCAATTTATATGTATTTTGAAAACAGTGACCCAATAAATAAAGAATAAGCATGAAATCTTCCAAAAACACAATGGGATGGGGTGGCAGGGAGGCTGTAAAACAACTAAAGACAACACACATATGATTTTAGATAAAAAAACGTTTTTAAGCCAAAAAGTACTCATCTACTCTTTCACTGATTTTTCTTAAGCAAGAATGCCAGTTTATATAAAAATAGTAATTAATTTTATTGATTTAGTCTGAAGATACAGAAGATGAAATGCTAATAAACACTTTCTAGTTTTATAGTTCCTAGTATTATAAAATATGGCTTTTTTCTTTTGCTTATTTTATGTGTACTAGATATTGACAAACATTAACTAGTTCTCTCTATATTCTGTTAGGTTTTATATTCGCTTCAACTTTATTATGGCCTTAAGATCTCTACTTCTCAAACCGGATATTTCTTGCCTTCCATGTTAAACATACACTCCATTTCCTGACTTTCATTCCACTCTAGTTTAATGACCCCAAAGAAAAGATTCAAATATCTCAAATATTTAAGAAATGCCCAAAATAAGTAGTCATTCTAAATGGTTTACTGGCTATATTTTCATATCAATATAAATAATTGACAGCTATTCTATGTATTAGCCACTGATCAATCATCATAGTTTCAAAGTCTCCTCTCTACTTCACAAATGATTTTATCCATTTTCTCTATGATACCAATGTTTATAAGGGATTCATATTATAATTTTTAAAATTGTAGGTTAATGTTCCCATTATTTCTCTATTTGAATTTTAGCACTACTAAAGCTTTCAAACCATTTCAGATAACATTTAGCTAATTCTTCAGAAAGCCCATGAACAACTGCCTATCTCATAAGACCTTAAAAAACTGGAGCTAAGGATGGAGAGATCCTCCAGTGGGTTGGGCCTTTGCCTGGCATGTAGCTGACCTGAGTTCCATCCTCAGCACCACGTATGCTCTCTGGATTCCTGCCAGGAGTTAACACTGAGCATACCAGTTGTGTCTTCCTTTCCCCCCAAAGAAGCTGCTCTGCTTTGAAAATGCAGCTTATTTAATATTCAGGCAATTCCAAATAATCTAGTTCTAGTTTGTGAAATAACGTAGAGCTTTATAGAATTTTATCAAGCCTTTTCACTAGGAATCACAGAACTATAATCCGTCAGGACTTTAAAACCTTAGCGCAATCCTTCTCTGACTTCTCTAGTTCCCGTTTGTGTATTTAAGCTAAATTCCTCATTGTCACAATAAAATTCTTTTTAAAAAAATCAACTTTTCTGTTTATAAACGAAATTAGGAGGTGGTTGCAGGCTGGTGGTGATTTATGCTGCTCTTTAAAACTACAAAATTACATTAAAGGACTCTACTTACCATCTGCCCTACATATTGACTGACACATTTTTTGAAATTGCTTTTAACCATGTAACTTGCCACTGTCAGAATGAAAAAAAAAATCTGAGTTTCCAATATTAACAAACTGGTTATTCAGATCACTATTCTTGGTCACTTTTATATTGCCACCCAGCCTACTTCCTAGTCACACACACGCGCGAGCACACACACACACACACACACACACACACACACACACACACACACACACGGTCTACCTTAGCTGGCTGATAGGAATTCCATCTGCCAAACAAGGGTATGGAGTTCTGTGTAATCTAGCTCCAAATCTGGTCTCTCTGATCATAGTCACAGAACTGAAACATTTAATTGGTTTGAATACAAAACGAGATTTTGGGTAAAGCTTGTTTTATGGACCTTCAAAATAAGCTTCCCACAAAGCAATCTACACATTTTTGTTTTCCTCAAGGTAACTAAAGTGGCAGAGTACTGGTGATATTAAAATATTTTAGACCTTTTTAAAAATCATACTAAAAAGACACATGTAACAAAGTTGAATATTTGGGCCATTTTTAAGCATGTAATTCAGCAGTATTAAGTACACTCTCTTTGTTCCAGACTTCCAAACTTCTCCAGAACATTCCCTGTGACATTCTAGTAATTGTTTTGGGCAGGCAGACAGAACACTGCCAATTAGTTTCCACTGATGAAAATCCAATTTAAGCTTATGAAACTGCAGGCCTCTAAAAGTCCTATCTGATTTTTTTTGGGGGGGGGGGGCACATCTGTGCATAGGAGTTACTACTGGCTTTTCACTCAGGAATTACCCCTGATGGTGCTCAGTGGACTATCTGGGGTGCCGGGGATTGAAGCAGGGTCAGCCATGTGGAGGCAAATGCCTTACCACTGTATTATTGCTCTGCCCCCCCAGTTCTATCTTAACTACATGCTAATTATATTTCAATAACAAAATAAGAAAAAGTATTGGCAGAGGATGCGAGTGACAGTGTGGATGCAGACCATGAAGGAGAGGAACAGAAGGAGCAGTGGGGTGTTACTGAAGATACAGGAACATGTAATGAGTTTGACAAGAGCAGAGGTGGTCCCGCCTCTTCAAGCTTCTAGGAACTTGTTTCTGATACAATGCCCATTGACAGCGAACAGTCAGAGCATGTTCCAGAAAACTGGCTGCACTATCCATGACTAAATGACACAGTAAGACGCTTTTACTTCTACTCAAGCAAGAAAAGTTTTAAATAAGCTTATACTTTTAAAAAGAGAGGAAGAGGGGAGAAAGGCAGGAAGGAAGGAAGGCAGGAAAGAAGGAAGGAAGGAAGGAAGGAAGGAAGGAAGGAAGGAAGGAAGGAAGGAAGGAAGGAAGGAAGGAAGGAAAGGCGGGGAGGGAGGGGGGATGGGGGGATGGGAGGAAGGAATAAAAAGAAAAAAGAGAAGAGAAAGAAAGGAAGAAAAGAGAGAAGGAAAAATGAAGGAAGGAAGGAAGGAAGGAAGGAAGGAAGGAAGGAAGGAAGGAAGGAAGGAAGGAAGGAAGGAAGGAAGGAAGGAAGGAAGGAAGGAAGGAAGGGAGGAAGGAAGGAAGGGAGGGAGGGAGGGAGGAAGGAAAAAATGGAAGTAAAGGAGGAAGGAAGGCTGGACATCATTGAAAATGTTTCTAAGAAAAAGTCAGTAGCAGGATGAAGAGCCAAAATTATGTATGTTTCAATTTTACTTTCAACCAGGCCATTAGAAATCACTGATTATGTTACTATGTTCTCCAAATCATCTAACTAGTGGCAACTTTAACCAGAATAAATTGAGCTTTAGCATTTATCAGCAGCAAAGCAGCCATGATCCAGATACTTCAGCTGAGCGTGGGTTTTGGTCAGGGCCAAACTGGTGGGAAGGTCAAACGAGAGCAAAGCCATTCTGGTGGGACACTTGGGGGGTCTATACAGGAAGGAGAGCTGGCGCCCACAATACACTGAAAACAGTGTCGCTGCAGCTCTGGCCAACAACAGCAGCACAGAAGCAGTTCCCAAGCTATACTGCAAAGGGCTAGGCAAAGCACCCATGGGGGCAAAGGGGGAAGATCTCTAAGAACAACTTATTATAGAGCAGGGGACATCTATGCAGAAACACTGATTTGTTGAGATAAACAAATCATCTCCATGTAAACATCTCTGTAAGCACCGAGGGAAAGGTCAGAAAAGCATATCCAAGAAGGGATGAGGGATGGATGGGAATGAGGGGGACCTTCTGTCTCTGCTCCACACAATTGAACTAGTAGCTGTGGATTCTCCTTCTAGATACACCAACTTTGATGGGTTCCCATGTACCAAGGAAGAAGAGTGTTTTAATCACAGACTCACTGAACTTCTAAATAAGCTTTTATGCAGATAATGACCTTCATAACTTGTATAACTTAAAAAAAATATTGGGAGCCAGAGCGATAGTATAGTTGGTAGAGCACTTGCCTTGCACGCAACTGACCAAGGTTTGATCCCTGGCATCCTGTATGGTCCCCAACCCTGTCAGGGATAATCTCTGAGCATAGAGACAGGAGTGGGCTTAGAGTACCACCAGGTGTGGCCCCCAAACAAAAATAAAGGCTTATTAAACTGCTCTTAGAGTGTACTATTTTACTGATAATTATATATAGTATGAAATTTCAGATGAAAATATGGTGGCTGCTGTTAAAGGTTTCTCCTTGAGTTACAATAAAATAATTTTAGAAACATGCCATTTATGTCATTTTCTACTAAGTAACTAAAGGTAATCTTAAGAATGTTAAACTATCCCTTACAATTGAGTGAACCAAAAGCAATAAGCTTTGACCTTTCAGTTCAAGGCACCCTAAAATAGCATGCAAAGTACTACTTTTCTATTTTTAAAATGATATTTAAAGGGCCTTCATAGTCCTCAGAAATAACTGGGCAGTGGGGAGAGAAAGTTAACACTCTAACTGGGTTCCATCAAGGATGTTCATTTCTCTGTTTTCAAATCAGTAACTTTGAGAAATACTGAACAGAATTGGGCAAAGGATGTAGTGACTTTTGTTTTTTGATTTGTAGGGAAGAATTTTAAGAGGCTATCTAGAGAAGGCCACTTAAAAACTCTTTGCCAGCTAGATTTAAAAACATTAAGTTAGAAACTCACTTAACACTTTTCAGGACTTTGTTCCATATAGAAATTTTCAGAAAAATTAAAATTGCACCTCAGTCTGTTTGGATTTTTTTTTTTTAGTTAAGATAGTAGGTGTAAATGAGCAAGAGAGGGCCATGGGAATGATCTGGGAAGCTGGAGGGTTGGGGCTCTGTAAAGAAGGTCTTGATAAGAAGTCTAGGAAGTCTAGACTATCTGAAATTTGCTGATTGTGAGGAAAGCCAGATTATTAAGAAATCCTGAGAAGGCGGTGTTTAGGCTTTTAAAATACATGTGGAATTTGGGATGATATGTGGAAACAGAGATTCCAATGTTATGGTCACACGAATTATCTTTGACCCCAAGTGACACGGAGGAGTGAAACCTATCATGGATACAGAAGTTGTGGCAAACAACAGGGAACAAACATCATTAGTGCGACAGAAATGAGAAGAGGATAGGAAGAAGGAAAAAATGCTCAGATCATTACAGAGTATCTGACAGGGCTTCCTCTGAGTGGACCGAGCAATACAGAACAAGATAAGCAGACATCTTATTGGGATTTTTGTTTGTTTGTTTGTGTTTTAAACAACTGCTGTTTAACTTATTGAATAACATAAAATTGAATAAAAAGGACATCCCGGAATCTCTCAAGATCCCACCACAGTAGGACATTATCTTCCTCAAGGTTCCCTACCTGCTGGTTCCCTAGGAGAGGAAACTCAACACTCAGAGTCCTTGCAGAAGAATGGGTCAGGCCTCAGGATTTCAAGCTCTCCTTTGAGTGCTTCTTTAAGAATCAGGTTTCCTCAACCCACAAGATGCTTTTGTGTGCAAGGTAAGAGGTCTTTTGTCTGCAGAGGAAGCCACATCCTGCTTAAGTGAGTGTTCTGCCCTTTATGTAAATTAGAAGAATACCTCTCTACACAGCCTCTTTTCCTTTTTGGCTGGTCGGCCTTGGGAAGTAAACAATTTGAGCTACCACTTGAGAAAAAGTTTTCATTAAGTAATCTTAAGCCGGATGAGTAACACAAGCTGCTGTGTTTGCTCTCACACATGCACAACTCATGTTAATGATCTGAGTTGAGTGTGGTCCCTTAGGACCACATCAGTGGAAGCTGGGCTACACCTCAGCTATTGTTTTGGTCAAGAGTTGGTTGAGAAATGAGACACAAAGTAAGGCATAACAGCATGAAATACAACCAGACAGTATGAGATAACACCATACACGACAAACATCGCTTTTCTATCTTTGTGCACAGTGACTGTTTCTTCATTTCTGAAAGCATCTAGAAATCCTTTTTGATATTGGGCGCTAAAAGTCACACCCTTTCCGGATGAGCAGTACTTAAAAAAGAAGGGAGGAGTTGGCTGGTATTCCCTTTAAATTCAAACATAAAACACATTTCCTACTTCCCCCTGGTCTCATCTTTCTGCAGGTGGACGGTACCAGAACAGGTCTGTGAAAGAATTCCTTAAGAAAGTTATGATTGAAAGACAGGATGCTTGTAGAGAAGAAGCCAGCGAGACTGTACCCTTGAGCAGAAATCCCAGAGTGAAGACTGAATCTTGTGTTTTATCTGTGTGCCCATGTGACTCAGTCCTGAGAGTCGAGGCTGGTGTCAGAGTGTGACAGCCAGACACTAAGAAATGGTGCTAGCATACAGTTTCTTTTCACCCTCAGTCTGGGTCCTACTGATAATTACTGCCTTCAACATCTGGACCTCGTCTCATCCCCCTGAGATATTGTGAAGGCGCAAGCAGTGGGGCGATTTCCCCACTGTGGTTGTGTGACATGTTTATGTCTTGTATCTTCTTGTCCCCTCTATCCAACTTGTGACTGGGAGTCAGACTGGACCATTTTACAATTGTCACCCCTTAGCCTCAAAATGGAGGCTTTTGTTATTCAAGAGTTACCACTCAATCCCTCCTGCTCTAATCCCGCTAGCAAACGCTATCTTTTATTGTAACGGAATCATAGCGTCTTTAAAAAAAATGTTTGCCCACCAAAGACAAGCTCACTGAAATATTTTTCATGACCTGAATGACTCCCTCCCATTAAGTGAAACAGTCCAGCATCCCAGAAGCAATGAATGATCACTCTTGGAACTTGCCCATTCCACGAGAAATGCATGTAACCAGGCTCCAGTCTGTAACCTAGGGAGTAACCAGGCTCCAGCCATTTCAGGAAAGAGAAAATGTGGGGCAGATTGCCTAAAATGTCTCAGTGTCATACGGAAAGTGGCGAACAGCTGCTGCCTTAGACTAACCACCCCAGTAAGAGGAGTGTTTGTATACTACTGGAGCCAAGGCCAGGAGGTAGAGTGGAATCAAGAGGGCCTTTGCCCATCCATGGGGGCAATGGAGAGGACACTGCAGTGTAGAGAAGCAAGATGCAAACGCCTGGCCTTGGTTATGTAATGTGGAGGAGATCAGGAAGGGGCCCTCAGCTTCCAAGATGCATGTGTGAAACATTTCAATGATGCCACCCTGGCACCCGTTCTTGAAGTCTGCGTTCACAAAGCCCTGCCTTGACATTACTAAGTATCTAAAGGTACACTCTGCCAAGGCCATCCATCCTTCTCCAAAACAAAGGGAAGCCTTGCTCACCTCAATAATGTAGAGGACCACATTCTTGTAGAAGCAGTACAGGATGCACTTGGTCACCCGATTGTAGCTCCAGGCACCGTGAACCAGCAGCAGCTTCTCCAAGTAGGAAAACTGCAAGAGGAAAGGAGCACTGTTCAGAAGAGCCCAACATCAGGAACATGGCTTCACAGCAGAAACAGGAGATCAGAGAGGAAAGCCCGGTTCTGTGGTTCATCCCAGAAAACTGCTCCCTGCATGCAAAGCTTCCGCGTTCAGTAAGAATCAGTAAGATCCTTGAAAGAAATCTAGAAAGTTGCCAGTTCCCTTCAAACAGGATGCCAGACTTTGCTTTTCTCATACAACTTCATTATCCCAAAGACTCAGGGCCTTAACTATTGAAAGGGAGTGGCTGAAGGTACAATGGATTCCTAGATTTCACCACAGAACTATGGTGACAGGAGCAAAGGGCAGGGACACTCATGTCCTAATGTCCTTTCAAAGAAAGGGACCTCCAAAAATGCATGTCTCATGATCATTGTCAGTCTGTTAATCTGTTGGCTAAAAACAAGTATACTGGGCCCAGAGCAATAGCACAGCAGATAGGGCACTCACCTTTCACATGGCCTACCTAGGTTTGATCCCTGACACTATATATGGCACCACAAGCCCCTTAGGAGTGATCCCTGAGCACAGAGTGAGGAGTAATCCCTGAGCAAAATTGGGTGTGACTCCAAGAACAAAAATTAAAAAAACCAATCCCCCTACCCAGAGACACAGAGAAACACAGACCCTCTCACGAAGGTTCCAAAATCGGTGCTCTCCCTTAAGTGCCCTCTCTCTCCTCTCTCTCTCTCTCTCTCTCTCTCTCTCTCTCTCTCTCTCTCTCTCTCTCTCTCTCTCTCTCTCTCTCGGTGGGGGCATGCCTGGCAGTGCTCAGGGTTTACTCCTGGCTCTGTACTCAGGGATCACTTCTGGCGTGGCTTGGGGAAATGTTTGGGGATGCTAAGGATCAAACCTGAAAAGAAAAAGCCCTACTCAAGTACTATGGCTCTGACTCAAGCACCTCTCTTTCTTCTTTTTTTTCTACCCACCCTGAAGATGTCTGTGTTCTCTCTTGAACATGCATTCTTCTGTTTCTCTCCTCTTAAACTTTCTAAGTAATTTTGCTTAATAAAACAAACAACCCATCTTGCTTCACTAGAGAAACAAAACCCAAAACCCCCAAAAGTATGAACATGAAGCTGGAAAAAGGAAAGGCTTGCTTTTTATCTGTGTTAGAGGTTGTGCTTATTAGGGAAAATTCTGTCATCGTTTCTATGCTTTAGTTAACTGTGTATTGGGTTGACTTCCCCTCTGTTGCCTTAAACTAAAATGTTTTTTAAGATATGCTTTGTATACTTATTTTATTTATTAAAATTTCTCATTAAGATAATGCTGATTTCCAAGACTGTTCATCTTTTAGTGGTGCAATTCCATATCTCCTCAAAAATAGGTGCTACCACACCACACTCGCCACCAAAGTACAGGCTCTCTAGCACAGTGTCCTGGCTCTCCTTCCAGCTCCCACTCCCATGCATTCAGAGCCCAGGGGTTTGACTGAATTTTGGTTTGAACTAAAACTTGAATTCCCTGTTCTAAGTCACAGGGCAGTCCACAAGCTCAAATCTATCATTCTCCTATGAAAGATCTCCAGACAGAATTAAGATCATCGACAGAGTCTGGAAACACTCAGTAGTAGTGTAACCCTGCCCCTACTAACTTCGGATCACTTCTGACATTAAATCAACAATCTTAGAGACTCTGAAAGTATACTAGGTACATTATTATTAGCACTAAAGAAAGAGAATGAATAACTATGACCTAAAAGCTCCTCCAGAATGGAGAGCAAGGCCCATCACTCATCCCTGTACTCACAAAGTTAAAGGATGACTTCAAAATGGCAGAAATAGGGGCACATGGAAAAGTGAAACTCCCCATAAAGACTTATTAAGGACTCCAAAGGGGGAGAGAGGGAATCATAATAAAACTAGTCAACACTAAAAAAGGAAGTTTGTATTCGACCTGGACCTGCCGCCCCTCCACCCCATGTTAAACTTCAATGGACACAGAGGACATCTGCTGGAATCATCCCAAAAGCCTCCAATTTACTGCTACAAGGATTGGTTTCTGGGGGGAAGAAAAGGAGCATCCTGAATCAAATACTCTTTTCATGAGATCATTCAGAAAACATGGAGAGAGGGGACAGGAACCCTACTCTCCCACAAACAAGAACTCGGGGTTAGAGGGCCACAGTGCATAGACTCCCTACACATGCTACCCCCGGGGAAGGCAGCAAAGTGGGGGCTGACTCCTGCAGGGTAAAGGTATTGGTGAAGAGAAAGATGTGGGAGCAGCATTCTATCTGTCTCACCAGTTTCCCAAAGGGAAATCTCTGAGTTAACCCCAAAGGAGCACTCTCTCACAAATGCAAAAAAAAAAAAAAAAAACCAAAAAAAAACCCAGCAACCCACAAATCAATGATGTGTGCACATAAAAATACACTGATCACAAAGCTTTTGCTGCAACCAAAGACATTCATCATTTCACTGGAGGCAAAGTGGATGCTGATTGTGCATCTTTTCCCACTTAGTAATATAGGGAGAGGAAACATGTCAATGGGAAGAGAGGGCTTCAGAGAGGAGGAAGACAGAGACTGAAATGACAGACTCTCTGCCTCATCACAAATAGGACCATGGGCAGGAGAAACTCCAGCCTGCAGACACAGGGTGTCACTTTGAATGGCCTCTTGTCAAGGTGACTATGAGGAACACTTGGAGAAACACAAAAACTCCAAATGGAGCTACAAAGCCCCACTCCCCCTCTCAGTCCTTCTTTGATGCTTTTAATTTGAAGCGAGCACTGTTCCAGATTTGACATCCCATTAGTATGCAGTTTCAATAAAGCAGGCCACGGAATTGCCCTTCCCTAGACATTTTCAAGAAAAAGACAGGCAAATATTTGCCTGGAACTCCTAGGAAACCTCTAAAGATTCCTTTGAGCCCGATGATGCTATAACTCAAGTATTTAATAATGTTGGGGTGTATAACATCTACAGTTGCTGACAGGCTACAGGAAGCATGTTGCCCCATGGGTCTTGGCCAGTCGACTCGTGGAGAGCCAAGCAGCAGGTGTGGGGGGGCCCATTCTCCAAAGTCATGTGCTGGTCTGGAGCTCTGAGGCTCTGAACCCTCAGACCAGAGCCTGGGCCCCCTCCTGGGAAGGACCCCCAGTTTTCTCATCTGTAAATCCTGAATTTTTTCTCCTACTACTTGAGCAATTGTCTTGAGGACTGATTTGGAATTCAATAAGCACCAAGATGGATTTCCTGCACTTTTCAGAGTCTCAAGAACTTTGAAATTCCTCTCTGCCCTTGCAGAACCATGAAGGGGGAGAAGATGATGGAAGGTGATGTAAGTCAGAGTCCCCCACCTCCAGGGAAATGGAGACTCGGCATGGCAGAGAACCAGCCTGCTGCCCTGGGGTGTCAGCATGAAAAGAGTAAGTCATTATTTCATGTGTTTATATGATTAAGGTTAGCACGGTTTTGGGGTTTTTTTTTCCCCTCCTGGAAGACTGAAAATTGGAGAAGCAAGAGGGAACTCTAGCTAGCCAGTCAAGAAGCAGGCATTTAGTCACAACTTGCTGGAATCTGGGGACATGAGGAAATGACTAGTGCTCATTGTAGCATCTCTATTTTCTGGATGAGCAAAAGAGTCAAGTGTCTAGAGTGTGCCCTGAGTGTCAGGAGGTTGGTGATTCTCCTTCATTTGAAGGCTGTCAATTAGAAATAGCCTCCCTTTCATCCTTTCACCCTCCAACTGTAAGCCCATCAGCTACGAAATGAACCAGGAACCCCTGCAGGCAAGGTCTGACCCAGAGAGGAATGAACTGAACTTGGTTGAACTGCAAGAGGCTATTTGCTCCCGAACACAGAGCAGTGACAGTCCAAGCCCAGTTCATGCCTTTGGCAATTCACCCCATAGCATGGGTCCCAGGCAGCACCATGGTCACCTCTATAAGCTGTGTATCATCACTTTCCCTTGACCTTAAACCCCTGTGCTCTGGCCTTTGAGAAAAATGCGGGATGAGCATTGCTGAGAATCAAGGTGATGAGCACACTTGCCCTTGGGCGGAACACGGCATAAGAGAAAGCACAGACACAGCCATGTAGGAGCGAAAGGTAAGAGATTTTGATTCTCAGGGATCTATTCAGAGATCTATCTGTCAGGGATGAAATCTTTGCTTGGCTGACAGAAAGCTCACAAATGGCCTAAAGAAAGCCAACTTGTAAAACAGGGCCTCCATAAATTGAGATACAAATTCAAATATACCGGTGCTTTGGTCTAGATAGAGCCTGGCAAGCTACCGAGAGTATCGTGCCCACACGGCAGAGCCTGGCAAGCTACACATGGCATATTGGATATGCCAAAAAACAGTAACAAGTAAGTCTCACAATGAGAGATGCTACTGGTGCCTGCTCGAACAAATCAATGAGCAACGGGATGACAGTGACAGTGACACAGCCTTAAAATGAGTGTCAGCAACACCTAATCAGAGACAGAGAACAAAAGGGAATACCCTGTCATAGTGGCAGTGTGGGGTGGGGGGAGACGGGACTGGGGAAGGTGGGAGGGATGTTGGGTTTACTGGTGGTGGAGAATGGGCACTGGTGAAGGGATGGGTTATCGAACTTTGTATGGGGGAAACATGAGCACAAAAATGTATAAATCTATAACTGTACCCTCACGATGACTCTCTAATTAAAAATAAACTAATAAAAAAATGAGTGTCAGACTTCTTTGGATTCGACTTAAGGTCTGGCACCAACCAGCCCTTCACGTGCAGCTCATTTATCATTCAACCTGGGACAGTGGGCTCAGAACACCTCTGACCTGTGCAATGGCATAATCTGAGTTGTTGGTCGCCTGCATTCCCTCGTTTCCGCTGATTCCCACACCCACGTGGGCAGTCTGGATCATCCCGACGTCATTGGCACCATCCCCAATGGCGAGAGTGATGGCTTTTACCCTCTTCTTAACCACGTCCACTATCTCAGACTTCTGCAGAGGAGATACTCTGTAAGAAAAGAAAGGGAAAATTTGACTTCGGGGGTCTGGCTGGAGGAAACAGCTGTAGTCTACATTTAGCTGCATTAGAAGGGCAGTTCCTGGATAATTTCCAAATTCAATACATACATTTTCTGCTCTTGTGTAAAGAAGCTTTCAGAAAACAGTAGCTTGTGGCTTTCAAGTGTGTGCCAACCTCACAGATGAAATACACAACTCAAAACTAACTGAAAACACAGTCCATTTGTAATCACTCCACTCAGAGGAAGCCGTACATGCAAACTCAAACTCAGCTCACGCAACTGTGCCCTTTGGAATGACAAAGGCAGTTAAGCAAGCTACAGGGGTCTCAGGCAATAGCTTTTCAATAAATCAGAAAACTAACCTAGACCCTGTTTTTGGTTTGCTGTACATCATGAATGACGTGGGCTCAGCAAGGAAACTTTTCAATAAAATCTGCTTTGATAGAAGGGAAGTAAAGTTGGAAGGGCATGAGAAGTGGAGAAAGTGCACTAGAAGGAAGAAAAAGGAAGAAGAAAGGAAGAAGAACTCTCCATCTGCAGCCCAGAGACAGAGACAATGTTTGAAGGGCAGCCAAAGTGTTATGATTTAGGAAGGGACTCTGCAGAGAAAGAAGGTCTAGATAAGCTAAACTGCAGAATTCAGCTCCAAAGGAGAAGAGTAGGGAGTCTTGGCTTTGACATGGGTTGTTTCCAAAGGAATCAAATAAGGTGGGCTATTCCTCATAAGCCCTCAAGTTGTCTGGGGAAAAGGCCCAACTAACATCAAGGTGTTAACACTGCAATGCTCAGTCTATTTGCTTAAAACCTAAGACCAGACAATAGAGGATGATACAATGCTAAGTACTTTATTTGCTTTAAATCCTGAAGTAGTAAACTGATACTTGACTTGGGAGATTTACAGGTAAACTCTTGAAGCCCTTAAACACTGAGAGTAATGAGCTCACTGTGCTTCCTAAGGGTGCATGGATAGCACCCAACCACAGCCTCACCTGCAGACTCCTTGGGGCTCCCCACGACACAAATGCCTGCCTCTAGCACAAAAATCCAATCAAACCTGACATTGAGTGTGACCAGTTCTGGAAAAAGAAATGTGTCTGGGGAGACAGCAAACTGAATTTCCTGTACAGGTGCTTGTGTCAGCTCTTTGCAATTTTTTTAATAGACATTAGCAAGTTGGGAAAACAGAACCTAAGGGCTGAAAGAGCTTTTGATCACTTCACTAAGATTTGGGATGGTGAGAAGTTATTGCCTTCAGAGGCATTTGCAAACATCCACATTATTATTATTACTCTTTTCGTGTTGATAAGCACACTTAAAAGCACCATTTCTGTTTTCTGGACCAGACTATAAAATATTATTCAAATATTAAGGCTGAACTGTAAAGACAATAATCACATCCTTCCTCTGAAATCCCAGTTTCTGCAGTCTGAGCACTCCCAGGTCTTTCAACTCAACTTTGCAGGAAAGTTCTCAACATTAAAAGTAGCTTCCAATATGTCAAACTTTTATTTGATGTGTTGAATGCTAACTTTTTTTTCCATTCAGTTGCTGTCTTTTAGTTTTAGCCTGTGTTTCATGCAGAAGCTCTTTAACTTTTTGTAGTCCCATTTGTTTATTTTTGATTGTGTTGCTTTTGCCAGTGGTATTTGGTCAATGAAGTTACCTTTGAGGTCCAAATCTTAGAGCGTTCTGCCTCAATGTACTTTATAGTTTCTGGTAAGATTTCAAGGTCTTTTATCCACTTTGAATTGACTTTTGTGTGAGGTCTAAGATATGTGGAAAAGAGTATAGAGAATTCTCAGTAAGCATAGAATTAAACTGCCATATAACTCAGCAATTCCACTGGGCATATAACCCCAGAAAATAAAATCACTCTCTCTAAAGGATATATATGCAACATTAGTCATTGCTGCACTCAAGTAGAATAGCTAAGATATGGAATCAACCTATGTGTACAATGAAAAAAGGATGGATTACGAAGATGTGGTATATATACACTATTGTATGCTATGCAGCTTCAAGGAAAAATGAAATCATGCAATGTGCTGCCACATGGTTGGAATTGGAAGAAATCATATTCAATAAAGTAAGCCAGAAAAAAGAAAAATAAACACAGGATAATCTCATTAATCTGTGGCATAGAGAATACTGAATGAGGAATGTACTACAGTAATAGGGGAATGCCTATCTCACCCTTCACCCTAGTGTTTAGAGAGGACAGAGAAGGAAAGAAATCAGGGGGGTGAGGTGAAGATAATGGGAAGTAATGAGTAAACAGACATTAGGGTCTCTGTTATAATAGTGACATGAGTGAGAAGTATAGTCACATATCCAAAATGCAGACTCAACAAAACTGAAAAAATGAGATCTTAAGCAGCAACCACTGAAACTTTGTAATATGCTTCTCAGGTTGACAGGCAGAGATGGGATAGAATATGGGAACACTGGTAGAGGGAAGTTGACACTGGTGGTGGGATTGGTGTCTGCCATAGAGGTAGGGACTGGGGTCAGTGGGGGTGGAGGGAAGGATACTGGGGACACTGGTGGAGGGATAGATGTTGATAATTATGTGACTGAAACTCAATCATGAAAGCTTTGTAACTATTTCACAGTGATTCAATAAAAATATTTTTTAAAAGAAGGATTATATACCTAAAACTCAAATATCAATAATAAAAAATAAATAATAAAAAACAAACTTTCAGATCCAGAGGGAAAGTACGGTGGGCAGGACACTTGCCTTGCCCACGATCAATTTAGGTTTGCTTCCTACAATTCCATAAAGTCCTCCGAGGCCCTCCAAGAATGATTCCTGAGCACAGAGCTAGGAGTAACCCTTGAGAACAATGTGTGTGGCCCAAAAAACAAACAAAACACAGCTTTCCCATTTGCTTTTCTAGATGACACATAGGATAAAAAAAAACAAGACCACTAAGTCCCTGCTAACAAACACTAGATTTAACTTTCATGTAGCCTCAGATGGATTTAACTGGAAACTTTAGTGTTGTTATTTGTCATTGGGAGGGCTGGAGCGATAGCACAGCAGTTGGGTGTTCACCTTTCCACGTGGCCCACCCGAGTTCAATTCCTCTGCCCCACTCGGAGAGCCCGGCAAGCTACCGAGAGTATAGAGCCCGAGCGGCAGAGCCTGGCAAGCTACCCATGCGTATTGGATATGCCAAAAACAGTAACAATAAGTCTCTCAATGAGAGACGTTACTGATGCCTGCTCGAACAAATCGATGAGCAATGGGATGACAGTGACAGTGATTTGTCATTGGGGTAACACACAGGAATATAAGTTGCTATGTATCAATTTCAAGTTGATGCAACTGCCAGGATGAAACAGCCCTCTAAACCAAGGAATGTTCCTGGCATTCCTCTCTCATTAAACATTTTGTCAGCGATAGTTAACAATTCTAATTTACTATGCAAATATGATTTCTTACTCCATTTTCTTATAGCTCCAAAGAAGTAGATAGCAAATATAATATGGAGAATATCCTCTAAGATGCAAAGTAACTGAATATTCCCTTGTCTTGTGGCCCCAGGAATTATAAAAACAAGGGAAATGATTCCATCCCTCCTTTTCTTTTTATCAATGAACTGTGGACATTTCATCAGTGAAATCAAGAATGATCCACCATGTTGAGATAGTGGCAAGGTACCTAGGTGAAATCTTAACTATAGTAAAGTATTAGCACTGTTAGCACTGCCATCCTGTTGTTCATCGATTTGCTCAAGCAGCCACCAGTAACGTCTCCATTGTGAGACTTGTTACTGTTTTTGCATATTGAATACGCCATCGGTAGCTTACCAGGCTCTGCCTTGTGGGCAAGATACTCTTGGTAGCTTGCCGGACTCTCCAAGAGGGATGGAGGAATCGAACCTGGGTCGGCTGTGTGCAAGGCAAATGCCCTACTTTATCTCTCATCCCACTTGCAAAAATTCAGTTGTTGGGGTGGGGAGGCACTTCTGAGAAGAACATGTCATCTAACTCAGGTGTCCAAACTGTGCGTTTAGATGCCATAGGGTGCTACAGTGGGGAAGTAAACATTTTTGTGGGAAAATAAAAGAAATATATTTTAGGTAGGACAAGATCCTAGCTCAGAGAAGCCCACTTGTATAAACCAGATCATGTTGCATTTCTCTTATTGATACCACTTTCTTGAGGTTTAAGTTTCATGGCTATTCTGATAAAAAAAATCAAACACCTTGTGAAAACTCAACATGAATTTAGAAATGAAACTAGCAGCACTCATGGCTTCTCTAAGGCCCGAGAACATGAGCAGGGCTTCATGTGTGTGCCATCCCTGACCACTGTAAGTGATTATAAATATTTAAGGGGAAGATAAGTAATAATCCTTCCTCTCAATTTATGGACATTATTGTTTTAAATGTCTGCCAAGTTGTTAGAACATAAATACTTTGTAACACTTTTGACCTGGCCTACTTATTATTTCAAAATTGTTCAACTTTTCTTCTGACCTTGGAGATTTGCAAAGAAATTACTGAGACACCAGGGTACTGTGAATCCAGAGACCACTGGGAACTGCTACATTAATCACTTCTTTCCATGATTCCATTAATCACTCTTCAAAGTACAATTATTCACTCACCGAAAGGGACTCTCACCTCATTTCCATTTTCACCTCACTTAATCTCCCTCCTCCTCTGCTCCGGGGACACTGCACCAGAGAGCATAGAACAGATATGCAGGCAGCCCTGGGCAGGCTCAAGGCTCCACTCCTTGGGATTCTGTATGTCACTTAAGTCACCCAGCGAGTGGGTCTTTTAATCGGGAAGCTTGACAGGATCTGAGCAGAAGGGGAGCCTAGAGGGGACCGGCAGCAGCCCATGAGACAGAAAGCTCAGCCAAAGGCACATCCTACTATGGTAGTAGGGGCATTTGTTGTGGAACAGGGAAGTTGTTCAACAAATCCAGAGTGTTCTTTGAGGTTAAAGTTGCTGTTATATGGTTAGAAATAAGTCAACATGAGCCAAGTACCAATTCAAACAGACTTGCTCCATATGTTACCCTGGGAATTCCATCTCATGTGAGTTAAATCCTGACTGCTCAAGCAAATCGACGAACAATGGGACAACAGTGCTACAGTGCTACTTATGGCTCAAGGTCCAATCTATGAAAGTCTAACAGTTGTTTGTCCTGCCCCTGCACCTCTCCCCCACAAAAAAACAAGGAGAAAACCTAGCTGAGGTTTATTAATGAAATAATGCCCTTGATTTTTAGAAACATGAAACTTTCACCAGTATTTATTATACCCTTAGCAGGAATGTCTTGAGAAGAACTAATTCTGGCACATACTAGGGCTCACAACAGAGCGAAGGGATAAAGTATACAGAATTGAATAGATACTGCAACCCTTTGACCATATAGTGTTTTAGTATATGCCAGTTATCATGGGACACAGGCCAGTTCTCCTTTAACCTTAATTTGGGATCTGGAATCACAAGCCACACAATATTTTACATGGGTGGGCAATATTTCCCCTGCCCACCCATGTAAAATATTTAACCTGTAAAACGAAAATTCCAGACACAGGCATTGAGACACATCTAGAATCTATTTTGGCACAATCTGAGTACAAATATAAAATCAAAGCTCTTCTGCCTACTAGAGAGGTATTCTATCCATTTTTTTTTTTTTTTTTTTTTTTTTGCTCTTTGGATCACACCCTGCGATGCTCACGGGTTACTCGTGGCTTTGCACTCAGGAATTACTCCTGGCGGTGCTCAGGGGATCATATGGGATGCTGGGTCCACTGCATGAAAAGCAAACGCCCTGCCCACTGTACTATCTTGCTCCAGCCCCTCTGTCCTTTTTTTCAGGCTAACACAACACAGTATCAAGTAAAATAAATGATAAGTTTGTTTTTCAGGACTTAAAACAATTCAAATGCCCTACCCGCTGTGCTATCACTCCAGCCCATTACCCAAAATATTTTAAAGAGACATACACACTCCCATATTAATTACAGTGGTTAATTACAGCTATTCACAATAGCTAAGATACTAAAGCAACACAAATGGCCATCAATGAGAGGGTGCATCAAAGAGATGTGGTCTATATGTACAGTGAAATATTCATCCAAGAAAAGGGAAGACATTCTGCTATTATGGCAACTTGAATGGGCCTTGAGTGCTGTTAGGTTAAGTGAGGTGAGTCATACTGAAAAGTACTGTGTGGCATTGCTTATAAGGGGAATCTATAAGTCAATTTTTTGAAAAAAAAAAACAGAATTAAAGGATGATTACCAGGGGATGAAGGGGTTTAAGGGTACAAATTTATAACAAGTATTAAATAATTCATAGTGATCAAAGCAGAGTAAAAATAAACATGGATAATAGTTTTCACTACAATGATGCAATCTTATACTACGCAACAGGCATCACACCGTAAACTATAAATGCCCCAGGGCAACACTCTACATGCCCTGACTTTATACCACATTATGTGGCACATATGGTCAATAAAAATAAATAATGAGCAATGATAAAGAGAGTTATAGATTTCTACCTCAAAGTAAATGACAAAACCAGTCACAAAAATAAAAAGAGAAAATACACAACTGTTGGCCAGGAAGTGGAGAATAGAGATACTCTGTTTTCAGTCTGTGGGATTATAAACTGATATGGCCGCTCTGAAGAACAGCATGGAGGTTCCTTGAAAATTGAAAGCAGTGATTCTCTTTTGTTTGGTTTTCTGTTTGGGGGCCACTCCTGGCCATGCTCAAGGCTTAATTCTGGCTTTGCACTCGGGGGTCATTCCTGGCAGGGTTTGGGGGATGATATGGGGGGTGGGGGTGTCAGAGATTGCATCTGTATTGACTATGTGCAAGGCAAGGCAAAGAAATTCTTGGTCCGGTAATTCCACCTCTGAGCATTTATCCAAAGGAAAAAAAACTATGAATTAAAAAAAATATTCGACCCCCTTCTTTCCTGCAGCATTATTTATAATAGGCAAGATAAGGAAGCAAATCTGTTTCCATGGGTGAATGAAGAGAAAAACCATATACATTTATACTACATGTAAGTAATACATGTTTATATTACATATACAAGATATGAACACAATGAAATTGCTCAACTATAAAACAGGAGAATCTTGCCAGTTGTGACAATGTGAATGGTTCTTGACAGCACTATGCTAAGTGAAGTCAGGCCACAATCAGTGGTGCTGGGGGCTACTCCTGGCTGGGGGATGGGGGGGTCACTTCCAGTAATGGAAGTGGGTGGGGGGTCACTCCAGTAATGCTCAGGGGGCCAAGCAGTTAACAGATCCCCCTTGTGTAAAGCATTACTTAGTCCCTGAGTTAGCTCTTCCAATCCTATCTCACTTTTAAAAATTTGAAAAAGCAAACCCAAGCTCGTAGATATAGAGAACAGACTAGTGGTTTCCAGGGGTGGACTGAGAGGAAGTTAAAATGAGAAAAACGGATAAAGAGGGTCAAAAGGTACAAATCCTCTGCCATGACACAGAAAAAAACCATTAGGACCAGAAAGATACAGAACAGGGTCAAGGTATTTGTCTGGCATGATGCCACTCCTAGATGGATCCCTGACACCATGTATGGTCCCGTCAAAACCACCAGGAGTGATCCCTAAGCGTTAAGCGAGGATTAACCCCTGAGCACCCTGGGGGTGGTTAAAAATCCGACCTTCTTTCTGGTCTCCCAAAAGTCATAGGCACATGATGTATAGTAAGGCATCTATAGTGAATACTATTGTGGTGTATATTTTCCTTTTTTTCGATAGAGCCAGCCCCAGTGATGTTGCAGGGGCACTCCTGAGAATGCTCAGCCTGCAAAGGGGCATGGAAGTGTGGTGCCTGAGCTTGGCAGTGCTCAGGAGCTAACACCTGGTGTACTCAGTTGATCATGTCTTGCCAGAAACCAAACTCAGGGCATCACACATATCAGGCAGGTGCTTCCAGCTCTCTGTCTAGCTCCTGTCTTGCATATCTGAATGTTGCTAAAAGAGTAATCCAAATATTCATATCACAATAAAAAAGTAAATCTGTGTAGTGATTAATCCATAGATGGAGTGTCCATTTCCTAAGATGTAAAAATAGTGAATTATTATGTTATGGAAATGGAAACAATATAATACCTATGTCAAGAATAACTCTGTCCTCCCATTGTTCATTGATTTGCTTGAGCGGGCACCAGTAATGTCTCCATTGTGACACTTGTTACTGTTTTTGGCACATCAACTACGCCACAGGTAGCTTGCCAGGCTCTGCCGTGTGAGCGGGATACTCTGAATAGCTTGTGGGCGCTCATCCCTCTCTCCCACCCCAAGAGGGATGGAGGAATCAAATCCAGGTTAGCCACGTGCAAGGCAAATGCCCTACCTGCTGTGCTATGGCTGTGCTATCACTCCAGTTCCATACTAGGGTTACCACACAAAATACAGCCTATGCATTAATTTTGAATTTAAGCTAAAGAATAAATTTTATGAGTGGAGGGGAGAAGGCAGATGGAATAGAGAAGGGATCACTAAGAAAATGATGGCTGGAGGAATTAGTTGGGATGGGAGATGTGTGCCAATAGTAGATAATGGACCAAACATGATGACCTCTCGGTCTCTGTGTTGCGAGCCATAATGCCCAAAAGTAGAGAGAGAGTATAGGAAATATTGTTTGCGTGGAGGCAGGGGGAGGGTGAAAAAGGGGGGTATACAATAGATATTGGTGGTAGGGAATGTGCACTGGTGGAGGGATGGGTGTTTGATCATTATGTGATTGTAACCCAAGTATGAAAGTTTATAACTATCTCACAGTGTTTCAATAAAATAAAAAAAGAAAAAAAAAGAAAAAAGAAAAAATATTTTATTTTCAACATAAATATGTAATTTTTTGGTGGGCCAGGACAATGGTGCTATGTCAAGAATACCCATAGAAAATAATGGATGGGGGGCTGGAGTGATAGCACAGCAGGTAGGGCGTTTGCCTTGCACGCAGCCGACCCGGGTTCGAATCCCAGCATCCCATATGGTCCCCTAAGCACCGCCGGGGTGATTCCTGAGTGCATGAGCCAGGAGTGACCCCTGTGCATCGCCGGGTGTGACCCAAAAAGCAAAAAAAAAATAATGGATGGGGGGCTGTAGTAATAGCACAGAAGGCAGGGTGCTTGTCTTGCACAAGATGACCCAGATTTCAATCCCCGGCACCCCATATGGTCTCCTGAGAGCTCTGCCAGAATTGTTCCCTGAGTACAGAGCCAAGAGTAAGCCCTGAGTATCTGTGTGTATGGATCAAAAACAAGCAAACAAAATGATAGAAAAAGGAAGACATCATATATGTAAAATATCCCCAATGTTCATTTCAGGTAATGCTAAGCCAAAAAGGTGGGGAGGGGTACAATATATCAAGTTGGTAGATAAATACCATATACAGATCATCAAGAATGAGACTTTCTAACTTTGGTTGCTTCAGCAGAGGCTTTACCCTATCCCAGAATTTCTAAAATTTTATGACTAAAGTATAACAGAGATTTTCCTGTGGAAGGATTCTTCTCAGTCCGTAGAAATGTCTAAGCCTTTCTTGATTCTTAGACATAAAACTAAGCCACATGAAAGATGTGGGTTTCCTCTCAGATGCTATTTCTAAGCTGCTTCTATTCTCTCTTTGGTCTCAGCCATGTCTCATTAAGAGCAGACAGGGTGATGGGTCAGTACAAGGTCAGCAGGGACTATCACCGTTCCGAGAACTGATCTCCAAATTATTTTAGGAGTGTGTTTGTTCCTATGAATGTTATATGTAACATTTTTATAGACTGTATTCATTGTCTATAAAATTCATTTGTCTCTCTGAGCCACCAGAACAAAGATGGAAACTTCTCATTCACTTGCCATTCTTTCCTTTGCTCAACTTAACCTAAATGCCATACAGGACACAGTCAACAAGTTGGGACTATCAAAATCCATGATCCCAAGACTGATTCTTAATAGATAAAAATAGAGTAGCTTAGTTCTACTTAAATAAAAAAAAATGAACTCCCATATAAATAATAGATTGAAAACTTGTTATGTATGTAATTATGAAAGACAACTTCTACTCACAAATAGAGAGAATATAAGAATACATAAACAAGTGGACACCTCTGGAAGATTTATTTTTTGGGAGAAGAGTCACACTCAGAGATTTTCAGGGCTTACTCTTGGCTCTGCACTCAGGAATTACTCCTGGCAGTGCTTAGGGGACCATATTCGATACCTGGGATCAAACCCGAGTTGGGTGTGTGCAAAACAAGCTCCATAATTGCTGTGATATCTCTCCAGGCCCACCTCAGTCAATTAAAAAAAAACCCAACTAATTGACATGAAAATACTGCCCTTTCCCTGGCACTGAGGAATGGAGGCTCTTTGCAAACTTCCTCTACAAACATGGAAGTGGTCTTATTCTATTTTCTATTAATATTCATTAAGGCTATCAGTGACCATTTTGAGAGACATACTGATAATATTCTTTGCATCCCAGGGAAAGAGTGACATGTAAGCATAGTTCCCCCCTTCTCATACCTTTTAATTTTAATGCTCTATTATAAGCCAATTGTTGGCTCCTATCTATCTTGCACATGTGCTTTGAGGTTGAGGTTCTTTATAGACAAAGGCTTACCAACTCTTTACAAATGGTCTCAGGGAGGTAAGGTGACTCAAATTCAGTCCTTCTATTTAAGCAGCTCATCATTTAGTTGTCTTTACACAACAATATAACTGTTCTCTAGTGGAATTAGCACTTAACTCTCAAAATAAAAAATATATATTTTATATAGATATATTCCCAGATAATATATCTATATAACATTGTTTATAATGTGTTCTACTATTATGCAAGTAAATATTAGCATCAAGTAGCCATAAACCCTGCTATGACAATTAGTTTTAGAACTTAGATATATTAGTGTCATTAGCTATTTTGGTATGGCAAAAACACAAGTTTTGTTTGTTTGTTTGTTTGTCTGTTTGTTTGGGGGGCATATCCAGTGATGCTCAGGGTTTATTCCTAGCTCTGAGTTCAGGAATCAATCTTGGCAGTGCTTGGTGGACCATATGGGGTTCCAGGGATTGAACTCAGGGTGGCCAAGTGCAAGGAAAGTGTCCTACCCACTCTACTATATCTTGAACCCCATCATACAAGCATCAGCCATAAGGTCATTTCCCCTTAGATGCATGCTCTTGGTATATGATGCAACACATCCAATAGCTGGATGAGGTGAAACGCAGACAAATTGGCTATCTCATATTATACTTCGGCAAATCTATGGGCATTTGAGAAATTAACTCAAAGTTTGGCATATATTAAATTCAAGTGGCAGAAAGCATATTAATATGTCTATGGCATCCTTTAAATACAAAGATTATTTTCATGTTATAGAAAATACTTTTTTGACTACTAAATATTTCCACAGTCCAAAACAGACTATCAAGATAAAGCTCTACTTTTAAAATCAGGAGCTGATCTCTCTTTCATTCACATTACACAAAGGGCAGGGGAGAGGGGCATATGTGTGAACACAAGAAGACCAGGAAAGTTCTTTCAGAGCACTATGTATGTAAGTGTGCCACAACAGCAATATGTTAACACATAGTTACTAACTTCCTGTAGCTTGAAAGTTCATTGAATTGATTTTCCTATAATAATATATAATTTGAAGGAGCATCTGAAGATCTCAGTAACATATACACATATACCACACAGAGCACAGCCATGGTTCTCCTGTCTCTTTATTGAACCTTAAAAAACAATTTTTCTACTTTCTCTATCAAAAAATAGGATATAATGCAATAAACATATGTGGTAATTCTAGAGGGTTTACCTGGAGTATGAAGAGTTTTAAGATTTGATATTTTAGTCATGAAGTCACTCTTCATGGCCTCTAAAGCTTAAATTAAAATTCTCAAAAGTTCCTCAACCTAAATGCTAAGAGGAAGGAACCCAAAAACTAATTGGGGGACAAAGCAATGCATTTACTAGTAATCATGATTATGACATGACAGGTAACTGCCTCATCTTTCCTGTGAGTTGGTCCCATCTCTATGCCACTGGGGAGGTGCAGATCAACCATGCAATGGTTGAGTCCAGGGGAAACTTGACACTCTTTATTAATGGAACAAAAACCCTTATAACCTGACCCTGCTCCATAGCCTTAAATGCTGTGTGCAGCTGAGGCTTTCAGAGCAGTTCTCAGAAAAGGGAGGGCGTCCAGGCTGCCCAAGATCGGTTTACTCTGCAAATGAGAAAAGACTTGCTTTGAAATCAGTATACCCTGCTCGCGGCTTCAGAATTTATGCATCTGTACTCACGTCCATGACAATTTTATCACATGTCCAGGAAACAGAACAATAAATGTGGCACTCACATGAAAGTTCAGCTTCTGAAATCCTAACATCTTCCCAAAATGAAGCCGAGTGTATTAAGACCTGAGCAACCACATGTTATGCAAAAGCTCACAAGGCCCTGGGTTGTGAATTACATACGGATTTATATGTGCTGAAATCGACTGGTTGGAGTCTATTTCTTCCTGTATCAGCTGAAAAGAATAGAGCAGTCTAGGAAGACTGGAATTTAAGTAAGAGATATTAGATCCTTCTCGTCCCGGGCTGAAAGATGGATTAGAATAACACATTTAAATACCTTAATGTTTTTAGCACAAAAAGCATTAATTCAATACCCTGCTTCCCTGAAATGCTGTAGGAAGGGCCCGAGACCCTCAGGAGTGTCTGTTTTTCTGAGGTGAACACACATTTATTGTTCTCCATTACAAATTTCACTTGTATTTCCAAACAGTGGAGCCAGCCTCTGCTGCAGGGCAGGTGTATGAAAGAGAACTGAGGCAAGCTGAGGAGTGTTTAAGTTTCGACATCTCAGCATAAGCTGATGGCTCCTTCAGGACCAGACATCATGAGCTCATGCTGGACTGAAAATTAATGGCGATTGAGATGCTGTCATAGGGCGAGTTTAATCACACCTACCCCTCACCTGTCACTGATTCCAAGCAGAAAGGTCATTTATTGCCAATCTGACACCTGACACGTAAACCACATACTCTGGGAAAAGTGAGTCCGTCTGTTGACCTCTGACCTTCACCCTATCCTAGTCCAAACAACCAAGAGATCCAAGATCCACAGGACAGATCACAGATAACTGCACCTCTTGTCTTTTCTGTTCCTTTTCTCCCCCTTTTAAATAGAAATGGGAATGGATGTAGATAAAACAAAGCTCTATCTTCTGAATAGCACTCATTCCATTTCAAACATAAAGCTGGTATGTGATCAGTGACTCATTCTTGATCTCAGTAATCGGAAAAGGTAGGGTCTTACTTTGCTACCATGGTAAGACTTTTTCAAAAGGGAGGTTCAGGGGACCAGGGTGATAATACAGCAGGTAAGGACACCTCCCTGGCATCCTATGTGGTCCCTGAACAGAGCTAGTAGTAAGCTCTGAGAGCATTGCCAGGTGTGGCCCCCTATACCACACACACACATACACACACACACGAACACACATACACACACACACACAAAGGGGGAGGGGATGCATTTGTCTAAACCCACAGAAGGAATGAGACCAAGAATGGTCCTACTCTAAACTATAGACCCTGGATGATTATGATGCATCAAAGCAGCTTCATGGATTTGCAGAAACATAATACTGTTGGGGAATGCTAATGATGGAGGAGATTCTGGATGGAGACTATATAAGACAACTTTGCATTTCCTCCCAAATTCGCCTGAATGGTAAAGCAGGCAGAAGCATTCTACCACTCTTAAAACAGGACATGAAAATGACTCCTCGTGTTCTTTCCATCTGTTAAAATTCTGAAGGGCACAAGAAAAGGGGCATAAGGCAGATGTGGCAGAAAGGAGGGCCTGGGAGCTGTGAGACCCTCAGCCCACGCGAGGCAGAACAGGAGCCCCAAGAGTCTGTGCCCCTGCAGAAAAGATGAGAAAGGCCAGTACAATAGTAATCAGAGTTTAATTTGTAGTTTGCTCTTCTAATTCATTAAGACCATCCTAATCATCTGGATAACATCTAGTCTAAAGTTAAGCTGGCTATGTACCAGTTTCCAGACTTGGTCTATGAGCTACCCAGTGTTATAGATTCATTTTTCCTCACCTGAAAATTCTGTAGCAATAAGAACAATAGATAAAAAACATGTGTTCAATTACCTGTGCTTCTTAAAGATTTTTTAAAATTTATATAAAGCTTTTTCTCTTCCTCTTTGATTATAACTGTCCCATTTTATTTTCAAGGCCACACAGTATACCAAGTGAATAATGACCCTTTTAAAATTTTGTTTGAAGACAGTGAAAAGATGGCATATTAAGTTTATTATGAGGCCTGTTTAGAGGAGCACAAATATCAACTCTTTTTTTTTTTTTTTGCTTTTTGTGTCACACCAGGCGATGCACAGGGGTCATTCCTGGCTCATGCACTCAGGAAGGAATTACTCCTGGCGGTGCTCGGGGGACCATATGGGATGCTGGCATTCGAACCTGCGTCGGCTGCGTGCAAGGCAAATGCCCTACCCGCTGTGCTATCGCTCCAGCCCACAAATCTCAACTCTTGACATTACTTGGTTGTTCCATTTTTTCAGGGTGCCTAGATCCCCACACAGCTATGTTTATCAGGTTACCATCTTTGTTCTGTTGAGCCAATCGATCAGACTGATCTGGGAAACAGAGTATAGGCATAAGATAATTTATTCCCATCACTGTGAGTTCCTTGGCTCTACATTTTCTGCTTGTGATTTGGGAATATCACCTCAGTTACCTGCCTTAAGAGCTGGTTCCAATACTGAATAAATGCTAAAGATGGGCAATCATTTTGAAAAGTAGAAGTAAGAGAAATGTTATTTTCTATCCAGCTCTTGAACTAAGAGCCAAATACCACTCAAGACCTTTGCACTGAGGACACTAACCAGGCTCGGAGCTGGAGGGTGGCTGGGAATTACTTTCTCCCATGATGGGCTACATATGTGGTCTTGGAGGTTCTTGAAGGTGGAGACGGGAGTGGCACCAGAAGAAAGAAAGGGCAATTTTGGTTGCTCTGACTGTTTGACTTTATTTTTCCTTCCCTTAAAGTCCTTTAATGGATTGTTCTCACATATAATTTTAAAGAAAGCCTCTTTATTAACCAACCCATGACACTGTTGGATATTAACCCTAAGTGTTCATCAGTGAATTTCCCCTTTTCTTCCTCCCAGAGAAACTTAGGGTGCTCTTTCGAGTACCCTTAATCCTATAGTTTATCTTTAACATTTCCTTTGTATTAGTTACTAAGTCAAAACCTTCTGGTGAACTCAAGTATAGGTAATCCACTTTGTATTTGAAGTGGATTACCTGCTTTTATATTTCCCCTATAGTCTTTTTATATTTTACTATAGAGCAATGTTCTTTGCTTAAACACAGGATGATCGTTAATGCTGTGTTTCTAATATCTGATAGTTGACTGACTCTAAAATATATCTACTCCTGGGAATCCATCATGATTATTTGACTCAGGCTTCGGTTGCTATAGTTCCTAACACCCCACAAAAGAAAGTTTCCCTGCTCCCCCAAAAAAGGAAGTCCCGCCGTGGGACTGGGGTGGAATTGGGGTGAGTGGCAAAGCTACCCTGGCATCAGAATGGGACAATCTAGAAAGCATAAAAGTGTGGACATGATGCAAGCTGTTATGACTTAGGAGATAGACCCCCATGGGGAAGGACAAGCTGAACCAACCAAAGGATCTAGTCTCTGATTTACTTTTACCTTGCTTGCCCTCAGAGCCCAGGGAACTAAATTTTGGAATCTATATCTCTTACTATGTTTATTCAAATAACTGCAAGTATTAATAAGAAGTAAGCTTAATTATTTAATATGTATAACTAAATTGACCTATTTATGAAACCAATGGAACAATAATATTCTCACTTCTATAAACCCCAAGTGTAAATGTAGCAATTAGTCAGGAAACTTCTCTTGTGTCAATGTATTTATGTCATTGGCAATTGCTACTAAAGTAGTGAACTTAGGACACTCCACCTCCTTCGTATATTTATTTGGGGTCTAGCTGTCCACATCTGGTTGTACTCAAGGATTATTCCTGAATCTATGTGCAAGATGACTCCAGTAGTCCTCAAGGGACCATATATGGTGCCAGCAATTAGGTCTGGTATCAGTAAGATGCAAGACAAGTGTCTTAACCCTGTACTATTTCTCTTGCCCACTATTTTTCTTTTATGATGCTGATTCTTTCCTTGATCCCATCATTACTTTGTTAAATATATTGTGGCTGCTCAATGGCATGTAACAGAACATTTCATGTTTTTGAACATGTAATAAGATCTGTTAATTTATAATCATCTAATTTACATAAATGATTATGATCATGAAAAATTCAATAGCATTTTAACTATAATGTTGATTTGGGAATTGTATAATTATGGAAATGGAGATTTTCAGAAGTAGAGCTAGATGTGTTCTTTTATTTCTAACCCTAGTCGCTATTTCTATTACTGCAGCACAGCAGGTAAGGTGTTTGCCTTGCATGCGGCTGACCCGGGTTTGATTCCTCTGTCCCTCTCAGAGAGCCCAGCAAGCTACCGAGAGTATCTCACCTGTACAGCAGAGCCTGGCAAGCTACCCGTGGTGTATTTGATATACCAAAAACAGTAACAACAAGTCTCACAATGGAGATGTTACTGGTGCCCGCTTGAGCAAATCAATGAGCACCGGGATGACAGTCTGTGTGTGTGCGTGTGTGTGTGCGTGTGTGCATGTGTGTGTGCATGTGTGCGCGTGTCTGTGCGTACGTGTGTGCATGTGTGTGTGAATGTGTGCACGTGTCTATGCCTGCGTGTGCGTGTATTCGTGTGTCTGTGCGTGTGTGTGTGCGCACGAACTAAATGGAAAGAGAAAAGCAATATAGATGTCCCTGGGAGTGTCTTGTTGAGTTAACCACCTCCCAAGAGAATTGCCTGCGCTGAAACCCTTTACCTCTATAAATGATAAATCACACTTCCGTGCAGTTCTATACCTCGACCCCCCCAAATGTTCTGCCACAGCTCTGTATTAATGGGCCATTCTGACTTTCAGTCTGTGGTCCCCTATCTCTTTGTTCCTCTGCTGGGGAGCCTGGGGAGGCAAATATTGATGTTGTGCATCCACAATTTGAACTCACACCAGTATTATATAGTCACAATAATATTCATGATAATGAATATGAATATATGTAACAAGGCTACAAGCACTTGCAAGGCAAATATTATGACTTCATGCTTTTTTATTAATTGCCTGTACATCCAGTCAAGTGCTTGGCATCTAGTGACACTTTTGCCTACATGAATCAGACTGTGGAAACAACTGGAGTAGTTCTGATAGATGCTGTGCAGGAAAATGTGCATCTGGAGGTTTGGAGCAGAGAGAAAATGAGGAATAAAGAGGAATAGTTTTCTTGGGGCTGGAGCAATAGCACAGCGGGTAGGGTGTTTGCCTTGCACGCGACCGACCTGAATTCAAATCCCAGCATCCCATATGGTCCCCTGAGCACCGCCAGGGGTAATTCCTGGGTGCAGAGTCAGGAGTAACCCCTGTGCATCGCCAGGTGTGACCCAAAAAGCAAAAAAAAAAAAAAAAAGAGAGAGAGGAATAGTTTTCTTTTTATCTTTATTCTTTTTCTTTTCTTTTTATGTATTGGATAACTTTCCTCTCCTTTTTCTCTTTCTTTCTTCTAATTCTCTTCTCACTGTCCTATGTTCTGTGAGCACACCTCTTTCAGTGGTTTTGCCCCTGGGTGAAGTCTGAACCTCAGCTGGGGACAGTCAGCTTCAGAAGCTGGAACCGTATTATAGCCCAGCAGGTTTGCTCAAATGCATACAGCCGAACTATCAGTTCAGTCTGTCCTCAAGCCCTCACCAATGTCAGCTGCCCACTGGACTGCATTGTAAACAAAAGGAAAATGTGCAAGTATTGTAAGCATGACTTTTATTTTTAGTCACTCATATTTTAGAGTTGTTTCCCCTTTCTATAAATCGGCCCCCAAAGCAAACCAAAACCACATAAATCAGCTGGGATACAATCTGAGCAATCAGAAGTGAAGTTTGTAATCCGTTTTATTCATTCTAAAAGAAAAAAAAAATTCCTCCAAAGCCTAGTAAAATAACACTGGTCTAGATGAATAAGCTGAAAACCAAAATGCTGACTGCTTCAAATAGCCATTTTCAGTCAAAATTCCTAAAGAAATTGTAATTACTCATTTATATCACAGCGATCTATTGCTAAGGTAATAAGATTAATCAAGTCTAGAAAGTACTTTATCTTTCCAAAGGATTGGAAGGATTAAATATTGGAAAAAATAAATTAAAATTTGATTTGGGTGTATGTGAGCTTTATATTATTTGTATTTGAGTTGATATTGAGCTAGACCAAGCTACCTGTGGTGTATTTGATATGCCAAAAACAGTAACAACTCTCACAATAGAGATATTACTGGTGTCTGCTCAAGCAAATTGATGAACGGGACGACAGTGCTACAGTGCAGTGCAACTTTAGACCAGTCTCCAAGACACTCTTCACAAGGCTTTATTTGAGGTATGAATAAGTAGCCCTATGTAGAGTTCTTCTAAAACTAAGGACAACAATTTACAGACAAGGGAAACGATTTTTGTTACTGAAAAGATAGTTGGCGTCCAAGAAGCTGCAGCCATTAACTCATGTCAGCAAAACTTTTTTTGAAAATAGACCTTTTCCTATTGAAAATGTTTGAAAGTTAAAGTGAGTTCCCAAAGGTGGGGGTAAGGCTGGTGGTAGAGAGGGCCCCGCCCCTCCGGTGGAAGGGATGGATTTGTAGCACAGCATGTATGAAAACTTATCATTGGCAGATCATGAATAAACCATGGTGTTTCAAATTTTTTTAAAAAAAGGAACTTTTCCTAAGAAGCAAACAAAGGTGACTTCTTTCTTCAATGACAGTGGACTATAGTTCTGGAATTCAATGAGGTGATAAGTCTTCTCTGCTCCACTCCCTCATACACACTTTTTTTCTTTTTAACTTCAAAAAAAAATTGAAGTCCTGTGATTTATAATACTGCTAATGATGTGCCTCCCCTGCCCTGCCCTCTATCAACACATACAATTCCAATTTTTTGGAATCTATTCCCCAAAAACATAAACATTAATCCAAAAAGATATATGCACATCTATGTTCACTGCAGCACGCTGTACAATAGCCAAGATATGAAAACCCAAATGTCCAACTATGAATGAAGGAATCAAGAAGTTGTGGTATATATACACAATGAAATACTCTACAGCTCTAAGAAAGAGCAAACTTATCACGAATAAACCATGGTGTTTCAAACTTTGTTTCAAACCATGGTGTTACAAACTTCAGCAACATGGATGGAACCAGGGGGCTGGAGCGATAGCACAGCGGGTAGGGTGTTTGCCTTGCACGCGGCCGACCCGGGTTCGAATCCCAGCATCCCATATGGTCCCCTGAGCACCGCCAGGAGTAATTCCTGAGTGTAGAACCAGGAGTAACCCCTGTGCATTGCCCCGGGTGTGACCCAAAAAAAGAAAAAGAAAAAAAAAAAGAAAAGGGACAGATCCAGAATGATCTCAGTCACTCATTTTAAGCAACATGGAGCAGCAAGAGGACCAGTCAGTTTCCTAAGGAATTGCTAAATTTTGCCCATCCTCCTTGCATTTCTGGGACTAGATATCAGCTTACTCTGATATTTCAGATCACTAACAAGACAAAGAAGGCTGAACTTCACTCTCTAGCTACACGGAATGAAGCACACTTGTCAAACAATAGAAATGCTAGAGACAATGAAGTCAGGTCTGCAGAAATGGTCCCTGAGGTGCTCCAGGGACAGAAGCAGCTAGACTATCAACTTCGAGGAGTCTAAAGGCATCTGCCAGGCAGCCAGCAGCTCTTGAAACAAGCCACACAGATGTAAGGCTAAACGCCAGGGAAGCCATTTCTCTTCCAGTTTTGAAGTGAATGAAGGGCAGAAAAATAAACACATAGGGGCTGGAGTAATAGTACGACATGTAGGGCACTTATTTTGCATGCAGCTGACATGGGTTTGATCCATGGCATCCCATTCATGGTTCCCTGATCCCTACCAGCAGTGATTCCTGAGCAAGAGTTTAGAGAAAGCCCTGAGCACTGCCAGGTGTGTCCTCTGACCCCTGAGAAAAAAAATAGAAATGCAAGTTCGTTGTAATGCACTTTAAAAGTGATTAGGAAAGAGGAAAGAACCATTGTCTATTTCTTCCAGATGCCACCACTTGCATTAAGTCTAAGGGTTCTTGAGTTTTTGCTACAGGTGACAACTCTCTGGTGTGTACATCCACCCATCACACACGGGGGACTAAAGATGCCATGGCACTGTCAGGCTGACAGTTGTTATGGCATGACGTGGAGAGAGGAACTTAGAAAGGATATCAGACACAGAAAACCCCTGTCTGTGAATGATTCCCCCATTACCCACTATAGCCCTCCAGGAAGGTAGCAGGCCAGCACCAGGCTCATCACTCCACAGCATAAATCCAGTGCTCAGCCCTGTCTGTGCCTTGCCACCTGGTGCCACTCTGATGCTGCCAAATGAGTCTCCAAACATTCACACATCCACCTAGCCTGCCCCAAAGACAGAATATTGCGGTCGATAAAGGGAAAGGGAAGTGAGTGACCCACAGCTTAGGCCAACAAGCAGACAAGAGGCACTGAGCCGGGAGACTGAAGAAGATAGAAATGGTATCAGGTGTATGGAAGCCAAAGGGGAGTCCTGGGGACCATGGCTGGGGCATCATCACTGAGTTGGTGGCTTCAGGGTGCAATGTTTAGGGCTGTGTGTGAGTCCACTTCCCAGAGGCAAGTGGTCTTGGATCCAGTATGGTCTGTTCTTGCTCCTGCTGTGTTGGCAAGGTGAGCCTCCCTCAGGGCAGGGCAGGTGGCCCACGTGTGCCTCTCTTCCAGACTGTCCTGTCCCTTCTGGCAAGTGAGCTTGAAGGATGGTATTGGTGCAAAGTGCCAGGGAAGGAACAAAGACTCTCCTGGTGGCTCAGACCCCATCACTGACAGAGAGACAGAGAGAAGAGACACAGAGAGAGAGAGAGACAGAGACAAAGACACAGAAAGACAGAGAGAGAGAGAGAGAGAGAGAGAAAGAGAGAGAGAAGCCCAATGTCTCTTCTGCCAAATGAGTGGAGCATGAAGCCAGTCATAACCTGATGGCAAAATCAAAGACACAGTGAAGGCTGGGGAATCTTCAAGAAGGAAGAAAGAAGAAAGTACAAACCACAAAAGTGAGTTCTAAGCTAGTTCTGAAAGAACAGAATTAAAAGGGCCAGACTGACATAGTGATATGGGACAGGAGGGAAAATTGGGTGAGACTGGAAAGAGAACAGCCCCAGGGAAACTCTTCTGAGAAGAAATGGAAAGTCAGGAGAATGGGCCCAGGACATGCAAAAGATTATCCTTCACACATCTTGCTCTTTCCATCTTTTCATCCAACCAACTTTCATACTTAACCCAATGTACAGTGCTCATCTACTCCCTTCATTGAGACAGCAAAGTTTTCTTCACCTTTCCCTGACATCCAAGTAAAGAAAACCCCATCTCCAACTTCCCTGGCCTTCCCTTCCTCTTCTCAATCAAATGTTTACTGAATTAATTTTGCCATCTCATCTCTGCTCCACCCATGCTAACAAAATTAACAACAACAAAAAAAGCAGCTCATGGTACGAGAGCAATGGTACAGTGGGTAAGGGACTTGCCTTACATATAGCTAACCCAGGTTTGATACCTGGTAACACATATGGTTCCCCAAGCACCATAGGGATGATCCAAGGGTGCAGAGCCAGGAGTAAGCCTGAGCATCGCTGGGTGGGGTCCAAAAGTCCAAACTAATAATAATTAAAACTAAGAAAAAAGGGGCTGGAGAGATAGTACAGTGGGTAGGGCGTTTGCCTTGCACGCGACCGACCCAGGTTCGATTCCCAGCATCCCATATCGTCCCCCGAGCACCACCAGGAGTAATTCCTGAGTGCAAAACCAGGAGTAACCCCTGAGCATCACTGGGTGTGACCCAAAAAGCAAAAAAAAAAAACCTAAGGGAAAAAAGAGTAGCTCAGGTGGAGGGAACAGAATCAGAATTAGAATCAGTAATGGCCAAAGAGTGATCACTCTCCTGATCTGTGGGTAAACAAGTAACCTCATACACCACTGCCATCTGCCACACAGAACATGCATATGACTCTTGAGAACTTCTGAACAGAAAACTTGACTTTAGGAGCTACTGGTAAGGAAAAACATGAACGGACAATCTCACAGGGAAAGCATAATCCCAGAGCATCAGGTGGCAGGTCAAAGCTGTATTTACAGGGATTGTAGACATGGGCACACTATAAGCAGCTGAATGAAAACATCCAGTTACAAGACCCCACGCGTTCATGGATACTGTCATCCCAATTGATACACAGGCAAGAGATGTGACACAGGTATATGTGCAGAGGTAAAGTTTCCGGAGGAAGGGATTCAGAAAGTGGTTATCTCTGAATTGATTGCATTACTGGACTCAGGTATAATATTCTTTCATTTTGTTCTTTCACACGGTTAACATACACTGTTTTTATACTGAAAGAGCACATTGTTTCTTAAAAATGAAAGCTAACCAATGAATCTTTAAGATTTTACTCAGCCTACAAGTCTCTTTAAACATTTTTTTAAAAACGCCATTGCCCAATTTCAGTCTTTGAGCTGTACATGACATTATTCAGTATTTATCATCTCATAGATGTGTCTTTGCTTCCTCTAAGAAAGCCCGTGCAAAAGTTTTTGCAAACAGGATTCTGATATTTCTCTGCCTGATGTCTTTCCTTACAGGGCCACTGTTTCTGATACACGCTTTCAGGTTCTCTAAACATCTGTTCAGGAGGTTGAATTTAAAGGACGCCAAGGGTGTGGGAGGTTAACTTAGTTACCTTCACAAAACCACAGCGAAGATTGCAGGGAATCAGGAAACCCACCGAATAAATCACATTTATACAGTGGGCCAAGTTTCACCAGGAAACTGTGGTGTTTGTACCCTGAAGTCAGCGGTGCCCACTGCCAGCTCGCCCACGCCCTGTTTTCCAACAGACTGATGTAGGCCAGAACTGACTTCAATTTTAGACCTGACCCAAACACAACTGCAAATACTCAGGCATTTAGAATAACACATTGCTAGTACTGGTTCTCTATTAAACAATCAACGCAATCCAAATAAGATTTGTATTAATTTTTCCAAGTAAGAACTTCAAAACTAAAATCTCACATAGGCAAATAGCTCTTGACATGCAAATCATATTTTGGAAGCAAAGTTAGTATCAATGATTAGTAAGAAGGAGATGTCATTACAATGATCTTTTGTTGCTTTTTGTTTGGGGGCCACACCTGGGCTTACTCCTGGCTCTGCACTCAGGACTCACTCTTGGCGGTGCTCAGGGAACCACAGGGGATGCCAAGGCTTGAACCCAGGTCAGCTGCATACAAGGCAAGCACCTTACTCACTGTACTAATTCTCTAGTCCTACAGCAATATTTTTTTAAAACAAAAATATTTGGGCGTCATACCTAGCAGTGCTCAGAATTTACTCTTGCCTCTATGCTCAGGAATTTCTCCTGTTGGGGTTCAGGGGACATGGTGGTGGTGATGGAAACTGGGTTAGTCATACACAAAGCAAATGTCCTTATCCACTGTGCTATCTATCTAGCTTGCAATGTGCACAATTTGTGTACATCACTTACACCTCAAGAAAACTTGAAAGTATAGGTTTTTTAAACAATCTCCTCTGAGGAGAACATTATACATTAGACCAATAATTTTCCCTATAAATGTCTGTTTCTTTTCCCCTTTCAATTGCCTTATAAATTAAAGTAACACTTCAAAAGCTTCTCCAGCTTACTGAACTACTGTATTAAAAGATTATGAGAGATCTTTTAAACAAGGGAAAGCAAAGAAATGGGAGTTTCTAGAGCACTCTTGAAAAACACTCGTTTCCTGACAAAACTCAGTGTTTCCAAACAAAGGTCAATGTTTATTGGGAGACCAAAAACAGAAAAAAAGAAAAAAAAAGGAAAAGAAAAAACAAATAACAACCCCCGCACCCCAACTAAGACCCAATGACCAACAATTTCACGTTCATCAAAAATATTTCTAACTACCCCTCAAATCGAGTTACACTGCAACCACACTCCAGTGGCAAACAGTTTGATGGTGCTTATTTTAGCTTTCTAACGCTATAGAAATTCTGGCAGAGGGCCAAACTGGTTTCCATATTCTGACCTCCATGTATTCCTATCGAAATGCCTCTGATTTGGATGTGGTGACTTTTCATAAATAACAAAAAACATTAAAAATAAAGAGGAAAAAATTAGAGACGTTTTGAAAAAGTTATAAGCCCAGGCCAGAATAAGTGCTAATACAAACAGGCCCCTTCCCAAATGGAAGCGAGTTACAAGTAATGGCTCACCTCAAAGCAGCCGCAGCAACACTGTTTACTCTCAGTTTGGGGCTTAAAAGCATTTTAGTTGATGAACAGGCCCTGGAGCAGAAACATCTAAACCCATGCTAATGCCCAGCAGAGCAGTAACTTCTCTTGATTAATTTACCAGTACTGAAAGCACAAGAAAGAGATCAAACCCCGTTCTGTGCTAAACAATTAAACAAGCAGTGCTGCCTCCGGAATGGTGTATGTCAGGATAAAAGCTGGATGGGGTCGGATGAAAAAGCAACAAATATCTTACATTGATTAATGCTTATAGGATTTTTTTCCCCCCTTAGCTGTCAAAACACTTCATTCAATGTGCGCACAAAAAGAGTTTATATAACATTTGGAACAGAGGAAAGTTCCAAAAGCTTAAGAAAATTCAGATGTGTGGTGAGGAGAAAAATCAGGTCAGCTCTAAAGAGCCTTCACAACAGTTTGGCAGAACTCTGGCCGGCTTACTGAGAGACGTGCACCGCGATACAGCACAGGGAAATTCTTACCACCTCCTTTCAATGAAACATAAGGATTCTCTAAGGAATGAAATTTACTTAATTTAAATGAGTGAGCACATTCACAAAACTCGAGACTATCCCCACAGACCTTCTTAAAGGCTCAGTGCTAACGCTGATTGTCTAAACGCAACTCTACTTATGATTTTAGTTGGAATTCAAACAAACTACATATATTAGAATGAACTATAATTGTACTGATTAACCCCCATCGATTTTTCCAAATGATAGTTGAACTCATGTTTAAAACCCCAGTGAGTCTCCTTAAAATAAAATGTAACAAATCGATATGTTTGTAGAAAACCAGTGGAACAAAGTCAGTGAAAAGTCAAAATTTGTTAAGCTTTCCTATTGAAGGCACCATGGTTTTCAAAGTTATTCATAGTAGAGTTTCAAGCATACCATGTTCCAACACCAATCACAACATCAGTGTCAATTTTTCTCCACCAGTGCCCTCTAGTTCCCTCCCACCCCTCAGACCACCTCCTTAACAGGAAAATTCTTAAGTTTGGATGGGGTTCGGGTCTCCTACTTAGTGTTACTGACTTTGTGGTATAGATATATACATTTACCTTCCTCTACAGCACTGATGTGCCCAAGGCCCTTGCCCTTGCCCATTCCCTCCCATCCTCCTCCTCTTACCTCCTCCCTCGATTTTTTTCTCTGTCCTTATTTAGGGTCAAAGCTAACCTAGAAAAAAGTCAAAAACAAAAACAAAACAAAACAAAAAAGGTAATCTAGGCACCCCCTCTTGGATACCTTGCATTCCCTTGTCTTGTTATTCTAGAGACCACAGATAAGTGATTTGTTAGGTAACTCAAGATCATTTAGTAATTCTTTTTGGTCATGTTTCTGACGCAATATTGCTGCTCTTTCACATATGCTTGAAAGGAGTCCAAGATTAAAGAGTCTAAGTTATAGAAAGCCCTGCATGTGGCTTCCCTCTTTATGCACATGCCAGTATAAGGCAACTGCGCAAACACCCCTGTGTGGCAAATTCCTCTTCACCTTGGGTCCCCACCCGTTTCCCTGCAGATCTTCCTGAATCATGAGGCACCTTCACAAGCAACCTTACGGGTAGAGGTTGTTCTGCAAGAGCTCTCTGGTATGTGGAAGACATTATGATACCTTAACTATTTCTGCCAAAAATAATTAAAATTGGATCCCTTTATTAAAAAAAACCTTTCATGTGGAAAGACCACAAAAATCTGGGAATGCGAAACTAAAGTGACTCTTGCACTGACCTTGCTACTCTTCTGTCCGTTGTTGGGAAGATCGAGGATCCTAAGAGCAGGGACAGGCAGGTCATGGGATCCTGCTTAAACACTTGGGTCCTGCTGGATTCTCCCCCCCCAAAATTCTTACTGATGGGTAAATAAACAGGTGCAAATAAACAGCTGCATGCTGAGTTTCTCTGGCTCTCTCTCCTGAGTAAAGAAAGATTCGCTCTTCTAAACTTTTTCATATAGTGACATGCTCCTTGGTTAAAAGTTTCTCAACCCTTGAGTATGATGAAAAAACATGGAAGAGGGAGCTCATTCATAGGAAAAGAACATAGTATGCAGGGGGTGTCCCTCTCCCAGGGCCTTGGGGTCCCCCAGATGGAGCTGGATTTTTGCTATCTAAGAGGCTCTGTCACTGGGATTTTCTGAAAGCTGCAGCAAACAAGTTGGAGATGACAGAACAGTGCTTAAAAATTAAGGAGTATCTGTGAATTACGACATGCTGATCTTGGCTCTGGTTGTAAAAATATGCTTTCACTCTGACCCACTTCCACAGTCCAATCTAAATGCACTTCTTGCTAAACAGTCTTCAGCGACCATTGTCAGACTCTGAAAATTGCCTAAGAAATCTATGCTGGGATTATTGTTGTTGGGATCTATACATTTCTTGAGAGGCAAAGCCTTACCTTCAAACCTGTCAAATTCCCTTTTGGTACTTGATCATGTGATGTCCAGCAAGTGAGCAAGAGACATAATAGGTTCAACTATTTCTTTTTTGAATTATATTGCAACTTTACAACTATCTGAGCACTCATAGCATATAAAGTGGCCTCAGATATTTTCCTACTAAAATCATGGTAGGAAAAGAATTATTAAAACTCTTCCCAAATTCAAAACCCTTAACAGTTTTATTCAAAGGCTTTCTTTATTGAGTTACTTTATTTATTGGAGGTGGGTTGCCACAGCAGCAGGCAGTGCTCAGGAGTGACCCCTGGCAGTGCTTGGGGGGACCATTATGTGGTGTTGGGTATCTAACAATCTAAGGTCCTTGCTCTCTGGACTAACTCTCTCATTCTCACTCTCATTATTTTCTATATGCTAGAGTTCCTCATTTTCCATGTTAATTACCAAAGAAAGGTCTACCCATATTATCTAGTCTGCTTTAAGCTCATGTCAGTTTTAAATTCCTACAGGCAGCTTGAAAATGCTGAATAAATTATTCCTTGTTCTCACTTGGAGACTGTGTTTGTTTTAGGTTTTAGTGCTGACTTCATCATTAGTTCAGTGAGAATGACATTGCCAATGTCACTGAACACGCCAATTTCAGCTGGAAAAATGATGAAAAACCAGTTACTCTAATTAATATTAATGTCTTTTGTGGAAATCAGAGCATTCAAGGGTGATCTCTTGGGCATGACATTTTATCAAACTGAGAGAGATCTATTTTTGCACCACTTCTCTATGACTAAATGATTTCTCTAGGTACCTAAATAGATTGCAGTCGTAAGACATGAAACTAGAAGATGAAACTCAGGCATTTTTGCTTGACTAAAATAACCTAACTTTATAGAAGAATAAACAGTCAAAGTTCTACTAGCATCAAGCATCAAACATTAATAGTGGTTCTTATTTCAATCATAAAACACTGATTCCTCCTGAAGTATTCCCTTCTTGGTGTATCAACTCTATCTTGACTGAACTGAGACTGGTTCTGCACATAAATACTAGGCATCTCCCCAGCACCAAGAAAGATTATTCCACACTTATTCCCATAGTATGTCTTTGCTCAGCCAGAGTCTCCCCTCTATAACGGCAATCACCACATCATACCAGACGGGGTCATATTGCTGAATGTGGGGGCTAGAAAGATTTGTTTTAAAATTCTTATAAGAAATTATCAGTGCATGTTTGATTTGTCAGCCCAGTTCACACACCTAAGGTCACGTAAATGTTTCTCAGGTAAGGGGATGAAGAGAAATACAGCAGGTAGGGTGCTTGCCTTGAGTGCAGCCAACCCAGGTTTAATCCCCAACACCATATATGGTTCCCTGATCCTTAGTAGGAGTAATCCTTGAGAGCAGAGAACGGAATAAGCCTGGAGCACTGCTCAGTATACACCCTCTACCCCCCCCCCACACACAAAATAATTTTTTCAGGCAAAAAGGGGTCACAAATAATAAAGATTCAGAAGCCCTGGTATAAGATTCCAGAGAGAGAGAGAACAAGTGTAGGGGTTCAGGAGTCAAGGTACATAGCAGGATTCAGCACCACTGGATCCTTGTTTTTTTGCATTGAACTCGTTGGCCAAGAATCACTTGGAGGAGTTCCTGGACCTCCTTTGCACCACTAGTAGGAGTCTACCCACCACCCCCCAATAAAAAAAATATACAGAATCCCTGCTCTGGATCACAGATAGACTGAGACCCAGCAAATCAAACATTCCTAGCCCTTGAGATAATCCTGAAATCAATGCCTGTTCAAATGCAAGCATCTCAGGTTCTGTTTGGGCGAGCAAACTATGATATACGTAAAGATGCATTCATTGTGCAACTGACCTCATTTCAGTCTAGGATAGCTCCCCTTTCTTTTTTCTTTTTTCTTTTTTGCTTTTGGGGTCACACCCAGCGATGCACAGGGGTTACTCCTGGCTCTGCACTCAGGAATCACTCCCGGTGGTGCTCAGGGGACCATATGGGATACTGGGATTTGAACCCGGGTCAGCCGCATGCAAGGCAAACGCCCTACCCACTGCGCTATCACTCCAGCCCCAGATAGCTCCCTTTTCAATGGACACTCTACTACGCACAGGTGCCTGTCACCTTGCAGCATCCGCACATGGCTTGGTCATATTAGCCAGGAAAACAAGTGGAAATGCGAAGCAGCGCCATCAGAAACCAAGCCAAGAATAACCCCTGATAACCTTTCAGTATCAATATTGCAAACCACAAGCAAAACACAATGCCCAAAAGGGGGAAGAGGGAGGGAGGGAGAGAGAGAGAGAGAGAGAGAGAGAGAGAGAGAGAGAGAGAGGTGACAGAGAGACAAAGAGACAGAGTGACACAGAGAGACAGATGGAGAGACAGAGAGAGAGAGGCACCTACTATAGAGCTATAGAGGCAGGCAGCAGAGCTGGGGTGGAGGGTAGGGGATGATGGGAGTGAACATGGGGACATTTGTGCTGAGAAATGTACACTGGTAGAGGGATGGGTGTTGGAATACTATCTGACTGAAATCCATTCATAAACAGCTTTGTAAGCATCTATCTCACACTGAGTCAATAAAAAAGTTTAAACACACACACACACACACACACACACACACACACACACACACCAAGTAATCCCCAAATTCCAAAGCCAAATCCAGACATCTGGGGACCTGATAAACCGCACTTCGACACACACGTCCCAATCATCAAACACAACAAGAAATGCACATCAGTTTCCTCTTTTCAAAAGGTATTATCCCACAGAGTTACTGAACTATAATTGATATACAACACTAAGTATAAGGCATACAATGTGTTGGTTTAATACACTTGATATTGAGAAATGATTAGCACCCTAGCACTCACTAACACCTGCATATAATTACCATTTCTTTCTTGTGTGGTGAGTATTGCAGATCTGCTCACCCAGCTAATTTAAAACATACAATACTCTATTATTAACTATAATTGTCACGCCGTACATGAGATTTCCAGAACTTTGTTCACTTTATAACTGGAAATTTACACCCTGTGTCCACCATTCTTCCAGCCTATGGTACATGCCATTCTAGTCTCTGTTTCTGTGAGTTTGAAGTTTCTATATTCCACATGTAAGATAATAGAACATTTTCCTCTCTTTGTCTATGACTTTCCTTTCTGTTATCTGCAGAACTTGGGGCCACATCCTCTAAAAATACATCTAAGGGATGTTCTTCTGAAAATGCAACCTGTGTCTAATTAGCAAAGGTAAGAAAACTTCATTTGTTTCTCTGGATGAATTCACTTTAATTTCACAGCATGCCTATAACAAGCTTTTTGTTACGAACCTCAACTGAGATTACTTCTCACCAACCTGGCTTTTGAAAGTTTCACCAAGATCACAGAATAAGCTGGCATGGAACACATAGTGTTATCTAAATCCTCAATATAATTATCAGACTGTGATTACTTTCTAATTATTTAGATCATCTGTCATTCTAAAATAATCTCAGTTTTCAAAGTATGGAATCACGATATAAAAATTAAAATCTTCTGGAACCTTCCTCATCTCAGTTGTTGTCGTCATACTAATCCTTTTGAAGGGGCTTTAAAAAGTGCATTCAAAATGAGATGTGCAAAGCATTCATGGATTCTACTTCTTGTAGCCTTTCTGATCCCTGAAAGCTGCATATTTGGGTGAGAAAGAAGTTCACCCATCTGGTAGAAGGAAAAGAGCAAGGAAAAGGGTAGAGGCACGGATCACAATTTATCTTACTAGCGATGCAACAGGACAGAGCCAAGATTATTCTACCTATGGGCTCTGGGTTAAATAAAGTCTACTGCATTAATACTGACTTATAAACTGAGAAACTGGAAAGAATTGAGCAATTGTCTAAGAAAATTCATGTTCAGAGTAAATGGATTTCAGCTTCTTCCTTCTTAACAAGATCAAGGCACATATGGGAAGAGGTTAGTTTGCAAAAATTACTAAACCAGACCCACAACAGAAGATAATTGATGGCTTTAAGCATTTTTTGCTATACCAGCAGACAGTCTATACCTTTTCTTTCATAAGTAATAGATTTAGTCACAGGATTAGCTTACATCCTACAACATTTCAAAAATACTTTCCTTCTAACCTGAAGTACCCTTTCCAAGGACATTCCATCAATGAATAAATCAACTGTTAACTGATAGTATGCATGTTACTCAGAGGAGCCTTCACCTCATTCATCAATATAGATTTTCATAACTAATTAGCATTCTTGCTAAGGTTACAAATAACTCAGCAACAGGTGAAGCTGCTAGAATTGATTGACTTGTTGAAAGCTCGAGAACAGATCATGGGTAGAACTTTCAGTGGTGCAGCCTCGACCTGACACCTCAATAAACATTTATCTCGTGTTTCTCGAAGCTTTTCCCATCCAACATATCCCAGAACCTGATGTGACATGGATCATTATGAATGCAAAACATGACCAGTGAATTCCACATGCAAGAGAAAAGTTCTTTCATGACCGCTCACAAATGGAACAACGCTGATGTCTGTCTTACAGTCTCCAGCTCCTTCTTTGCATCCCTTCTCCATGACCCTACCATCCAGCACCCTGGAAGAACTCTGCCATAATGTCTCTGTCTTGAGGCCATTTCTCCTTGCATCTTTAAGGCTGCTAGAGCGCAGTGCCATAAACTAAGGGGCGCCCACCCCAAATGTGTCTTGTATGTCTGAAGGTGAAGCATCTGAGGTTGAGCTGTGCAGGTTCATTGGGAGGGCTGTCAAAAGGAGTCTGCCCCTCGCTGCTCTCCTGGCTCCTGCTGGTGTGAGGAAGCAGAAAAACTTCTCTTAGTGTTTTTCCCAGTGTGCCCACATCTAAAGCTCCTTATTAAACAAGAACCACACCCCGCCTGCTCCCAGTTACACTGGGTTCCAGGGTACCCTGAGGGCTTCCTCTATCTTTAATTGCATCTGAAATGACTATTTCCCATTGAGGTCACATGATGCTGCTTTACTGGAGTTTAAACATTCAACATAAGAATATAGGGTGAGGGAATTTCAATTTAGCCCGTAAACTAACCCTACATCTTCCATCTCTTCAAAATCCTGCACCTCTCAAATCAGCAACTGGCTTCCTCTGGAACCTGCACTCTCGGAGTGTCCCAACCCTTAAGTGCATTACCCACTGTCCCATACTCCACATGCTTAAGACAAAAAATACAGCAGAGACCTTGTCTAAATTTCCAAAGTCCACTTCCAAACCATGGCTCTGGCTTTGCTACTTTAAACCCTGCTTAGGGCCTGAGCAACAGTACATCGGGTAATATGCTTCCCTTGCAAGTGGCTGACCCCAGTTTGATCCCTGGCACCCCAAATGATTTCCTGATTCCTGCCATGAGTGAGCCCTGCCTGAGCCAAAGCCAAGAGTAAGCTCTGAGCACTGCTAGGTGTAGTTCCAAAATAAAAACTATCAAAAACCCTACTTAGAAGTTACCAGTGCACATTCTTCTGACGTGGTCCAAATATACAGATAGGTAGAAAGAAAGGGGGAAAAAGGGAGGAGGGAGATTCAAAGAACAAGTCAGTTGTTATATCTGCGAACCATAGCACACTGAAGATGCCTCTCTTGAAAATTTAAATTAACAGGTGACCAATAGGTAGGGCACCACTAATGGAGATGAGGAGCAGAAAACACAGTTGAGTCTGATTTACTTCCCGCCTGGAAGTAAATCAAACATTTGTGTCTCTAGTTATTATCTGTTGAGGGACATGATCATTGCTTCTACTAACAGTGCTCTCATATATGTAAGTGAATCTCACATACCTCATATGCACACAGAGGAACTGGGCTCAGAATTACCCATGAGGAAGGGTGCTGGGAGTTGCATCTCCAGATAGCTATACTTCTTGAAAGTTGGCTACAAAGACAAAAGGTGCCACCTGCAGTGTCTTGTTTGTACTTGTTTTTTTGGCAGTGCTAGGAATGGAACCCAGGCTCACAGACATGCAAAGCAAGTACTCTACTGCTAAGACACATCCTTTCCCTGACAATTCTACTCTGAAAACTCAGTTTGTTAACCACTAATTACTATCAAGGGTGATCATCAGCGCCAATATTTAAAGAAACTAAGCAGGAGTCTGAGTGCAATATCTCAAATGAGCAGTATCCTTAGGATGTCAGGTTTTAATAAGATCCAAACAATGTTTTCCATGATTTTCTGAAATTAATTTCTGAACTTATTTTTTCAAATATCTTCCCTATAAAAACAAAAATAAACTAAAATTTAAAAATACCCTGTAGCACTGTCTTCTCGTTCATCGATTTGCTCTAGTGGGAACCAGTAATGTCTCCATTGTGTGACTTGCTGTTACTGTTTTTGGCATATCAAATACACCACGAGTAGCTTCCCAGGCTCTGCCATGTGGATGGGATACTCTCGGTAGCCTACCAGGCTCTCTGAGAGAAACAGAGGAATCGAACCCGGGTTGGCTGTGTGCAAGGCAAATGCCCTACCCACTGTGCTATTGCTCCAGTCCTTAAAAAACCCTAAAACTCAAATTGTTTTGTTTTGTTTTGGGGCTGTACCCGGTGATGTTCAGGGAATACCCCTGGCTCTGTGCTCAGAAATCACTCCTGGCAGGACTCGGGGACCATAAAGGATGCCAGGAATCAAGTCCAGGTCGGTTGAATGCAAGACAAGTGCCCTATCAGCTGTAATAGCTCTGGCCTCATAAAACTCAAATTATTCTTTAAAAGCTACCTTATAGTGGTCAGAGATATAGTAGAGGGTTAAGGCACTTGTCTAACACATGGTGCCATCCATAAAAAGTTGTGTGTGTAGTTCTTAAGAGTTATAAATTACACCACAGAGATAGTCCAGAGGGTCAGGCACTTTCCTTGCATGTTACTAAGGTTCAAACCCTGGCACCCTATATTATTTCTGAGCACCACCAGAAGCCATCCTTGAGCACAGAGCCAGGAATAAGCTCTAAGCATAGCTGAGTGTGCCTCCCTAGCAAACAACAATAAAATATATTGTGAATAAACACAGTATTATGAAAATTATCACAAGACTGGCTTCTGATGGTTTGGTCAAAGTGTCTGAGATTTCCACTTTTGTTTGTTTGTTATGTCTTGGCTTGGTTTTGGTCCTAACCCAAGATGCTCAGGGCTTTCTCCTGACTGGACTCAGGGATCACTTTTGATGTGACTCAGGGTACCATTTGGGGTTCAGGGAATCAAACCTGGGTTGTCCATGTGCAAGGCATGCACACTACCTCCTGTTATATTGCTTTTGTCCATTTTTTACATTCTTTTGGAATAAAATCCTAAAGGTCTACACCACGTATTTGACATTTAATATTTATCAGAAACATCAAATTAGCTGTCAGACTAAATAACCCAATTGTACATAAACATTTATTTGCAAACTAGAAATATGCAGATAAATATTCCTCTAATTCTTGCAACTCAACAAATAAACAAATGTTGAATTTATCATTTTTCCTAACTGCCAAACCTAACTGTCCTCCAATAATTCCTCTTTTGTGTGGTTACAATGACCAGCCACTCCTCCAAGCTCTGATGCTGGAATCATCTTCAATTTCTCATGATGTGTATTTTTTAAACCAACTTATCAATAATGTTATTTATTTATTTATTTTTCTTTTTGCTATGCACAGGAGTTACTCCTGGCTCTGCACTCGGGAATCACTCCTGGCGGTGCTCCGGGGACCATATGGGATGCTCGGAATCAAACCCGTGTCGGCTGCATGCAAAGCAAACACCCTACCCGTTGTACTTTTGCTCTAGCCCTGTATCAATAATGTTTTATAAATATTTTATATTGAGTCACCATAAATCACAAAGTTATTAATGACTGAGTTTCAAGCACACAATATCTTTTTTAGCTCCCTCATTATCATAGTCTTAGCTCAGACCTTCCTCATCTTGAAGGTCATATTCACATTCTCCCTAGTGATACATCAATTTCTACCAATGACTGTCTTCCAATGTTCTTATTTCTTTAAAACAAGTGAATTATGGCAACATAAAAAACCACAAGTCATCTTTATGCTAAACAAATCATCTCTTTATTGAGACTCAGCAACACAGGTGGCCCCTTATACTCATTGTAGTAAATCATCATAGGATCCATAGATACTCCCAAACATTGCTATTCTTTGGAATTTGGGTACACATTTCTTCTGTTTACATGAAACCTGCATTTGACATTATTTCTCCCCCAGCTGTACTCATATGCATTTTCCAAGCTGTGTCTCATTTTGTTATTTCCTGTCTATATTTCTAATCTCCTTAAGGTATAATTATAATATTCCCATTCTTCCAGATTTTTAAACTCTCTCCTGATTTGGAATCATCTGCCAACTTCATTAATATGAAGTTTATTCCTCCTAAAAAAAAGGCGGGGGGGGGCAACAGCACATAACCCCTCACAAGATGAAGCCATAAGCAGTGACTCTGCATTTATGTAGCCTTTCCAAAAGTTCCCATATGGGTGGCTTTTCTCCAAGCCAAGTTGCATTTGTTTTTTTTTTCTTTTTCTTTTTCTTTTTTTTTTTTTGCAGTGGCATAGGGTCAACAAATTACTGCAGCGGAAACAGGAAGACAAAAAGAAAATGTCCGTGCACACAGCAGATGTCAAGAGTGTTCTCACCTCTGCATTTATCTAGTTCATACGGTGAGCAGATCCGAGTTCACATTTTGTGCATCAAACCTTTCTGCTCCTCTGTCAGTACAGTTTGATGGAGGGAGTTAAGAACTTCTGCAAACATGAACGAAGGGTGAACCAGCTCCCTGCAGCATAAAGAAGGGCAGAGGCAGGGTATGCTGAAAAACCTGTGATGGCAGCTGGCTCTGATGCCCCTTCACAGAAATGCTTGGGAACTTGATGCTTGGGAACTGCAGGTTGCACTGCCCTGGAGACTCAGCATCCTGGCAGGGATCGGGCAGGTTCCCTTCCCTCCTCAACTGCACCACGTGAATCCCACAGCTCTTGGACTTCAAAGGAAAAGGAAAAACCTTTACTTCCCCATTTCAAACACCAACCTGTCTATCTGTCCTGCCTCCCTTCTTCACTCACCATCACGGTCATGGAAATTTAATTATGAAAACCCCCAATTACCTGCTCAATAGTTTGCTTATATTGTTAGACCCCCTAAAGTGTTGTGTTTTGTGTTTCTTTTTTAAGAAAAGGAAACCAAAATTCAGATGTCCAGCACTGGACGGCAGAAACAGAGGAGGCCTTATCTCGCCACCTCATTAGAAGAAGCAAACAACCCCAGATCTTGTATTACATCCAAGAAGCTGTCGGCCTTAAATAAAAGCTGGCCAGGATTCAAGCAGCATGTGTCCAAGATTCCAGCTATTTGCCTGTGGTTCTTACACTCAGAAATCAGGCAGGCTGAAAACAGTTGTATTTGGAGTATACAGACACTTTTGGGGGGCCCTATAGGCCAAGTCCCTATCCCACCCTTGCCTATAAATCCCTTTCTACTTCCTACTCTGTGGTCCTCCCTACCTGCAGCCCCACCTTCCTCCCATCTCAGCACATTTTCACTGTAGACTCCTGGCCAAGCCAGCTACTACTGGGGTAGACCTCAGAATGAGAAGACAGGATGTAACAAACTCCTCAGCTCTACAACCTTCTTAAAGATTGAGCCATAGTAGGTCAGGGTCATAGTATAGCGGGTAGGAGGAAGCTACAATTTACCTTGAAATAAAACCCTCATAATACCTCATAGTCTATACCTCATAATCTCTCGACATTTAATATTAAACAGTAACACATCAAATTAGCATACAGACTAAATAATCCAATGGTATATAAACATTTATTTGCAAACTAGAAATTCTTACAGATTCTTTAGCTCCTGCAACTCAATAAATATGGAATTAGTAACCCCTCAGTACTGTGGGGTGTGCATGACCTCCCCAAAAAAGATTGAACCATATCCACTACCCAAAACAGAGGTAGGGGAGGAAGGAGATAGAAGACCACCAGCACAAAAGAAGCCAGGAGGGGATGTTACAATTTGCAACAAGTACCAGTCAGCTAATGAGAAGTCACTGGGACCTAGAATGTGAGTGCCAGCCCCCCACTTAGCCTGGGGGAGAGGGACAGCCTGGAGCCCTCAGCTTGTTCTGGTTGGGGTGACTAGAGTAAGAGGTGGGGATCAAAGAGAGTTTCTCCTCAAAGATATCATGGAATAACACTTCTGAAATCGGAGGACTGGTGAAGATTAAATGAGATCACACATCTAATATTCTTGGCCCAGGATAGGAGACTGTTGCCAGACTCAGCAAGTGGCATTATATTAATCAAGGTGTCATCTTGGTCTCTGTACAGAAAAGTGATCATATACAGAAACAGGAACGAAGCTTCTTGTGGATTGATTTTACAAGGGAGGCTTTTATTATGTTTTTAATTCTATATCAACAGGTAGCAAATTCTTTCTTTGTCTAGCTGGAAAGGTTTCTTTTGACGTGGAATTAAAAATAAGTATATCTTTAATATTTTCATATATACTTATTTGTATCTAAGTAAAAATCCAGCCAAACTGATAATTATGAAATGAACTTAGTTAATTAAATAGACATACATATACATTGGGACAAATAACTGGACTTGAGTTTTGGCCTACACTTGAATAATATACCTCTGTGAGAGTCTGTTTACTTCCATCTTAAACTTGGATTCAAATCTCACTTGCTTATTTCCTACTTATGCCTCTTCCTCGCCACAAAAATTCCCTATTGCCTAATGAGCTTCACAGAATCATCATCTCAGCTTTGTAACAGCTGACTTCAACACACTTTGAACACTGGAAATTTCTTCCCACTTTGGCTTTTTGCAGGTGATCGTCACCTTATTTTTATTTTATTTTTTTAAATTTTTTTCACCTTATTTTTATTTTATTTTTTATTTTATTTTTTTCACCTTATTTTTATTTACTGGTTCATTTTAGATTTCTAGTTTATATTCCCTAGGCCTCTGTGTAAAACATATCCATAGAGTACACACTCTCATCCACAGCCCTGGCCCATGCAAACTCTATGTGGATGATACCTATCTAGACCATTGATCAAAGGCCATAGCTCACATTAAAAATGACATATGCCAATTTTTTAAATTGAATCACTGTGAGGTACAGTTACAAAGTTGTTAATGATTGTGTTTTAGTTATACATTGTCCCAATATCTGTCCCTCCGCCAGTGTACATTTCCCACCACCAAGTCCCCAGTTTCCCTCCCACCACCTCTATCACCCCTGCCATTCCCTGCCACCAGCCTGCTTCTATTGCAGATACCTCCCCCGCTCTTTCCCCCACCCCACTCTTTTTGGATATTATGGTTTACAGTACAGATACTAAGAGAGGTTGTCATGTGTATCCCTTTATCTCCTTTCAGCACTCAGTTCTTGTCCAGAGTAATTATTTCCAACTATTGTTATCATAATGGTCCCTTCTCTATCCTAATTCCCCCACCTCCCACCACTGTGGCAGGCTCCCAACCATGGACCAGTCCTTCTGGTCTTTGTTTCTATTGTCCTTGGATATTAGTCTCATACTATGTTTTTTTTTATATCCCACAAATGAATGCAATCATTCTACATCTGGCCTTCTTTTGATGACTCATTTTAGTCAGCATGATACTCTCTATGTAATTCCATTTATAAGCAAATTTTATGACTTCATATTCCATGGTGGCTGACACCACCTACTCTTATAAATGAAATCAGTGCCACTCTGTTTGAGAGAGACTGCTGGGAGATGAGCATTTAAATCCCAGAGTGTCACTTACTCTTGGGGAAGCTTGGCCTCTACTTGGCCATATGGCACATGGCAAGCACTGTTCATTTCTGACTTGTCTGCTGCTGACTTGCATGCAAGTAACAGCAGACTTCAGCTGCAGAGGGACTACAAATCCCAGGCTATCTTCTGGTTGACTCTATACAGAGGTACTCAAGGCACATTTGTTTTTGTGTCTCCAAGTCAATCATGCCAGTCTCATCAGTTCCTCTCTAGATGTCTGTAGGTGAGTACTTCACCCTCTTATCATTTCAGCCTTGTATCCTACTTAAAATTCATGGAAGTTGATCCACACTCAGAAATGCGATCTCTATCCTTGAAGGAATCTTCTTAGACCATGTCCATTTGTGGCATAGTAAAATCTTCTCACCTCCACTATCTAAATCTCTCATTCTGTCCCTCTCCAGTCATTTGTTAAGCCTTCATCAATTATACCTTGAAATGCTGCCAGAGTTGCCTGCTATGCATTCTCTCCTGATTCTTCCTCTCACTCATGTCAGTTAGTTTTCCATCATAAACATTTTCAAATACTTTCAACATTTAAAAAAATTTTAAGGGGTATAGGTGCCACCAGCAGGTCAACCTATACCTGTGGGGTGAGTGCAACAGCTGCTTGATGGTGCCTTTGGGCTTCCTGATACCCCCAAATTGCTGCTGTGCCTTTGGCCAGACCCCAACAACTTGGGACCAAGTTTACCAAGAAATTAAATAGCCAAAAGTTAGGTATGTGGGAGACAAACCCACAAACTACCTACAGCTCAGCTATATAAGCTCAACACAGGCAAGGGAAGGGTTGGAACGGGACGGGGGGTTGGTAATACTGGGAATTTTGGTGGTGGAAAATGTGCACTGATGAAGGGATTGGTGTTTGACGATTGTATGACTGAAGCTCAAACATGAAAGCTTTGTAACTAATATCTCATGGTGAATAAAAAAAAAGAGGAAAAATAATAATAAAATAATAAAATAAAATTGACATTCAGAATAGAATTTTAGAAAAAGTAGTGTGGAGATCGGCCACCAACCAGATCACATGGCTGCTTCTCCCGAAAGGGAACATAACATGAGGCCCCCATAACCATGCCACCAGACTTCGCACCAGGCTGTTTTATACCAGACGCCTTGGGGGGGGGGTGGGTGAAAGCCCACCCCGCCCCAAGAGACCCAGCTCTGGAAGCTAAAAACCTCCACAACCCAACTGCCACCACGCTCACAGCCACTCCATAAGTGCTCGGGTCGAGCCTCACATATGAGTAAACATATTTCTGGACCGTGTGGCTGCTGACACATCATAAAACACTCCTTACCCATTCTCCATAATTACCACGCCACATTTCATGGGGTTCAGATAGTAGGCAACAAGTCATAGAGGGACATATATATATATATGCATATGTATATATTTTCAGATATACATACCAAAGTTCACATTACCCAAATTTTAAAAATATGTTCGTGATATCCTATAGAATGTCTTAATGGCTCCTGCCAAAATAGAACAATCTTCACACTGTTTCCTATATGAACACTTTTTGTAAGCATGTTCAGCAGATCTTTATAACAGACAATATGAAATATATTATTTCGGTTGTGTTTTGGGATAGGAATCAGGGCTGGGGATGGAAACATCCCAAATTTGGTGGTGGGAAGGTATAATGGTGGTGAGATTGGGGTTTGAATATTGAGTGCAATCAAACATTGTGAACTAACTTATAAAATTATAATTTTTTTTTTAAAAAAGCAATGTGGAGTTCATGCCCAATTCAATCAGCTTAATCAATGGCTGAATAAATATCAGTGCTCCTACATTATAAAAAAAATTAACTTTATTGAATCACTGTGAGATAGATGCTTACAAAGTTGTTGATGATTGGATTTCAGTCATACAATATTCCAACACCCATCCCTCCACCAGCACACATTTCCAAGCACCAGTGTCCCCAAGTTCTCTCCCATCACCCCCCCAATCCCTCCTTTACCCCCATCCCCTGCCTGCCTCTATGGCAAGTGATTTTCTTCTCTCTCTCTCTCTCTCTCTCTCTCTTTCTCTCTCTCTTTCTCTCTCTCCTTTTGGGCATTGTGGTTTGCAATATTGATACTGAAAGGTTATCAAGAATATTCCTTTACCTATTTTTAATCCTCAGATCTTGTCCAGTGTGATCATTTCCAGCTATTATTGTCATACTGGTCTCTTCTCTATCTTCTCTATCTATCTTATCGCTTCTCTTCTCTATCTTTTCTATCTTGTCTATCTCTTCTCTATATCACCTATCCTGGGCCCTACACACACTTGTGGTTAGTTCCAACCATTGACCAGTCCTCCTAATCCGTGTTTTCCTTGGCCATGGATATTAGTCTTCTACTATTTATTTTTTTATACACCACAAATGAATGCAGTCATTCTATAGCTGTCCCTCTCCTGACTCATTTCACTCAGCATGATACTCTCCATGTCCATCCATTTATCGGCATTTATCAGCAAACTCCATGACTCCATTTTTCTTAAAAATTGCATAGTATTCCATTGTGTAGATGTGCCATAATTTCTTTATCCATTTGTCTGTTCTTGGGCACTCAGGTACTTTCAACATTTTCTATCACAAACATTTTCAGCTTCTCAGTGAGCTCTACAATGGAACCCCTAACTCTTAGGTTACATCTAAAACCTCTTCATTCCCACCATTGTAACTGGCTTGGAAGCTGTTCCTGGAATCCCAGAATGGGAGATTCAGTACCCTCCTGCTAGTAGAGGGGCCAGAATCACAATAAAAAACAAATGAAAGTATATTTCGGGTGTTGAGACAGAATCCAAGTCAACCACCTTTTCTTGAATCTTCACTAACCATAAGGTAGAATTGATCATTTGTTCTTTTCTGCCACCATTGCAGCATGATCTAACTCTGTTACAAATCGCAATGTCTGCTGATTATTTGCTACGGCCTGTCCTTCCTTCGGGACCATGAGCTCTCAAAAGCTATCTGAAAACAGTCTTTTTAGCAACCCTGAAATTTCAGCACCTCACTCTCACCAATTGAAGTCTCTCAGCAAGTGCTTGCTATGCCACAAAATGCTTTTGCAAAAGGGATACCCATTCATCAGCTGGAAAGAAATAAATCTGTGTCACTTAAAGTTCTGTGTTCAGCTTTCTATCACTTCCTATCTTTCAGACATCTACCAGAGATGGGAATTTTAGTCAAGTTGGTCTAAGAATTTGGTCCCATCCTTACAAATGGCCTTTCCTAAACTAAAATGTGTAGTTTTATTCCTGGGCCTAGCTTAGTCCTAGTCCTGTTTGGACATGGGGTCTCTAAAAACAACAGCAACCAGTAAAACAGAAATGACAATGCAAGTGAGAGGAAGTAATTAGAAATAAGGTGATGCTTTATTTACCCAGAAACACAACTATTACTCAAATTTATTAAACCATTAAACCATACTTATTTAGTGAGTGCATACCACATGTTGGGCACTATATTTGTGGTGTTTATAGCAAACATTCCATGGTAAAAGAGGACTAAAGGCAAAATTTAATATAAGGAAAAAGTCAGAGTAATATGATCTTGTCTGTATATTGGGGAAAGGCAATGTTACAAAAGAGGCTAACAGCTGTTCCTCACCAATGAAATACAATAAAAATAGAAATGGGGTTATACTGTGTCATAGGTATTAAACCTGGGTCAAAGAAATAATTTGTTGACACCAATGGTGTTAAACACAGCTTGTGTTTTGCAACTATATACTTAGGACGTTTGAGAGGATCTGGGCAAACCTACTTAAAGAAAGGCAATGGGACTGATAAATCTCAAGCTATCTCTGAGTATGACATTACTTTTTAAACAAAAAAATCAGAGCCCATAAATAGATTCATTGACTCAACACTCAATACTTGTAATTGCTCTGCTCCATACCCTTTGGAAAATTATTAAAATCCAGTAAGTAAGAGGGTTGCCAAAGGGGGAAAAATCAAAATAATAGCCACTAAATCAGCGACACTTAAAAGGTTCCTGAGCAAAAGTAAATGCCTTAGGAAGCATGTGACCTAGGCTTCCAATCTCCTCTCATCATTGAAAACTCTATGATGCTCAGTGTATCTCATAAACAATCGATCATATATGTGCACGCACTTACAGTTACGTGCAAACGAGTAGTGCTTGAAGGCTGTGAGCATAGGTTTCTTAGAATGGTGACATCACTCACAATTTCTATTCCTTTTGCTTTCTTCAAATTGTGCAGTAACTATTGCTCTCACAGTTGTGCAAGGGCTAGGCTGCTTCCCTTCTCCTCCGTCTGCCAAGAAGGCTGTCTTGTTAAGGGCGGTGGGGGGGCAATATGATTCTTCATGCCATTCTTTATTATGCTATAAACTGGGTTCTTTGTTAATCAAAACACCTGCAGTAAGTCAAATTATTTCCTGATTAGTCATTGAAGACTTCCATAACACACATCTCCCACTATCTATATTTCATCATAAAGGCATGTAAAATTGCTCTTTAACAGCTTATTATTCTTAGTCCTACCCATTTCATTTTTTCATATGTGGGGAAATGACACCACTGAGATATAAGAAAAACCCCAGCCAATGATAATAATTCAATATATTGAATGAGAACAAAGGGTGGGAGTTTTGTACTGCCTTTTCAATAAATTTTCAATAACTTCCAAATGTTTATGCTTTCCAGGTTTATTCACACCTGTGGGACAAAACAGCAATAATAAAGAGACTGATATATCTTTGTCAGCAAGAATCTAGTTCTTTACAGGGATAAATATGTATTTTTTCCATAACTTTCACCCCTTTGAGGCCCGAATGATTCATAAGACACAGTACCCATTCTGTTAATCACTTAGTGTGTGAGACCATCTTAGCTCATAGACAAGCTGAAACCCATTACCAGAAAACACAATGAAAACAAAATATTTCAAGGAAAATGAAATCCCATAGAAAATTTAAAAGTACTTCTTCAGATGATTCATTTACATCAGTGGCTATTCTTGAATATGAATTAAATGATATATTAAAAATAAATTGATAAGACATTTCACTTTGTTTTTTCTGTAACCATAAAATTTAAAAACTAAAGTTTTAAAGTAAAAAACAATACCTTGGAGATCATGCAGCCTATCTTTCTTATTTCACAAACAGGAAACAGGGGCCCAAAGTATACAGTTTGCTCGAGGGACTGTAGTTTGTTAGTGACACAATAGCTCTGTGGCCACAATCCACATTCAAGGATCCCTACAGATGCTTTCCCATGATGAAATATTATTCATCTCTGCAAGGATATCGGAAATAACTGTCCACAAGGGACCATTAGCACTTCCAGGCACTGTTTGGGGAAAAACGGTTGTTACCTTCCTTAAACCTAAGGGTTAGAGTAAAGATTCTTTCCTTTCCCCCTCTTTCCTCCTAGAAAACCCTACTTTGATCTGGGCATAGAGAAGTTAGTTTTTACCTTGACATGAGGGAGAACTAAGTCTGAGATACGTAAGCACCAAAGGATAGTAGAGGGCTGTGAGGAGGAAAACGTAGTGACAGATGCTGAAACACGTGAGAGGGACCTCTCAAAAACATCAGTCCTGGGGCTGGAGATATAGTACAGCTGGTAAGGCACCTGCCTTGCGTGTGGCCAAACTACATTAGATCTCTGACCCCCTACCACCACCGCCCCCCCATCCCAAGCCTGCCTGGAGTAATCCTTGAATATAGAGGGAGAAGTAATCCCTGAGTACCAAAATGTATTAACTCCTTAAAATCCCACTTTAACAGTTAAGAGGATGGGGATTCTAATTTTAAGACACTTTACTTATGTACATTAAATATGAAAATAGGTATAATTTAGATCAACAACAGAAAAAGAAGCTCAACTCATGAAGAGAAATAAGTACCTACTTGTGAGTAAGATATATCATACCACTTGAGACTATAAATTCTAAGGGCAGAAGCTACCTGATGAGCCCTCTTATACATGTTTAAACACCAGCAGCAAAAAAAAAAACACCAGTAAATGGGAGGTAGTTCTGTTAGCCACGTAGCCAAAATTTCCATACCCCTATTCCCTTCTGTTCATTGAATTTAAAATCAGTTTGATCTAGTTGAAGACAAATCTGAGTGTTGAATTCTGGTGAATTACGTTCGATATGAAGAAACATAATGTTGGAATATTTCCTTCAGGCTCAAAGCACAGACTAGGGAGGAATGCGGGGAGCAGAACCAACCAACTTCAACCACTGTACTTGTTTGTACGGGAAAACACTTCCTTTCACTTAGCCATTAGCATCCTGAACATGTTCTAGCAATTTATGAAGTGCTGGAGTGAATGAATTTCAAAGTCTTTTGCAGTATTTACATCACTGTTTTTAGCTTTTTCATTTTAACAAAATCATCTAAGAAAAAGGGAGAAACAGTGAAAAGGAAGTCAAGTGAATATAGGACAGGATTCACTGCATCTATACCCTGCTAGGGGAGTAAATAATAGCAGTAGTAATAATACCAAGAAAAAGATCCAGGAGTGACAACAGACTCCAAGTAGATAGAGAAGAGTTGAACTCAGACCAGAAATCTGATCATTAACTATCTGTGTATGACATGCAGACAAATGACTTAAACCCCAGGAAAATGTGGCTATCAAAGCCTGCCCTAAAGGTACTAATTAGAGTTAAATGAGACAACACACAAAAGCACCTACCACAGGGTGCCTGGTCTGAGAACACTGCAGGCGCTGCACAGGGTTAGTTACTGTGAAACCTCTATTCTCTGGAGGACAAAGGAACTAGGAGGGGCAAGGCTGGTGAGGGAGTGAAATAGAAAACCAAAGGAAGGTCGGACACCTGGCTCTAGATCACTCAGTAATTAGTAAACATGCTTAGAATATCATTGTAAAATCGTGAAACAGAGGATCTGATGCTAGGTGTAGACAGAACAGTGGATATTGCTGACACTTTGATCTCTGTGGCTAACAGCTAATACAGTTGGTCAGTACTGAGCTGGGCACCTGACATTTGCATGAATCTGTCCTGTGTCCTCTTTCATACAGAATCAGAAGTACAAAGGAAGTCCCACCGTGCATGGTGGTGGAGGACTCATACCTGAGTCCTTCATCACTATAACTCCTAAGATTGTTCATAACTAGAATGTAGATATCATGAATTCCTTTCTTTTGGTTTTTGCAGTGTTGGGGAGAGAACCCAGCTTCTTCATGCTTGCAAAGAGCTATCTGAATTGATTGAATCGTTCCCCACGTCCTGATACTGTGAAATTCTAACCAATAATAACAACAAAAAATACAATTTAATAATATTAAAATAAGTAAGTAATGTACCAGTATATCATGTATAATACTATAGTACTTAAAATACGTCAAGTCTTAAACACTTGATAGACTATAAAAATTGATCTTGATTTTAATTAATTTGACATAATAAATAATTTTGTCAATTAAAAAATAATATAAAAATGTTATTTTTTTATGACAGCAGGCAGTGTTGGGGCTTATTCCCAACTTTGTATCCAGGGATCACTTTGGGCAGAGCTTGGGGGACCACATGGGGCATCGAACCTGGGCTGACAGTATGCAAGTCAAATGCACAACCTGTGGTACCATCTTTCAGGCCTCTGGAAAAAAAAAAAGTAAATTTGGGAAGAGCAGAGCAATGCAATCTGAGGCATGTGAATTCTCGTGCACACACAGACAGCTTTAAAGAGAAGGTTGGTTTCAGACACGGTCTGTGAGCCTCTGGAGGGCACTGACAATGTTCACGGGGGGAAAGTCTGCCGGGTCAGCTTCT